>NC_139344.1:268796940-269021940 GCF_055883805.1 Amblyomma maculatum | reverse complement strand
TTTTTGAGCGCAGGCTGACGTAGTCTCGGTTAAAAAGGCTGTAGTAGTGTGAACGAAAACATGGTTCCCAATTTAAACATAGTTAGGGCGTTGCTGCTATTTTAGATGCATCAGTCCAGGATATGCCTTCATGTGCAGAGCTATTCTCTCCTCAAGTAAACGTGAAAACAACAACACTCCTCAAAAGGAAGGCAAGCATGGAGGCATTTCATATTTAATGAAAGGTACTAAGGCCTAATTTCGTAATGTATACAAGATGTATACAGGACGTCACAGTCATATATAACTATTGCAGCCCTGCCCCCCCCCCCCCCCAAAAAAAAAAAAAAAAAAACAATTGAGGGTGGTTGAGAGCCGCGAGTTATATTCTGCTCTATTTTTTTTATTCTGCTCAGGTAATTAATTAGAAAAAATTCGAGGACACTTTGGCGAATAAAGTGATGAAAGGCGAAAGCCTGAGTGCTGCATTCTGCTACGCGACTGTTGCGCATGTAGCGATGAATGCTGCTACGAGTAAAGCGAGCGACTACTCTTTCATATTCTGCGAGTGCATTTATTCACTGAATTCTGCTTGGCAGCGACGAGATAGCGCTCCTTATATCTTTGCAGTTGTTCTACGTTTACTGTTGTGTGGTTAATTTTACCAGGTGCGCGGCATTAATTAGTAATTAATTAACTACACAACTGACAATAATTAATAATTAGTTATGCTATAATAAGTACTTAGGAATTGAATAGTAATTATTGAATAGTAATCAGTAATTATTTAATTAATTTGTCAATAATTGGCGATTAATTAGTTATTAATCAGTGATTGACCTTTGATTGTCATATGGCCATATGCCAAGGCACGCATTCGCGAATACTGCGGTGGTGCTATGTGATTGGTCTTGACCTCCATGACGTCATCCCGTCTCTACTATACTCCGTTTCATACATCAGGTGCAACGCAGCGAAAGCTACGCAAGTAGTCCGCAAGAAAAAAAACAGGAGGAGTATCACTACGCGCTCGTTCTGTCGGCGAGTGGTTCCTGCCGAAACGGGCTCTATTCCGAGCATACACGTTTGCAATAACATGCTTCGCAGGCTTAGACATCTTCACAAAGCGGATCTTATAGAAAAAATGCGCACCAAAGAACAATTTTCTCAAAAAGAGATGCGCAACGCGGAGGGCACAGCCAGCGCCATCTGGTGGCACAGCTGGCAAGGTTGCGGGGCAGCAAAACGCGGCACGAACAAAAACGACATAAAAAAAAACATACAAATTAGCCGAATCCGACCTTTTCTCCCTAAAAAAGGTGCTTTTTATGAAGTTGATGGCAAATGTAAAATGTATTAAGCTTGCAGACAAAACAACTATTATTTCTCTCGTCAAGAGCAGGCACTATTTTTTATCGCGGATGCGGAGAGCGCGAACAAGAGCTGTAGCTTTGGTAGTGTTGCACTTCATGTATGAAACGGAGTATAGAGCCGCCGCAAAAGCGTGAAACTTTTGCTGACGACAACGATGACGCAATAAGGGCTTTCGCCTTAAAACCTGATTTGATAAATTTCTAAGTATTGGCTTCAAGAAGGAAACAAAGCAGAATTTGTAGATCACATAGAAAAGCGTCAGTTTGCACGTTTGCAACCAAGTGTTACTGACTCTGCTTATTTTTTTTAATTCCTCCGAAAAAAAGAAAAGTCAGCGAAGTAGAAAAAAAATAGAAAACACGTGACAGGGTAGGAATTTCAGCGCTCTCGGACGACCGGTAAACAAATCCGTTTGTGTCTGCAACGCTGTCCTGAGCGGTGTTTGGCGTTTTGCGATGGTTTCGAGGTGTGCATGCGTTAGTAACTGCTTACGCTCCATGGCCCACGGAAAGTAAGCGGGCGCTGCTCATCAAGGAAGGGAAGTACGTTTAGCATGGAGCCTTAGGTTTTCACGCGAAACCTCGCCACGTACGATACGCGTGTGATCCGGCCGCCGAACTACGCGCTGAAGAAGCGGGCGCTAGCATTGCCCATGATAGTGAATGCTTGCAGTCGCCCAGACTGACAGTGGAAGGCGGCCTGTGGTCGCGGCCGTCCTCTGTTTATTGAAGGGGCCCTCGAATCGGAACCGGCCATCAAAATGCCGTGTCCGAGCCTCGGCTGTTTTAAAAACCTAGAGTGCACGAGTTTAGTTGCCAAACTTCGTCTACTTCGTCGGTGGCGCAGGTGTCGATGGCAGCCCTGCTACATATTCAGCGGTACGGCGGCATGCGTTTCACGTCCGATGCGTTTCTAGCGCTCTGCATACCGCTATGCTTTCAGCATCGGACGACTAGGGTATATTAATAATAAGAAAAGCTTACTTGCCTCAGCGGTGGCGTGAGCGGGAATAACAATTCTGCACCAGAATTTTTACGCGACCGTTCATAGTGCAGCGTTCAAGGGGATGCTATACCGTTTCGCCTCTTATTTAATCTGCTGGTCAAGTTGAAGGCAGTTTGTGATATGGATTCGAACCAACAACTATGTGCTTCTAATTGTATGCCGTTAATTGTAGGTGCCCACCGAGAAGTGAAGCATGCATATTTCCTCTTCTCAACGCAAACCGATTTCAATTTCGGGGAAGGCATACTTTGCTAAACTCTGTGCCATTTTCTTAATGCTAAATTGCCGAGCAAAACAATGCCAAACAGTGCTTTCGCACGTCTTAATCGGTTCAAGCGGAGTTAAACACCGGCTAATTTTGTTCGCTGATTCACAAAGACAGCAGCTGGAACATTAGACTAAAAAAAACGTCATAAACGAACAATGAAATTCCCACGGCATATACGCATGAGCTTTAGGTTTCCACAGCATGCTATAGCATACTACTTTATCACTAATGTACAGAAATAGCAGAGAAGGTAATACTCGTTTCTGAATAATTTATTGGACCAATTAGTGGCCTGTCATGTGACCTGCCAACTACCAAATGCCACCTGATGGGGATATTTCGAGCCTGCGAGACTTTAAAGCTCTACGCCGACGACGCCGGACAAGTTTCTGGCGGGGCGGTAAGGCTGTCGCGTCGAACTTGAGATGGAAGAACGGAAAAAGGGCACCGTGTGTCATGGCAACAGGCAATAAAATACAGAGGTGGAACGATGTCAGTGGTTCTTCAGGATCGCTTCTGCTTCAGGACAAGATCACAATAAAAGCACCAGAACGCGTTATCCTCGTTTTATTTACGCTTCGGTCGTCTCAGTTCAATTTCTGCTTGTTTCAGAAGGTGCTCAAACACGTCCCCTTCTGAAGTGATGCAACACCGACACCTCTTTTCTGCTCTTCTGACGAGATGTCGTGTTTAGCTGGAAACGTGGGCAATTTTCGCCTTGAGAACGTATGGCGCGTTGGTTGCTGTTCGATATACCCTATTTTTCACGTATCCGTACAGAAAAAGCCCTTAGTGGTATCATGTCCGACGGCTTTGCAGGCCACAACACTGTTTCGTTCCACTCAATCCATTGCTTTTGAAAGACCCCCATTAAGCCAGCTTGAAACTTCAATAATACTGAGGGGAGGCTCACTATCATGCCGGAATCATGCTTCCCTATGGCGCTTCAGGGGAAGGCCACTGCAGAAATTACCTACTGGGCAATTCGCGGTTTCTGCTGATGCAGCGTTGCCTACTGGGTATGTGGTCCATGAAGGTGGGAGAAATACCTTTGCTGTCAAAAATTCCGCACCAGAAGTTAAATGGCAACTGATACTGATGCTGCGATTGGGTCAGCCAGCCAGTGCGGATTCTCTCCGCTTCAGTAATGAGCATGTGGAGATTTACTTGCACGTTTATAGGAAGCTTGCTTCATCAGTTCTCGGCACTTGTTAGGAAAGCATGACTCAACATCACACTTATCAAAACCCTGTTGCTTAAGTCAAGTCGGGTTTGAAAAACATTGTCTTCTAACTTTTGGTGGGGTTCAAGACCGTACGGTAAAGCTTTGCTTTCCTCATAATCGTCCAGATATATGATTTCTACACCATTACGGCAGCACTTACGTCACGAATGCTTGTGTGAGGGTTTGCAGCCATGTGCCAAGATATGTGCCTGTAGTAGCCAATATATATATTTTCATGTACCTAAAAGAGAATGGTCGCGATTGTCAGAAAATTTACCTTGACGCGCCGATATTTCGAGTGCTTTCATATCGAAATATGACAGGAATTACAAGCGGCTTGACAACGCGAAGTGAACTCAAACAATACGCTTTCGGTCGTATTTATTGCCGAGCTGGGACGAGGAAATGTAATCTATAGCTCGTTTTTCAGCAGTACAAACATTTATCCAAGGAAAACCTATTGCTTGAGATGCTCCGTAGTTTGTGTCACAGCGCACTGGAAGCAGGCGCTGTTTATGCAACGATGCAAACGCTGTGGGAAAACGAATTCATGAAGCGATGACTATGTAGAAACTCTGCATTATAGCAGATGACGCGGCCGTCTCCGCTGCCGGATTCACTTGCCAACTCCGCCACCAGTGGCGTGGCCTTCGTTTTGCAAGAGGCGTATAGGTCATCGTTATTGTGTGTGCAGCAGCGTCCCCTGTAGTATCTTTTTCAGGCCACCAGGCTAGAATTACTTTTGCCTTTCGCTCATTTGTAACGCGAACTCTTCTCGTTTTTAGCAGCAAAATTGAGACCGTTCTGTACACGCGTTTCTGTCGTTTACATTCTTTTTCGCGATTAACTCCGGTATGCGGAACTTTCATTAGACATGTGCTCCACTCCTGAAATGAAGCTCGCGCGTTCATGGCTGCACGTTAAAAAAAAGAAAAAAAGAAAAAAAAAACAACAACCCAGTTTTTACGAAGTGTTTCTCGCTTCACAAAATGTTCCGAAGAAAAAACAGATCCATTGTCATGTTCTGTTCACTCGCCTTGCCACGGAACTGGCGAGAGTTACTGGCGGATATCTCGCCACCACCGCAATATTTTGAACGTCGTTCGGGGCAGCGTGGCAGCGATTAGCGGATTTCTTTGCTTGTCCGGTCGTCTGGGAGCGCTGAGATCGCGCTCTCTCTCTCACTGTTGCTTTTCTATTTTGCGGGCTTTAAGTCATTCAAATGAGCCTGTATTAATGGCACTTGGTTGCAAAAACGGCAAGTTGTTTCTAAGGCGATATACAAGTCGTGCACTGACCCTTTCTTGCTTATTACATACTTATGTCATTTCATGCGCGCTCACCTGAACGTATATCCCACAGCATAAACTGTTCGTGTTTATTCTCCTGCCAATAGGTCTTTGCACGCCGGTGGATCGCTTGAAGCATTATATGTCGGACAGTTTTCGCTTAAATATAAAAACGACGCTTGGCCTGCGTGTAGCAATTATGTGGTTTTCGCAGAGCCTGGCCTGCCTCTGATCACTAGTCAAGTTGGCAACCAGATATAGCTATTAAGAGATATAGAAGAGAAAACACGGAGGCGACAAAATGCCATCGGGGTCCTATCTGAGCCTGGCATGTGCGAAGTCGGTGCCTGGGCAAAGATGAGGACGCAGAGCTTTACCTTTATCTTAAATGAAAGGGGAAGCTTTCAGTTAGGTCTTGCACGTGTTTTGGGGAAATAGGGGTTGATTAACAAGGCATGCAAAATGCACGGAATTTAAAAAAGCTCATAATGAGGTTACTAATTTCTCTTTTTCTGTGTGCCAGAGCCGAAAATCAAGATTGGTGCTAAGTAGATCCCTGCCCCGGCGCGTTTTCCATTCCCAAAAAATGCAGGGTGAAAAGGAGGATGAATAATTTCTGACGCATCGCCGCCGCGCATAATCGTTAGCCGGCGCGTGCGGCGCATTGTTTTTCCGCCCTGCCGGCCGCGACGTGGTTTCCATCGCTAATCTGCAGCCTCTGCATCTCCTCCAGGGCAGCCGGCAATCGCAGCCTGCCCCCTCACGCTGTTTTCATCACGCCGCGCTTTGTCGGAAATGCTTTCCATCATTACCCGAAAAACAGGCGAGCTCTTACTTCGGCTGTGGGGAGCATTTATGCGCCTCGCAATAGCCTCGCTACTGGCTCCTTAGCGCTCACTAATTTCACCCTTAATTATCACGGTCAACGTAAGCAACAAGTTCAGGGGCCGAATGCTTCCTTCAGGAACAAGAGGGCTCATCTTAGCCGCAGTCCTCAAAAGCGCACTTATTTCGACCTCATTAGGGTGGCTGCTCTTTCTTATTGTAGCTAAAGCGTGTACAAACTGACAAGGCGAACTGAACTCAGCCAAGCCTTCATTTTCTTCAGCAGCGTCAAGAAGAAAGGCGGGAAACAAAATAACCTCCTCGAGCGAGGTGAAAAGTGTCGACGCGTGCAGATGCCGACCGCATGGGCTTTTCCGCCATGGTGATCTTTCAGTTTTGTTATTTTTTTTTCAACTCAATCCTTTGGGCCAAATAAAACAAAACAAAAAACAAGAACTCCAAACAGATAAATGTATCAACCGTGTTTGATCGTGACTTTTGATCAATAAGCCATATCCAGTTCTGTAAGCAAGCTCAAAATACAAAAACTTCACCTTGAAATATTTTTCGATTTTGCCTGTCCAGGCCACTTCACCGAGCGGAGAACGAAAAAATGTAGCCAATTTATCTAAATTGGCCGAAAGCGTAGTGTATGTCATAGCACGTCAAGTTTTATTTCGGTTCGAGGCTAGGGTTTCAAGTTCAGAATTCAGGCAAAGATCGGAGACACCGGGGACTGGGGGCCCCGGTGGCATATCGCACTGCAATTAAATTTAAGGCATCTTACGAATGCAATGTTACAGCTTTGTGTTCGGACCCATTGCGCACGAATGGAAAGTTGACGAAGTCGACGACATGCAACGCACGACGCGAGAGACTAATAGTTAAACATCACGTGTGGTTGGCTGCGGTGATAGCGTACTTTAAATAAATAAATAAATAAATAAATAAATAAATAAATAAATAAATAAATAAATAAATAAATAAATAAATAAATAAATAAATAAAATAAGAGGGCGACAGCACAGTGCTCTCGTGCAGTCGCTAGCGAAGTGGGTCTATCTGTTCGCGCTGCCGCGGGATGAAACCCCTTTTCGGCGCAGTCGCGAGGATATTTATTTTGTCTCTTTCAAGGTCACAGCTCTTTTTCTCCACTCCAGCTGGCTTCCTCTTCCTTGGCGGCACAACCTGCGGTGAGCACACACAGCTGGGCTTAGCACAAAGCCTGCATTAAAAGCAAATGGCGTTCCGTCGCGGCTTATTTGCTCCCTGCAGTCCGGCGCGATAAGCGGCTATGACAACGGGCACTTAGGCTCCTTCCGAATGCTCCTTCTCTCGATCATTTCTTTCGAGGCCTAAGGGGGGCGTGGCCGCGAAGTGGGCTGACAGTACTGCCGCTCTGGCGGCTGATCTCTGCAACAGCTTCTGTGTAGACCGGCCAACGCCGATCTGTGGCGTAAGCAAGATGAGGTGGCGGAGCTGTCGCCGTATGGGCCGACTGGGGGCTTAAAGTGGTTCGGACAGCAAGTTTCTGATTAGCTTGTTGTTTGTTTCAGATAGTGCATATATGTGCGACAAATAATTTATTATTGCATTATTTATACTGAATAATACCGATTTAGGTTTCTGAGTACCGATTGGTGCTGGGACGTCGGAACCAGGAAAGAGCAGCAACCTTGGTCACCCATAGGCCCCAAAAGGCGACTCGCGGCACATGGCCTGCTGCACCGTCTGCTCTCTTATGCATGCTGTACATACCAGTCAGTGCATTTTGATATACCGGAAAAGTTGGACAATGCAATGATAAGCTGAGAAACGCAAAGTGAGCGAGGGACGGCACCGTGTTCTGAACCCAAGCTCTTTGCTTGGACCGATCTCAGCCGTTGTATACAGCTTTCTAATACTACCTCAAAACTGATTCTTTTCGGACATCTATGTCAGTGGTCGATAACAAAGATCCTGTCAGTCGTCTGATCCCCCTGTCGCATTTCAACGGCAATGTCTCACTGTACGACCAAGATCCATTGCTCCTATAGTCAAACATTCTCGTCATGCACTACATTTCTTCGCAAATTCTGTCGTTCAAGCTAGTCAGGCTAGGCTGTTTTACATTTAAAACATACCTCAGACAGCACGCTAAATGAACCGCGCACAGTTGCAGACGACGCTGCCGCTAGACCAACAAATGTTTAGGCCACGGGAGTCGAAACGGCGGTTTGCGAGCTGCCATGCATCCCATCGCGGGTACAAGTGCGGCTCACATTTCTCTGATTGAAATATCAGGGTACTTGCTTCACAAATGGAACAACACAGTGCAAAGGCAAAGTGAGGAATCAAGGCTTGATTGGCATTTACAGCCAGTTTTGTTGGACGAAATTAAGACAATTTGTCATGCCCCCTTTCTATACTGCGGTTCTTGACTAATACGACCATGTTCTTATACTGCTCTTTCCATCTGCCTTTCTGGTCACCTCTGGTTTAAGGCCAACTATGACTCACGACATATGACTAAACATCAATGATTGGAGATGATTAAAAATGACTCAGTAAGTTAAAGGGGACACAGGTAAGTATAGAGATGTTGAGTAAAGCCAAAAAATTGGTGCATGCATGACGTTATAACCAAATGCGACGCAGCAAAATTAAAGATAGTTGGGAATGGCTCAATAGAATTAAAGATGACTCGGCAATATTGAAGATGACTAAGCATGACCTAGAAAAACTAAATATGCATAAGAATGACAAAACAAGTTAAAGATGGCGAAGCGTGACTGCAAAATTAATGTCAGCAAAATGGGGATGACTAAGCATGGCTGAGCAGAGTTGAATATGACCACAAACACAAAAAGAATAAAAATGACAAAACATGACTCAGCGAAACAGAAAATGACCATGAATCACTATGGACTTGGATGAACATGGTGCCTGTAGCTGCAGCCACGTGCTGCGGTGATACGGATAGGAATAGCGGAAAAGGGGTGCTCTGGGGTAAGGTTATGCTGTATTCGCTGACTAGTCCAGAATTCCAAAGGACGATTCGAACTCCTGTATCCGATGAGCGAATGGGAAGGAGAAAAAGAGAAATGAGCATGTCGATACATAAGTGCTATAGCCACCGTGGCAGTTCATCGTAGTTTGTAAAAGCGTTCGTGTGTGCGTTCGCCTCGTGTGTGTACAACTCACGACGTCAGTTTAATCACAGGGGAGGGAGCATAGATATTTAGCGATTATAAGTGACCGTGAAGGAGCTCGACAATTGCGAAGTGCCGAGCAGCAGCGACAAAGACGGGAGCAGTGTCAAATAAGGCTGCCAAAGCTCTCGTTAATGTCTTCTTTCTCATAGCACATGAGCGCGGTTGAAAAAGCATATGCTTTCCCCATTACACCAACTGATCACCTCTAAATGCTTTCCTTGTTTCTCATTTTCTTTCAAATTTCGATAAGACACACATTTTAAAATGAGCCGATTTTATGTAGACTGACTTCAAGAGCAGTTTTCCTCATTATCACCATGTCAGATCTCTTGAGGATGCCACTTCGGGTCGTGTGTATCGCCAGTACTCTACTTATCAGGCTTATTAAGGCATATTCAAGGCGAAGTAGGGTCTCTGATTCTTGAGTCGCGACCCAGAAACGTGTGCGCAATTTCAGGTCTCTCTTTCTTGCTCTGCGGCGGTAAGGAATCAGTAATCATTATCTCACGCTCCTTGAAGTTCTGAACCGCGAGAGAAGCAATCCTCCAGTCTTGAATGTGGATATAGAGTCTGGAGGTCGTTATTTCACGTGGCGTTCTAGGGTTGTTAGTACCCGCGTAGAACTTTTAAGCTTTTATGACATGCTGCGTGCGCAGTGCTGGCACTGCGCGGTGTAGTTGGGCGGCGATATGAGAATGCACAGCACACGCAGTGAAGGTAAAAGGAAAGACATCTGGGTGCGATACGTGCGAGCGAATACGTCATGCCATTTAAAAGCCGTGCATGAGAACCACGTACAGTCTTGATCAAAAGTCCTAAGGCCAAAGGATTTCCATCTATGCCGCAAAAGGGAGTTGCCACGCTATCATTAAATGTCAGAGTGCATTTCAAACGCTACAAAATGATTTCTTATTACAGCAGGAAACTGTCTCATAGCATTTCACTGTCCTTTAGTCTTTAACGGCGCCGTGACGGCTTCATTTTGCGGCTGAGACGAAAATCCTTTGGCTTCAGGACTTTTGACCAAAGCTGCGTGTTTTCAACCTTGAGCAGTTCTATTCGTGGCATATGTTATCACCACTTTTAGCTCGCTGTATGCGTCTTGTAGTTACTTTTTTTCTCTCTCTCTCTCTTCATGATCGTGCCCGCTCGCCCGCTCGCCCAACCGTCACTCGATATCCATCAACGCACAGCTGCCTGAGGTAAGCGAACAGCCGCACTGGTTCGCTTTAGTCTGCAGTTCGGGAGACAAGAGTAGCAAGGGTAGCTTTTACATTTTTTTTCCACGAAGGACTGAAATTTCAGTGAAAGAAAGAAAGACAAATAGGGGCCCTTTACCATCTTTTTCCGTTGCCTCGTTTTGTCTTATTTTACATCGGAGCTGACCGAGGCGGAAGCAGAGACAACAGCTGCAGCGGTTCCATTGGGAAACCGTGCAGCCGCGGCCAGTGGAGAGCTATGTTTGCACTTCGAGTTGGTTCAGTGCACCGATGTATCGGAGGTTTCGGCAAGGTCGGACTTGTTTTTGCAGCCTGGCCGAAGGCTCGTGGATAGAGCGGCCTTTCCAGTCGAGGCGCTGGGTGTCGCATGTCCACGAAGGCCTCCCCTCCACCCTCTTCTCGCTTTTTTTTCGCTTTGGCTTCGCATTTTCCTGGCTCTCCCCGGCGGGCCTCTTTTTGCCTTCCCGACAGGAAGTATTGCGTACGCCGGAAGATTAGGGTCGTACACTTCGCGCTCGCTCCCCGCTGGACACGGGTGTCTGCGCTGTTTCGTCGTCTTATCCTTTCGGAAGAGCCTTCATGTCTGCCATATGTGTGTCACCTTACCCTGCTTGAGTGAGTCATTAAAGGTCACGGCCTGATTTTCGCCTATGCTGGCGTGTGTATGCGGGAACACCCACGATCACTTGATGTGTGCCTTCACTCCACATCGCCTTAACAAAAAGTGTCATGCGTAATTTGATTTGCTTGTTTTGCAAGGTACTGTAACCCGCTTCACTGATCATCTTCTCGCAACATTTTTAGATATTTAAGAGCGTCGCTTCATCGTGTCTGCTCGTGGTGGACATCCTGCATGTCTGCAGAGGCACGCTGTGACTGCCTCTTCCTCAAGAGCATTCAGATACACAGCATCACATCGCACGTGCTCGGATGCCGCAAGTCGCACTGAAATTTTCGTGCCTTGGAGGCAAAATAAGTCCTGGACGAATGCAGGAGAGAAATACGCCGACACTTCGAAATGCCGCTCGCCTATCACAGTGCGGCAGGGCTCTGAGCGATAGGCGTACGCCTGCCATTTTCGTACCGAAAGTGTCACTGTGGTGGACATCCGACAGCACTCCGCCGATCGATAACGGCTGTACGTGACTGCATCGCAACGACTGAGCACTTGAAAGGTTTTCAGTGGGCGCTCATTATTACACTCTTGTCAGGAAGTGCTCCGTTAGCGTTGTCACCGAGCGCGCGCTTTCGCGTAAACATGCGTCGCGTCCCATCGCGTCCCGCGCACGTATGAGCTGGTCCTAGAAGTTGCATACAGCGAAAAAGAATTAGAAGTGGGGTTTCATCTAGATAGAAAGAAGCGCTGTACCACTCTTTGGCCAACACAGTATGTCACCTAAAAATGTGAGCGGGCGTTTCCCCAAGACGGGCCTGCAGTTAACATTCTTTGAGCTTGAGCGTTGCCGCGAGGAACGAATAACTAGCAACACTGCCTATAGCTGGCGCATGGCAACATTTTCTGCCCAAAAATGGGTCACCGTACAGGAATCGACAAAGACGGCTCCTAACACCATTGGAAATCTGCCATCACTTTGCCACCGCAAGTAACCTGGTCGATTGGCAGAGGGTTCCTTTGTGATAACTTTTGCGCGTTACGTCACCAAGTTTGTATATAGCTTGACAAAGAAAAAGAAGCGTCGTCACTGCGCTTCAGGTGCCATTTTTATGTGTGCAGATTTCACGGTACCAGGTGGAGCACCGCGTGCGCGTAGAGCTGTCGCAGGAGCAAAATTAGCCGCGCTGCAGCAATGAGCAGCGTCAGCCGCAGCGCGAATGCTGCTGCGTCCGCAGGGAACGGCGCCGCTGCTCTAATTACGCGCGTGTAGGGGAGAGGGGGCGTCGCGCACAGCGCTGCCTCGGGCCAGTAATTGGCGCCTGAGCAGACACTTGATTATTGGTTTGCCTCCGAGGGGCCGACGTTTCATTAGAAGGACCGTGTCCGCGGACACTCGATGCAGGACGCGGAGACAGCGGGGCATTCTAAGGCTGCCTTGTCTTCGCGAGAGTTTAGGAAAAACAGAAGGCGGCTGAGCCCCCGGGCAGCCAAGAGAGGCGCGCTCATCTCCGGAGTGGCCGGCGCAGGGTCTTATCGAGCGTCTATTTTGTCCGCTGCTGGTCCACGCGGCTTGAAAGAGCCAGCCCTGGCGTTTCGGGAAATAGTGGTTTACTGCCGCTGCCTGAGCGATGGCGTCCGGCGCGTCACCGTGGAGATTACTTGGCCGCCTCTCATCGCAAATAATCGTTTGCGGATTAAGGATACGTGCTAAGTGACCCGGCCCTGGTGCTTAACTCGAGGTACGCTTGTGCCATGCGCCCAAAGCTGTCCATGGATGACTCGGGTAAAATATCTACAGTCAGGAAGATTTCAGCAGCTGCGCGCTTGCAAAAAAAAAAAAAAAAGAAACAAAAAAAGAAATAAAGAAAGGGTAAAGTAAACCGCCAATACTTTCGGTTAATAATACTTCAGTTAAGAAGGAGGCTACATAAATCTTTTTATTCTATAGGAAATTTTCCACTGTTCAACTCAGCCTGATGTTTTTACAGTTTTGTGGGATCTACTAAATCTACTAAAATCTTCGTGACTGCTGTCAGTGACAGCTTTTTATACGACATCATTCTGCCCGCTTTCTGAAAGTTGGCGAGCTTATCTTCGTGAACAGGATTGTTTGGCCCCATGCCATTCGTTAGAACAGCCATGAAACTGTCGTAATTTAATCCCTCAACTTCTGGCGCTGTTATTTTCGCCTTGTAGCCTTCCTGGGAAACGAAGGACGTGTTTTGGAGGCCGAAGAAAATCCGGTGATCTAGGAACCGGCTGCTCACTCTGCGGTTGAACGTGTGTCCACTTATTGGTTATTACTTAGGAAATAATCGGAGAGGCCACTGCGGAAAGGCCATCGCTGTATTGAGCTCCCGCGCCGTTCTTTAAAGAGTTAATTCGAATGCAAGGAACACATCGCGAACAAAACTGACTAAATCTTGGGGCTGGCCAGTTTTCTGCTGAAGTGAGGCTGCTTCGACTACTTCGTACTGCTTGAAAGTAGCGATCGATAAACGAATGTATGTGGTTATGTGTGAGCAATGCTAGTGAATTTTGACAGCTGCTTCGCAACCTCTGAGGCTTAGTGTGAACTCTGGCGTAGTGCCGAGGGAGCGGGAATGCGATCAACGACCTTCATGCCGCGGGCGTACAAACACCTCACCGAATATTTAATACTATCTGATCACCTGGCCAAAGCTTTTTGTAGCCATACATATCACACAAGCACCCATTGAAGATGGGGACCTTTCTTCAAAGGATCTAGAAAAAGCCGCTGCAGTGTTCGCGAACGGGCTGCTCTCTTATTGACAATTCTTGTGCCTCTTGGGCCCTAAGTGCGAACCCCCAAATTCGGAGAACCCTGCACCAGCACCGCGTCCGTCCACAGTTCCGAGCATATGCTTACTAGCTCCATAGGCGGCGGCTGAGTAGTGGCCACTGTGTGCGTAATTGTTGCCTCTGAAGAATTACACGAATTCAGGTTGAACATTCTTGCTTATTAGGAGTGTATGCCAGCAAGCTTATGCGTGTTTACATGTGGAAAAAACGCTTTTCTATATAAATTGAAGAAGAAAACGGGAAGGGCTATCCACAGACTACTCCGCTGTCATCTTGAGATTTCCCTCAGGACTAATTTTATTCATTGCTGTCCACCAATCCTACAACTTTCTGCCCATTTGCATAATATAATCTAGGCTGCCCTAAGCGTGGATATCAGTAAACTGGTGCTGGAAAGTTAGCACTATAAAAATAAGGCCATTGTTTCCCTTGCCGTCATGCAGCGAAAAGAAGCACCGTCTATACGCTGTTGAAGGTTTGCCTCTTGCTCTTGGTCCTAACGCACGCGCACTGGCTTTAATCCTCCGTATCGCGCGCATCTTGTTTCACGAAGAAGGCTAAGTCGCGCTGCAGGTTGGCTCATGTCGGACGGAGCCACGAAAGAAACGCCGACAGGCGGGACGGGAAAGAAAATACAGGCGCAAACGCTGTCTTTTTTTTTTTTTTTGAGAGAACACCGCAACAACAATTGACAATTTTCTTTTGGCGTCTCTTCTGACAGGCCTTTCTAATTTGTTGGTCGGCTCTCTTGCACTACTCTCCTAACTTCTTCCTGGCGAAGTGGAGAAAGCAGCTTCATGTAGGCGTTGCTCACAATCTTTTTCAGGTTGCGCGAGACTTCGTGAACCTACGGTATACTCGAGCATAAGTCTGTTCTTTCACGTCCGTCTGTCAGCGCTGCTTTCGTCGTCTCGATGATATTGTTTCACACATAACTTAAAAACTTTTATCGTCAACTATTTGTAGTTTATTGGCGGAAATTTTAAAGGGCGTTGTTTATGTGAGGAAAACATTTATCTCGCGAAAACTATTTGGACGAAATCCCTTCACAATATCACCAACATGCGCATTTTATTTGTCTTCAAAAGAATCGGCGGAGCCCGTTCTTGGGATATGGGATGTATCGCGTGAAATGACCCTGTTACGAGAAATCTCGTCGGCTTCCCCAGGCTACGGGAACAGTTGATTGAGTCAACTAAAGCTATTTACATAAACAAAAATACGAAAAAATAAACGCTGGTGCAATGCTTTGCCTGGTCCATGCGATATCGCGCGTTTCCTAACATGCCGAAGGATGCGGCAAAATACCTCAGATAAGGCGTTTCGAACGCAACCCAGTGTTGCTACACCTTGGCGGCAACTATAATCCTAGCTCTGCATAGTGCATGCAAGCAGCCTGCATTATGCAGTATAGATTATACGTGTGCCAGGCTGCCTGCAAGTCGTCCGCGCTACGGTCATTGTGTAACTAAACGAGATTATCCCCCCCCCCTTTCTCCCCCTTGCCCAGAAACTCACAGGAGCTTTGCGGCCGATATTGAAGTGGCTTCGGTGCTGCGGCTCGCGAATGCGCAGCGCACTAAGAGACGAGTTCGAAAAAAAACGGCGTGTGGGTTTTGCAACTGCCAGGCATGGGGATCCCCAGATATCGTCTGGCACCAGTCTACCCCGCAAGGCTCTCAGCTTTTTTGTGATCATCATCATCAGCAGCAGCAACAGCAGCCTGACTATACCCACTGCAGGGTGATGGCCTCTCCCATATTCTTCCAATTAACCCGGTCCTGTGCTAGCTGCACCCACTTGACCCCTGCGAACTTTTTAATCTCATCCGCCCACCTAACTTTCTGCCGCCCCCCTGCTACGCTTTCCTTCCCTTGGAATCCAGTTTGTTACCCTCAGCGACCCTCGGTTATCCTCTCTTCGCACTACATGTCCTGCCCATGTGCATTTCTTCTTCTTAATTTCCACTAGAATGTCGGTAACTTGAGTTATTTCTCTGAGCCACTGTGCACGCTTCCTATCTCTTAATGTTACCCCTACCATTTTTCGTTCAATAGCCCTCTGGGTTGTCCCCAACTTAAGTAAACCTATCTTGGTTAGCCTCCACGTTTCAGCCCCATAGGTGAGTACAGGCAAGATGCAACTGTTGTATACTTCCCTCTTGAGCGATACCGGTAAGCTGGTAGTCATAATCTGCGAGTGCTTGCCAAATGCGCTCCATCCCAATCTTATTCTTCTTGTTATTTCCTTTTCATGGTCTAGCTCTGCGGCTACTAACCTGTATTAACTGAGTGGGCTACCATGTAGCATACCACTCCAGCCTCAGATGCACTCATTGATTGAATGCACATTTCAACATACACCAAGCAGTCTCCTGTCCAAACTTGCATACTAGGTTCCGCAAAAAGCATTCTCATCCTAATACTTGTATGTGAGGATTTTACCGCACACCAAGCTAATCTCGATATAATTGATGAAATTTATGATCACAATATACCAGTCTACGTGCTATCACTCGATATTGCAGTAACCACCAATTTATTGCAAACGACTGTAAGCAATTTTAGTAGAGCTGACGAAGCTAGTATAGTCACCCACCTCGCACACGATTTTGATACGTCTTCCGAAGCAGCATCTGAAGTAGGCACGGACTAAAGTCCCTCTGTTTCAGTTCAAGGAGATTATTTTCCACTGTATACGCAGATACGTCTCTTCAAGAAACAAGAGGCCTAAAACAAAGAACCCATGGATCACGCGAGAAATAATTAATGCAAAACGCGAAGTGAAAAGGTTAGGATTTTCCATTAAGACCAAAAGTACTGACCTTGACAGAAGAGAGAACTTAGCCAGAACTATGGCGAATTTCCAGAATAAAATTAAGAAATAAAAGGAATACTACTTTAGTGTTGGACTGCCTGACATACTTACTAACAGTCCGCACAGGCTCTGGAACCATTTCCGCCATACAAACACCTCGCAGTCCGAACAGACAGCAGAGGAAAAGAGAGAATGTATAGTAATTATTTTAACGACTTTTTTCAACGTGTATTAACAACGGCGTTAATTGTCGGATGGCAACAACCCGAACTTCAGATATCGGAGAAATAAACATAAGCGATAGCGGAATTTATAATCTTCTCTTGAACATCGATGCAAAAAAAAAATACAACGGGCCTGATAACATACGCAGAATGGTGCAGAAGATGCCTCGGCATAATATTCCGCAGATCACTCTCATGTCAAACTACCGGATGACTGGAAGTTGGCGAAAACAATTTCAATCCATAAAGGCGGAGACGTTAGCAGTGCATCAAACTTCAGGCCCATTTCATTGACTAGCATAACATGCAAAATTTTCGAACGCATAATCTCAAAACGCTAACCGTTTATCAAGAGTTTGAAAAGTTGCTATCATCTGACCAGCATTGATTCCGCCGAGAACTATGGACCATCACTCAGTTAACTGAAGTCGTCCATGACTTAGCTCTTAGCATCGATACAGGCAGCCAAACTGATACCATTCTACTAGAATTTTCCAAAGCGTTTGATTGCGTGGGCCATAACAAACTGATCGCAAAGTGCAGTGCATGATCGGGCAGGGGAAAGTTCTAGACTGGATTAAAAATTTTGTTTCTATCCGTTCTCAATTTGTTATGTTTGAAAGTATGTCTTCCATCCCAGCCTCGGCGGCCGCTTTTCGATGGAGGTGAAAAGCAAGACGCCCGTGTGCTGTGCGATGTTAGTGCACGTTAAAGAACCCCAGGTGGTCGAAATTTCCGGAGACCTCCATTATGGTATCTCTCATAGCCTGAGTCGCTTTGGGACGTTAAACCCCACAAGACAAACCAAAATATGCCTTCCAGAATAAATGCGGTCACTTTGGAAGTTCCGCAATGATCTGTCCTTAGCCCGCTACTATTTCTAATCTCTATTAACGACATCACCGCTCAAATTTACTGTAACGTCAAGCTATTCACAGACGATTGCGTTATCTACCGAAATATAAAAAATCGTTAAGACCACATTGCGCTTTTCCAGACGTTTGACGCAGTGGTGCACTGGTGCGAGAGATGGCAGATGACTATTAATACTAAAAAAATCTTTGTGTGTGACAATAACCAGAAAAAAAGAACCATCATGTTTCCCTTACACCATTCGTGGCGTTTCTCTTATTAAAGTACCCCAGCATAAATATCTCGGTGTCACACTAACCGCTGACTTCCCATGGGACGCACACATTGACAATATAACATCGGCAGCATTACGTGAACTGTTCTTTTTGAGAATATGCATCCGACTTGCACCAGCATCTACTAAGCTCTTAGCGTATAAAACATTCATACGACCAAATTTTAGAGTACGCCCACGCTATTTGCTTTCTACACTCAACAACTAATATAGCAGAACTAGAAAAATACAAAGAAATGCACTGCGGTTTATCCATAACAAATATAGGCGTACTGACTCCCCAACTTCCCTTGCAGGCATCTCATTTCTTGAGTCACTCTCAATAAGAGCAAAGCACGCGCGTTTAAAATTTTGGTATCAACTTTTGCATAACAATTATGACATCAATTTGTCAAAATACATTTATCCATCACGCCGCCGGGGTGGCGTAGTGGTTACGGCGCTAGACTACTGTTCCTAAGAATGCGAGATCGAATTCTGGCCTCGGCGGCCGCTTTTCGATAGGGTGCTGTGCTGTGCTGTGTCATGTGCTGTGCGATGTCAGTGCACGTTAAAGAACTCCAGGTGGTCGAAATTTCTGGAGTCTTCGACTACGGCGTCTCTCGTAGCCTGAGTCCCTTTGGGACACTAAACCCAACAAACCAAATAAACCAAACATTTACCCATCACAATCTCTACATGCACGTCACAAACATGCTCCCACATAACTGAATATTCCTGTCACACAGATGCATTTAAGCATTCATTTTTTCCTGCCGCTATCCGAGAATGGAACAAACTAGATTCTTCCATCGCCCATGCGCCGACTTTAACAGCATTCGCTACAAACATCGAAGCCATTATTTCTGCAAAGCAACGCCCTCAGTGATCCCTAAGGGAATCTGATTATTTATATTACTTTTCATTTTCCCTTACTTGTTGTATTAAAATGTTCGTAAGCCCTTGTGTAGTCTCAGTTGTCCGCATAGGTTACAGTATCAATTCTTTAGTACTGATCGTGTTATTGTCATATGCTCACCTGACCAGGTTTTGCGCGCCTTGGCGCCTGTTTGTTACCTGCATGTTGTTCACTGCTAGCACTGTTTGATTATTTATTATTTAAAACATCTTCAAGAGCCGCTTGTACAGTGTCTTTTTCTTCTGAGTTAGGCATCTCAAATACTTGCATTATCGGATTTATTTAGCCACGTGTTATTGCAGCAATGTGCATTTTCCTTGTGTTTTGTGTTTAATGGAAATGTTCTGCATGCCCACCTGTTTGGGTCTCACAAGGGACCTGCTATATTGGAAATAAATAAATAAAGTAGACATATTCGCCTACCACTTCCAGTATTTCGCTACCTAATGTAAACTGCTGTTCCTTCCCGCGGCTGTTGAACATCACCTTAGTCTTCTGCATATTGATTATCAAGCCTACCTTTCTGCTATTTCTGTACAAGTCATCAATTATTATTTGCAGTTCATTGCCCGAGTTACTCAGCAAAGCAATGTCATCAGCGAATCGCAGATTACTGACGTATTCTCCATCTACCCATATCTCTAACTGCTCTCATTCCAAGTCTCTGTGGACTTCCTCTAAGCAAGCTGTGAATAGTACTGGGGAGATCGTGCCTCCTTGCCTAACACCTTTATTTTTTATTTTCTTTGTAGTCGCTTGCAACGCTGCACGCCAGCGCGGTGTTTGGGATTGACTGCAATGTAGTGTCATCTTGGAAAGCCCCTGTATTCTGCCTCAGTAGAACCGAGTAGGGACCTAGACAATACAGGCAGCGGGGCCAGCCAATCTAGGGCTGGACCTTGGAGCGTGCTTATAGTTACAGATGGTGCACGTTCTGCGCAAATTCGTGTGCAACCTGTGGGCGGGCATCGCGTTTCTGGTTGAGCCTCTGATGAAGACAGCTTCGGCGCTGCGTGTTACAAGCGAGGTGTGATGCACTGGTGGAACACGGGTCTGTAGAGATATTTGTGGGAAGCAGGGAGGGAGGGGCGCTTAACCTCGCATTTAAGGGTACGACGCGACCGTGATAACGGCTCTGTCTGCCCCTTACCGATCCTCTGCCAATTCAACCAAGTCTTGTGGTCCCGTAACGTCACATAACGATCTGCAGTGAACTAGAATATACAGTGCAGCGAAGGGAAGGCGTTTTCCATGAGGCGCCTGTCTTCGCAAATAGCAAACGAAGCGACGGATCTGCTATCGGCTATTCTTGAACGCTTGTACACGTGTTGCTATGGCGTTTCTGAGTTCGTCTGCAAACAGAATCGGCAACTTGTGTTGCGCCGCGTTTCATAAAACAAGATATTTCTTTTTGGATGCGCAGCTATATGGTGCTTCCACAGCATTTTGAGTGCCGAACGGAAATTGCTTAAGCGCTATAGTAATCCACAGATTTCTATTGACTCTTCGATCGCGCTTTTTTGAAATCAGCCCGAAACAGGTGACAATTTTTTTTTTTTTTTTTTTGGGGGGGGGGGGGGGGGAGTGGGGAGGGGGCGGGAGTCAACTGCTAATCAGTGCTTGCATGCAGCCATGTATAACCTACCAGCCACCACATACCAGAGCCATGTCCGTGATTTTCCGCTCAACACCGGCGCCGGATTTTCTGAGGTTAGAAACTTGGGTTTAGAGGCGAGCTTGAAAAGTTTTCCGCATGTACCCAAGCCGTGTGCATCCGGTGGAAGGACGCGCGGCGGAAAACATTTCGGTCCGTTCGCGTGCTCCGTTTTACTTTTGGTGCACTTGTACACTTGCCACAAAAGCATTCTGCATTCTTTCATCTGTCAACATACGGCATAATGCATGCGGTTCCATTCTGCGCGGCCAGATTGCCTCATTAGGGGTAGTTTTTTTTTTCTTTTCGGCACGCTCTTAGCTTTATTTCTGACACAGTCTAGAGGTATACTTAGCGGCCTTTAGTGCAGGTTTTTCATTTCTCCATCGGCGCAGTTCGGCACTAAATGGTGCTTCATTTATCGAGATGCAGCTAAATATTTAGAGCAGAAGATTAGCCTTTGACACACGCTTTCATCGTTATCGTATGACCGCTCGTATAAAGCATATAGTATAAAGTGGGCCAGTTGCGATGCAGGCGGCACGATTAGTGTCCGCGATGCAGGAAAGCCTTTGACGACGCCAGTGACGAGCCACAGTATACGCAGTTTTGGAGTAAAGCGCAGAATTAAAAAAAAAAAATAAAGCTGGGCGGGGATCACGCTTTGACGGGCCCCCATCGAGCTCTCGCGTGCCCGGTCGGCGGTTGTGCCGAGAGCAAGGAGCTCGCTGAAAGATGAGCATGCTGGACGTGCACTTGGCCGTGTTGTGAGCCGCTAAGGCAGCAGTCGTTATATCTCCCGTAGATGCATGGGGTGCTTCTCTCTTTGCGCCAGTGCATAGAACGCTCCTTGACGGCATCGACCTAAGGGCACCAGCTGGCGAACTCACAGCGTACCACGTCCCTCGTGGGAGCAAAGAGGAAGAGAGGCGGCTATGCGAAAACAGGACTCCACGCGACGGAGAGTGCACGCGATGTCACGTTTTCTCGAGCAACCCTGCATTGAATTTCGATGGCGCACTAACCACGTATGCTTGTAGTGCCGGACTGCTCGCAGACGAAAAAAAAAAAAAGAACTGTTGAAGGAGCACCCTCTCCTCCTTCCTGGTG
This sequence comes from Amblyomma maculatum, assembly GCF_055883805.1. Classification (NCBI taxonomy): domain Eukaryota; kingdom Metazoa; phylum Arthropoda; class Arachnida; order Ixodida; family Ixodidae; genus Amblyomma; species Amblyomma maculatum. Next base: position 269,000,272 of record NC_139344.1, on the reverse strand, counting down.
CTTTTCTTTGTATCTTGCATCAGTTTCGGGCGCTTTGAACCCATCGGGGCTTTGCGACGTGTTAAGAAATGCCACGAAAGGTAGAGGGCACAATACGATTGCCGGTAACATCTGACACTCGACGGGAGCGGATTAGAAACTGAGCACAGCCAAAGCCAAACACGTTTTTGTCCTGCCCGGCCCTTTCCTCGTGTCGGATAGACACTTGTTTTTCAAGACAAAGTGTGACCGTGTATTTTTATTTTATTGCGAAAGCAATACTACTCTAGGTTTCGAGCCTTCAGCGTAGCGCGGCGGTAGCCACGTACGTCTTACCCACGTGACGCTGTGACGTCACACCCCACGTGACACTATGGTGAGAGCTGGGCTACCAACTCAAGCGGTCGGCGTAGCGCGGCGGTAGCCACGACTTACCTACGTGACGCTGTGACGTCACACCCCACGTGACACAAAAGCGAGAGATGTGGGCTCCCAACTCAAGCGGTCGGCGTGGCGCGGTTGAAGCCGCGGCTCAGTTGGCAGGAGCTGCCAACTTGGGTCTCTCGTTTCACATGGGACGGTTATGTCAGAATCAGCTTGCTAGGACCCTGGCATTCACGTTACCCCTATAGGCCACTAAGGCACGCTCATAAAGCGGGGCTTTATATGTGGGCTGAGGAAGAAGAAAAAGAGAAGAACGCTCGGTCACCCGCAGCTAATGCTTTCGCTCAATATTTGGTTCAGCAGCGTTGAACTCTTGTAATTTTTTTGTTTCTTACTTTGGAGCAAACAGTGAACGTTCCGAAATTAAAAACAATTGTGAAGGCATGACACTTACGCCTTGAAAACACCCGCTGTGTTGTTTGCATGTTGCCTCAAAGATGTCGGCTGGACGCGGTACTGTCTTGGAAGCAGATGATGATGATGACGATGAACAATTTTTATTGATACAAGTGAGAGAATAGAGCCTATATGGCCCCGTTGAAATAGGTGACATCCCTAGTCCGGGACGTTATTGGTCGAGGCCGCTGCCTTTGCTCGTAGGTCCAAAGTTCGTTGATTATCTAATCTGAAGCAGTTTAGCAGTGCCGCCTCCCAGGCCTCTCAGGTAGAATAGGGGACGGGGGTGAGGTTTGCGTTTCCTTGATACTCGCATACCATGTAAAATGTGCCTGCCAATTTCCCACAGTACCTGCAGCGTCCGTCTACTTCCGGGTCAAAAAAGTGCATTATGATTGGGCATACGAGCGTGTTGGTCTGTAACCGGCGTACTGTGCGCTCTTATGTTCTACTGTGGCCGTGGGCCGAGAGAGGATACCTCCGATGGTCCTCACCGAAATAGTCCCCGATTTCGCGGACAGGAACGGCGCTCTCTACTTCAGCAGGGCTAGGCTTCCGGAAAATGTGCATCGGGCGGCTGCATCAGCAGCCTCGTTTCGTCTAAGACCCTGGTGTGCAGGAGTCCAAATGGCTCGTTTTGAGATGGGATCCGAGTCCCGTATGCAGCATCGAAGGATCTTGCTGGCCAAAGGGGAGATTTGCCAAATAGCTACAACAGGCTCGTTTGGAGTCTGTGATGATACTTCTCGGCGTTGGATTACCCACTGTCGGAACAACAGCTACCTCATCAGCCTGACTGGTGTTGGGTGGCCGGAAGGAAGAACCATCCACCTGCACTCCCTGATGCATGACAACCGCCGTATAAAACCGCCTGTTACATCAGCATAGTGCACGCCGTGTTGGGAACCTAACCGCTTTTTATGCACTCGAGCTCGGGCCTGGCGTCTACCCTCGTGAATTTCTTTGTCCATATTTCGTGGGAGCGGAGAGAGACAGAGTTTGTGTCTCCAAAGCTCCAGGATGCGCGCCGTGCAGTCATGTTGGATGTGTAGGCGACGTAGCAGGTGGCGTCCGGGCGCGTCTGCATTAGCCTTGTGTAGTTCCGAGTAGGAGTTCAACTCCTCCAAACTGGAAATGCGTTGCTTGGAAGTGCTTATGGGGAAATTCAAAGCCCTTTTAGTCAATGTCTGCAGGATTGCGTCTATCCGATTTTCATCGTGCTTTGTTGTGCGCAGGTAGGTACAGAGTTGAGGCTTCGGCTCGTCACAAAGGCATGGGCCAACCTATGCGTTCTTGTCCCTTGTCCACCCCGTCGTCCTCTTATTGGAAACATAATTCATCCCACCCATCGGCTCACTGCCTTTTCGTAGTCGCTCCAAGGTTGTCGCGTTCTTGCAGTTGTTAGTAATGAACAGCCATAAAATTCGAATTTCGGGGACCTCTTTGATGGGGCCTTTAGGGAGGGAGAGGCATATGGAGGTCCGATCTTTCGGATTTGCATTAATGCGTAATAGTTCCGATTTATTCCGTGACATTGCAGCCCGCACTCCGCTCCGTATTCTTAGGTGATAGAGGCCACCTGCTGGAATCGCTCCTTTATTTCACCTAAATTCCTAAATTGCCTTGGTTGGTCCAGATCGTAATATAATCCGTGTAAAGAGCGGGATGTATTCCCTCGACCTGTTCCAGTTTTCGAGGAAGATGCATCATAGCAATGTTGAAGTAGGGTAGGGATGAGACTAACCCGTGAGGAGTGCCCTTTGTGCCCATAGTGTAGGGGCCGTGCTCCTCGTCATCAGTTTTGAGTATGGTCCGGCGATTGGACAGGAAGTCTTTGACATATGCAAATGCTGTCAGTCCACTGTTATTGGAATTGAAATTTTCAAGAATTTTGTCATGTCTAATATTATCAAATGCCCATTTAAAGGTCCAAAGCTAGAATGACCCTGTCACTCTTTTTCATCGATGTTGGCTGAATAATTTTCTTGTCGACTCGAAGGAGAATGTCCTGCGCAGACATGTGCTGCCGAAAGCCCAACATGTTGTTTTTCCTCTAGGTAGTCGGCAAATCGATCCCTTACCTTGGCTAATATATATTTACCGACTCATGATGTGAGCGATATGGGACGTAAGTAGTCGGTGTCTGCTGAGTTTCCAGATTTGCAAATAAATGTTACTATAGAGTCCGTTTTCCAGTCCTCGGGGAGCGGGAATCGATGTACTTCCCCAGGCGAGACCGAAAGGACGTCGATGCTGTGCGGCGCGGCCATTTTGCGAACACGCAGACGTTAGGCGATGTTAGGCCATGTTGCTAGGCTCTGAACCTCCGGATAGCTTTCACACAAAAAGAGGTGGATGCTCTTTAGAGCGCGCAGAAGCAAAGAGAAATGGACAAGTAAGACTGCGCTCCTATAAATGTATTCGTGATTGGGCGAAATGTCTCAGAAGATGCCGCAATATACAGATGAGCGTTTGTGCAAAGCTGTGTTTGCATATCCAACGACTCCGCCTACTTATCATGTCCCTGGCTTCCCTACTTTATTAACCGCCAACTCACGCTCAGTCAACTTCCTGTGAACAGCCAGCTTGCTATGCTTTGGATGCAAATAATACTGCCCTTTTTCAGGAAAAAAACCGAACCATGCATAGTATCCGACTCGTCCACCGACAATGACGTAGTTAGTAAAATGGAGATAGCATCACCGTTTACCGAATTTGCGTTATTGGCTGCTGTCGAAGATTGATTGAAAACACGTTTATTCCACACTTTTTTTTTTGCACTGAAGGCGCTACAGTGAAAGGTGCTGTCGAAGAAGCGATTTCTAAAACTGCGCCTAGACATGACGGTGTTCCTTACGAGGCCTTCAAGAATTTAGGAGACGCAATTGACAGCCTGTTGGATGTCGTAAATAAGGAGGCAAATAGAAGAAATTCCAGTCGGCTGGAAACACTCGGTCGTGGTCCAAATACCAAAGGCTGGGAAACCTCCTACAAGCCTATATATTTTTGCTGCCTATCTCGGTAACACTAGAAGTTTGCACGATTTATGAAAAGATGATAGCCATTCGCCTGTCATGATGCTTGGGAAGACAGAAAAAATACCATGCTTGACAAATTGGCTTCCGTACAAACCTTGGCACAGAAAATGAGTCGGCTGTACTGGCCGAAGTCGTCATACAGGTTTCGCCTCATAGCCACCATGTACGCTCCGTGGTGACTACCGACGTGACGAAGGCTTACGGCAATGTGTTATACAACAATATCCTTAAGAACATGGAAATTAGGGGCATACCGCTACAGGAAATGCAAGCGGTAGATAATCTGCTTAAGGACAGGACATTTTCTGTCTGGGTAAACGGGCAACTGGTCGGCCATTACACCTCAAATAGAGGCACGTCACAGGGATCAGCTTTTAAGAACGTTGGTTTTCTATATCGCTCTCATTCAATGGAGATGCAAATTACCTGAAATACCAGAGGTGCATTTCATTATTTACGCAGCCGATGTCACAATTTGGTCTGCTCATAAACACCTTCAGACATAGAATTGTTATTGGCAGACATTAAAAATACTAGATGAGCACGTCCAGTTGCAGGTCTGGATCTGTAACCCCATAGTCCAGCTACATTCATGCTGTAAACAAGAATGACAGGAAACAATTGGAAACGAAAAGAGCCACGCTGAAAATTGTAAGTCATGCATTACAAGAAGTGGACGAGTAAGGAGCCCACCACCTGGATATTTATAAATCTGGCAAACGAACTCGATGGTTCCACATGCTGAAAAAAAGTAGCCGCTGCTTCCTTAGCATGATAAAAAGTATTTCATCCAGGGGAGGAGAAGCCCGAGCGGAGATGGTAAGACGTCTTGTACTTACAATTGGTGCTACATGCCTGTAGGGTACTATCATAATGATCATAATCATCTTCTTCAACCGAGCTGTACTCAATGCAAGGAGAAGACCTCTCCAATATTCCTGAAATTGACATGTTCCTGTGATAGCTGCGTCCACTTGACCCTCGGAAGCTTCCTAACCTCATCCCCACACCTAGTTTTCTGCCGCCCTCTGACGCTTTCCTTTTGATGGAATCCAATTCATTACCCGTGGCCGGTTATCTATTCTTCGCACTGCCTGTATCCATTTCTTCTTGATTTAGACTAGAATGTCAACAACTGAAATTATTTCGCTGACCCGCTCTGTACGCTTTCTACGTATTACGTTACACCTACCATTTTCCGTTGTCCTGAACTTAAGTAGAGCCCTTTTCTTTAGGCTTCACGTTTCAGCCACGTGGGTGAGTACCGGAAAGGAACTATACCAGGGTACTATACTAGGCCCATTTCCAAAGGCTGATGAGGCAGCAGTGGGGGGAGTTGTGAATAATAAATATGAAAACAACGTGCATAATCGCGGCTTAACCAAAACTTACCCCCATCCCTATTCCCCAAGAATTTTTTTCAGCTGAGCGCTCTGACAGAACTAACTGAACGGCGAGAGACAGCAAGAAATCTGAAGCTAAAGTACGTTGTGCTCATAGCATCCTTGTATAATGCAGGGACAGCGCAAACACCAACAATGGTTGACTCCCCGCCTTAGCAATTCACCACTATTACGATGAACAAGACGACTAAGCTTCGTCGCAAAGTGAAACTGGCATCTCGAGCTATTGTTAGTGTACTTCCGGGAACCTGTATTGCATACAGAACGAGTCTATTGTAGAAACTCGCGCTAGAATTGCCTGCAGTTGCTAGTTCGACACACAGAGAGCTAGGCGTACATGATGAATATACCTGAACGCCCGCACCCGCTTGTGATGGAAATTTATGCGATCCGCAATGTTATGAAAGCCACAAAAAACAGATTCTATAACAGAAATCCACATCTATACCGACTAGTTAGCCGCCATAAGCAAGTGAATGGAGTGAAATGACTGTGTGTAACCCAAGAGATCCATGCAGTCAACAAGAAAACAAAGACACGCATCGATGTACGCTGGACATAATACAATGCTCAGAATGCTCAGCAAAGAAAAGCTGACATCTTTACACACCAAGTTACAAACAATAATAGATCTCCCAGGAGGCTCCTTTCTAATTCTCGCTCCTTTGTTCCCATCTTAGCATCCTTTTAAGGACAAGTGCACGTGCCCCCAGTCCATAGTGCACTTTCCTCTCCCTCGTAATTTAACGAGATTGGAGAAGGTATCCCTTAGAAGGATAAGGGCGGAGGCGGCCCTTACCCCGTCAGTCACGTGCCGGTCAAGAAGGTACGGGACCCACCACCTGCCCGAAGTGTTCCACACCGGCTGCAGAGGTAGATGTTCACCACCTGTTGTGGACTTGTGCAAGGTCGAGGGCGTCAAGGACACATATTCTAGAGGAAATGGGACTAAAGGTGAGAGGGAAGAGAATTTCTCCAAGTGGATGACCGAGAACAAGAAGATCAGGAGTCCTCTTTTTACCATTTTCTTTTTTCGGCTTCAACTGAGAAGTCGAACTACGACTTAGCTGCTTTTCAGCTGCTACAAAGACTGAGAGGCCGCGGTTTCATTATCGAGTAGCGCGCTTAGCGGACCGACTTCTGCGAGTAAGTGGAAGCTTTTACAGCTTGCCTGCACCGTATCGCCCGTAAGAGCTTCGTGAGCCACTAGACGTTATACCAAGCCTTTCAGGGAAGCACGCCAGTAACATTTGGAAAGTAGACGTCTTAATGTAAAACGCCTAGACTTGCAGCACTGCAGTACCATTGTTGGTGGATACCGAGAAAAACGTGAATGATGTTGACTAGGTGGCTAATTAACTAACTTCTCATAATTAACTTTCGAACAATTACATTTACGCACCTAGTTGCTATCAGGTTTGCAGCTGACGATAAGTAATAATACCTTCAATTTTTAGGATTTTGAAAGCGCAAATAATTCCTCCCGCTGGGGCTAAACAAATTTGGGCATCTCTTGCGCAATTGGCATGCAGCACGCCTCCGGAGAGCGCTTGGCGATCTCCACCAAACTCGTCGCGCTGCGAAGTATGCGCCGTGGGCCTTTTTTCTGTCCCGCGTCTGTGTACACCACTTCTCGCACTGGCAGCCAAGGCGTGGTCACGGAAGGTCACATGACACGTTCGTCAGGGGTGGTGGTGCTGGCGAAAACATTTATTGATTATGAAGCCTTAAGAATTACATCCTCGAGCCATAGTGGGAAGAGTAATTGCATTTCACACGTTCTGAAAATTGATATTGCTATTATTTGTGAACTGCTACAAATTCTTAATTGCAACTAGGCGCGTATCTGTAAAAGTTAAAAATCGTTTTCAGAAGTTAGCTAGCTGCGTAGAGTCAACATGATTAATCTAATTTATGATATCTGATAACTTTGGTGTATACTAGACTTCAATCATTGTCCTTTTAAGGTGAAAGCATTAGATCTCTATGTTTCAAGGTCACGTTGTGAGGTACTAGAAAAACGGGGCGCGCCGGCAAATGGAATTAATAGCGCAGGAGCAGCCAGGGGTCTGAGAAGAGGCTACTGAGCTTAGCCGGAGAGTTGAGGGATATGTCAGCGGCGGCGCCGGAGGGCGTGGAAGGAAAGGGCAACATCATTGCTGGGGTTGAGAGGGGGGATGGAAAATATCAGCGGTGACGCCCGTAAAATAATCTGGAAATAGCTGCAGCACGCTCGACCGCCTTGTATACGTCGCCGCGTGAGCGGAGAGCTTCATTCCATATCACTGTGGGTGACGGCGAAGCAGGCCCTATTCGCGATTCCAGCAGTCCATGCGGCACCTGGCTGCAACGCGCCAAAGAGGTCCAGTAGCAGACGCCGCTTGCTCGCGCTATGGAAACCCGCTAGCAAAGCGCTCGTAGCACCGCGAAAATGGGGAAAAAAAAAGGGGGGGGGGGGAAAAAGGGGGAAAAAAAAACGGCAAACCGATTCTGCAGCCGTTCCGCAGCGCGTTTCAGCACAGTGGCACATCGCTTCATGCATTTCCTTCGAGCTCCAGCGATCGGCGCCAGAGAGTTGACGCATTTCCAATCTCCCCGGAACGCATTGAAAGTGCCGTCGACAATTTATATATAGTCTCATCAGTTTTTGTCGTATGATTGCTTTCCTGGTATCAACTGCCTTCTACTAACTTTCCTAAAAGACGGAACACTTATGGATAAGTACGACTCAACAACAATACGTACTACGCAGCTCGACTTCTCGCGTCACGTACAAAATTCGATTGGCGTACGTATAAACAATTCCTCCAATGCGCGTAAGGGAGCACTCTACGACGATCGGCTTAATTCTTCGCTGCGTCAAGCAGGCAGACGTCTCGAGATCTTCAGGCCACGCAGCGCGTGACACTGCCCTCGATCTTGTACCGCGCATGTTACGAGAATTGGGTCCGTTGTGTGATCGCGCTCGCCTATGCGGCCGCTCAATTTTCGCGTTGCAGCTTATCACCCTTGAATAAGATCCCAGAATCGGTATAGTTTTTTTCGGCGACAGGTCTTTGACAACCGCGCGGTGAACCGATCAGGCCGGCGGCCTTTTTTTTTTATTTTAATATATTCTCAAATAAAGCTGTAATTCGCCGGCGACAAAGCTCGCTTGCAGGGCGCTCATTTGGTGAAGGGCGTGCATGCGTATCACACCTCGCCAATTATCGAGCAGCAGTGGTCAAAAGTCCTGAAGCCAAAGGATTTTCGTCTCAGCCGCAAAGTGAACCCGTCAGGCCATCATTAAAGGCCGAAAGGCATTTAAAATGCCTTGAAATGATTTATTACCACAGCCAGAAACTTTCTGATAACATTTCATGGCAATTCATTCTTTAATGACACCGTGACGGCTTCATATTGCGGCCGAGACAAAATTCATTTGGCTTCAGGACTTCTGGCCACGACTGTACATAACACGTCAGATCCAAAATTAGCTTAATTACTATATTAATAAAATAATTAAGGGGCAGTTCAATTAACTAAAAAATATACCGAAATCAAAGCTTATCTATGCCAGTGCTTAAGATGAAACTTAGATGAGCTCGTCTTTTAAACTCAAGTTCTTGATGGCCCTGCACACGTGCCTTTTATCCGTCTTGCCCTAATCAGGTTTAGTTCTATTATATTTCATACATGTGATATATGCTGAAGTAAAAGTAGAGTAAACATTGAACAGTAAGAAAAGGATATCAGTAAAACAAATAAATGATTTTACAGATATATCCAAACATCACCTTGTCAACTGCAGCATAAATTACCCCTGTGAATAAGGGAAAGTGAATGCAGATTGGCCGTACAGAACTGATGCACACAACCTTCATTACATATACGTAAAGTGTGCTTTCTTGAACACCCGACGAATAATTGCAAGGAGTTATTTGTGGCTGCTCTAACGGTCGAGACTCATAAGACAACGGTCAAGTGGAGCTTGATAGGATGAGGCCCATCAGCTATACGAGAAAGCCAATGCACTAATATGTTTTTCGCGTTTGATGACACACTATTAAATGTGATGGCTTTCTGCACAGCAGCTAACATTTAATTTATTCCACAGCGTTTTGAGAACGTTTTTCTACATGCGCAGTGCATGAGAGTACTGTAAATGAGCATAAGAACTCACTACATCATCATCATCATCATCATCATCATCAGCCAGATTATACCCACTGCAGGGCGAAGGCCTCTCCCATATTTCTCCACTTAACCCGGTTCTGTGCTAGCTGCATCCACTTCACCCCTGCGAACATCTTAACCTCATCCGTCCACCTAACTTTCTGCCGTCCCTGCTACGCTTTCCTTCCCTTGGAATCCAGTTTGTTACCCTTAGCGACCATCGGTTATCCTCTCTTCGCACTACATGTCCTGCCCATGTCCATTTCTTCTTCTTAATTTCTACTACAATGTCGGTAACTTGAGTTATTTCTCTGACCCACTCTGCACGCTTTCTATCTCTTAATGTTACCCCTACCATTTTTCGTTCCATAGCCCTCTGGGTTGTCCTCAACTTAAGTAGAACTCTCTTGGTTAGCCTCCACGTTTCAGCCCCATAGGTGAGTACAGGTAAGATGCAACTGTTGTATACTTTCCTCTTGAGCGATACCGGTAAGCTGCTAGTCATAATCTGCGAGTGCTTGCCAAATGCGCTCCATCCCAATCTTATTCTTTTTGGGTTTTCCTTTTCATGATCCGGATCTGCGGTTACTACCTGTCCTAAGTAGGCATGTTCACTTACTGCTTCCAGTGCTTCGCTACTAAACGTAAACTGCTGTTCCTTCCCGAGGCTTTTGAACATTACCTTAGTCTTCTGCATATTGATTTTCAATCCTACCTTTCTACTTTTCCTGTCTATGTCACGAATCATTCTTTGCTGTTTTGCACTACATAACCGTTTTGCACTATTTTGCACTATTTGCACTACATACCCGGGTTAGAATAAGTGGAAGATGTACAATCGTGAGCAAAAGTGGTATACAACACTCAGACAGTGACAGAGCTCGGGAAAACTGCACCGAGATGCCATCTAGCGAAACGTATAAGGGACAGCGACACCTGCACATGCATGTGGATAAAATGAGGCACCGCTACTATTGTTTTGACCTTAGACAGCTGCTGCTAGATAATGTTGGGATGCAGTTTTATCGAGCTGCACCACCGTCTGAGTGTTGTATACCACTTTTGCTCACGACTGTACATACAGAATCAAAGAAAACAAAATAAGGGTTGCAATGAACATTCAATTCAATCTTTATTCAGCATTTTTTACAGAACAATGCAGGGAGCGGGGACAAAAATATGCTCTGCGGTAAGCTTGACTCAGTTTGCAGTTGACTCGGCCTCAGTCCTGCCGACTCTTTTAGATGGCGTTCAGACAAGTTGTGTCACCTACCTACCATTCAAGTGCTCCATAATTGAATTTAATTTACCAGTTCATGGGCACGGCACCGAGAGATAAGAAACCGGAATAATGTGATGCTTGTCTTGTGTATCGCAACTCGGTGTTTTTATCTGTAGCTATTTTGTATGAAAATAATACGAAATTTTCTTTTGGCGTTCAAGCAATCAAGCAATCGTGGCTAGATTACAGAGGTTTACTTTTAAGATTCGAGCAAGCAATAGATAAATGTCTGATCAGAATTTTTCATGAACTGTGTTTGCACAGACTGCAGATGCATAGTTTGTAAAAATTGATAAAGCATCAAAGTTTATTTCTTAGTCATGCAATACAGCACCATGCTTCTACAAGGTAAAGAGCAGCCTTTTCCTCGAATTATAAGATGTTCTAGTCTTTAGGAGTGTTATTTGGATACACCAGGTGTTTGAGAAGCAAGCCTTGTTGCCTGGTAAAGATGGTATGTGAAATAATTGCAGTGAAGCAATCGCTTTGATATCTGAGCCACTCAAGAAAATACTCAGTGTCATAGACTCGACTGTTTTCCTGTCGCCCTCTGCGCCGCATGTTCCACACACAGGCATCCGGCGATCCTCTCGCTGCTTTCTTCAGAAGCTCTTTAGCCTTGGAAGCTTAAGCGAAATAGGTTGATGTGGACGGCAGGCCTTTTCAGCTGCATGGTTAAAAAACCCAATCAAAACAATGAAAAATACTAACAGTAAATGAAAGAGCACTATGGTTCATATCAATTGTATAAACATAAAGTTACAGTGAAGAAAGCCTCTGCAAAAAGCGTACAAATATAATAACTTCACAAGGAAGTTAGCAACTGAAATTGAAGAAAAGAATGATGCAATTACTTTACCAAAGATACGTAATATCTTAAGAAACGTGTTTAAAACAACACATTAGAAATAACAATCATATGCTGTTCCACAGTCTAGTAAAAAAGGTCTACGACACTAAAGAAAGGGCAAGTGGCTCTACTTGTACCATGCACGAGTTAGTAACCCCGAAAATTTGCAGAAGCATATTCTTCCTCAAACAGAATTTTTTTTCTCTCCTGAAATATCTTCCTAGTGGTACTTTGCAGTCTATAGAGAACAGGTTATATATCATGTAACCAGAAAAAGTTTCAAACTCAGAAGCTGGTTCCAAAAACAATAAAATATAGAACTCTCTTGCCACCCATCCTACACCAGCGGTGCCATGCTCCCTTACTTGAAACCAGGCCAGTTCAAAAGTAATGGGTGAGATACCACGTAAGACATGTTATGTTCCAAATAATTTAGGCACACTGATTTAGGCATCCGAATGATAAAGGCACACATATCCAGGGCGTGTGCCTTGCCACAACTGGTAACTACTGTGTAGAGTGCACAGTATAGGAGCCAAAGGTGCCATAATAACTCCACTTTCACTTCAGTTAAATCACTTTGCTGGTGCAAGCATCAAAAGAGCAAGACGAAATTGAGACTGACGAACCATGCAGGATCAAGGTTTACTTTTTTGTATTCCTGTTTAGCAATTTGCTCAGTGCCTTTTTTTTTATTTCTTTGTTTAACCCTCTGACTGGTTTGGAAGTACCTCGTCGAAAGGTAGACACAAGGTAGACGGGCGAGTAGCGTGTGTATACGACTTCTCGGCCACAGAGTGCCTGCGGGAGCGACAATTCCCGAGGACCTCGCTAGAGAACGAGTTTATGGTATTCGATAGCGTAGACGTAGATACACACGCGAAAGAGGCGACGCAGCACGCAGGCTTTTCAAAGGCATCGCTTATCACGCTCGCACTATCGAGGAAAGCAAATGCATACAAGCACGACACGTACAGTCAGCGTAGCGACATACTACGTAAACGCAAGACACCTGCGTGCTGAAATCGACACCGAGCAATGCAAGCGGCACCATCAATCACGAATGAATTGTTGCATTATAGTGAAATGCGCTGTTAATTTACACGCACTATCGTGCACAAGGCAAATCTCATCAAAAGCCACAATTTTGTTTTTTAAATAACCGTGATGACCCTTCGCCCCACGAATGGCTTCATACTAACCTCGGAAACACAAAAATACTGTAGACTTAAAAAAAAAAAAAAAAGGTTTTACAGCTGATCGCTATCAACCAGCGGCAACAAGCGCGACGACCGGATGCTCGCACGATGAGTGCGGCGCGGCGCCTTTCCATTCACGCGAATAATAGCGAAATCGTTGAAGTCCTTTCTTGTAGCAATATGTAAACACACTGCAGTGCCAACGTGTTTCCGTCTCTCAGAAGCATCGGCGACAAACACGTCGCTTTTCTCCACGGTAGATTTCGTAAACACATTCGTCAGCTGATCACCGATTTCTAGAGGATCTTCAGCGACGCCGGCGCCTGAACTTCGGTCTGATGGTCCCTGGTACACTTGGAGCATGTGAGAATGAAGAGTGAACCGTCACAAACGCGACCACTTTTCACAAAGCACTACAAATGTCATCACAAACAAGGAACTATAATACATTTTCGAAGGAACGAGTTACGCGGGAACCTCAATATTGCCGCCATCTTGCCCAGTGTGGATGGCTGGATGGATGGATGGAATATAGGAGCGTCCCATTTGAAACGGGGTGGTAGCAGTTGCTATAATGCATGTTTATTCCCCCTACATCCTAATTATTGCTTTAGATCAGTTAACTACATTATCATTCTATTTATGGAATTTTTGTTTCTACATTAGTAACATCATGTTACTTTTCTGCTTTGAAGCCACTAATCTTCCACTCGTTTTTTGCTAGCTTCCACCGCAAGTTCATTCACCTGCCCACTGGTATCTCTAAACCTCAGAGCCTCAGGAAGATTGACTGCGCCTGCATCGACTGCGAATAGTCGCAGGCGGGGACGACCGAGAAAGCACGCCACGGCGGAAGAAGCTAGAACAGCTCGAAATGTCGCTCGTCGTAGCTGCCTTCGGTAAATGGACGTGGAAGATATGTGCAGTGGCGATTGAACTGTGTACCGAGAGTTCATGTCAAAAAATGTAAATAAAAGGTGCAAAAAGTGTAACGAAACGTCCAAATAGGTTTTCGCCTTTCCATTTTTAGAACGTTCTAAGCAACTGCCGTAGTTTTTCTTCTAAAAAGATATGTTTTTAAAATTAAGGGAGCCTGCGATATGCAACAAGTTATTTCACGATATGGAAGATTTAAACACTTCGTCTTCCTGTCATATTTTGAAGGCTCTGCTGCCCGCACGAACGAGGTCATTGCTGAATTACAGAAACCTCTCTGCATGCCGTCTTTGCATGCCTGACCACTTTGCATCACGTCTGAACATCCTGACATCGGCTACAACTACGTAGTTGCAATCAAAGTCTTGTCCCGGTTATATATTGATTTCTCCCCAAGTCACTTCCAAATATAATTGTGATCTTCCCATGTTTTTCTCGCGCACTGGTAAAACGTGCCAATGCTTTTCATTTGTGCTGATTCAAGCTGGCTCTTTCTAGGCCGCCTTCATGTATGCGACACCCTTAATTCCGTATAGGAGGCCGGGGTGAGACATCATTCTGAGAATTTTTTTGTGTGTGTCCCTTTTTCTGATACACGCGGAGGCCTTGCGTTACAGGGACCTAGAATAGCGGCTGGCTTACGTAAGTTCTTGATGCGTGCTTGTCGAACGGCGTACGAGCGTCCCTTGGAGTATACGTATTAATCGCCATGCCAGAACAGCGGTGCGTGCAGAATGTTTTTTTTTTTTTTTATATAAATTGTCGGCAGCGACGTCGGTCCCGAAAGCGCCTTCAGACGCGGTTTTCCTCGTTCTTTTTTCTCTCGGCATTCGCTTTCTCAGTGCTCTTCAGCGCCCCCTCGGCTGAGCCACCGATGAAGAAATATGAGCGGCACTCATCTGCGGCCTGCGCCGCGCTGTCCCGGCTCGAAGCGTCGGCCTCTAATAGAAATCGGAAATGAAGACTCTTCTTCGCACTCTCTTCGTTTGCGGCGGTGGAAGATTCCGAAAGGGGCGGTGAATTTGAGCCGCGCGCTCGCGGCACGAACAGGATCGATTCGGCGCGCATAGATAGCGGAAATATGCGCGCCTGGCGATTGCGAACGCCTCGAATTCACCTCCTTACTTTTTGCTCTCCATCGTCCACCAGCGACGGCAGCCGAGGCGCTGGTTCTGTTCGGTTTGCTCTACTCATGCGCTGTCAGAAGCGCCTAAAGGGAAGAGGGGGTGGGCAGTTTCTGTCATCCAACGCACGCGTGTTCGCGCGCGTGCTTCGAGCGTACTCTGAAGACGTGTTCGTGGATATGCTCTGCGTCTCCGCCGGTTGTCTCCTGGTGCGCCAGTGCTCGAGACGGCCGCCATTCCTGCCTCGTTCTCTTTTCCCATTAGCTTAGCGCGTGGACGAAAAGAGGCGAAAACGTTTTTGGCAGTTCGCTCGAACGGCTCTTCGGGAGTGGCGCGCCTGGGCGCGTGGCTGGAATTAAAACTTCCTTCTGCTCGAGCGTCGGCAATTAGGAGAGCGGCGCCGTTTAATTTACGAGAGTGCACGCGGCGTCAAGCCCGAGGGATGTAGCTGGGAGCCGTGCGGAAAACAGCGAGAGAGGGCCGCCGAGGCGCATCATTGGGAAGCTGCAGCGACGCAGCCCTCGAGCGGGCGAATGTGTGGCACAGAGGTCCGCATCGTCAAGTTTTATGCGAAAGGACACCTGGGTCAAAGGAGGCCGGACAATTGAAACGACAGGTGTGCGTAAACTGAGAACGCGTGGCCAGCGCTCGCGCACAAAAATTTATACACTTGTTAGAGAGAGGCGGAGACGAACAAGCGGCAGCAGTCACATGCGCAAAGTGTAGCACGGATGCCCACCCAACAGTGAAGCACTTCTTATCAGACTCCTACGATTACCACGAAGTGGGAAAAAGCCTAATACCGCTGTCACACGGGCATTTTGAAGGCCGTCGAACCGATTGTCTATCGACTCGAAGGCCTTCGAACGCTGCCACTCTGACGTTTTCAATAGGCATTGAGTCGATAGTCTATCGAGTTAACGGAACAACTCAGAACTCTGTCGAGATCTCGAAGGCCTTCGAGCGTCGTGCAAGGTTGCTAGCGTTGACCCGAGGAACGCTACGCACACTCTCGTGCACAACGCGTTTACGATACAAAAGCATAAATGAGCGTTATTATTTCATATCTTTAGTTTACGCGGTAAAATATTAGTGTGCGTAATAATTAAAAAATAGCATCGCTGTTTATTAAGGCGCATTATTTTTGCACTCTCTACCGCTGTAACCTGCGCCGCCGAAGGAAGCAAACACAATGAACAACACAGCCGTATGAACGTCAACGCATTAAAAAAAAATTAAAAAAATTCTTTTAACAACAATTAACCAAAAACCTGCAGTTACTAAAGAAAGGTAACAGTCTTATATTATTTTGAATATACAGACAGATTTTAGTTTTTTAAGCAAAACCGAAAGCAACGATACTGGCGCCACAAAAGTTTGGCGCCATACACCAGAACTATTTCAACAGCCTTTGAATTTTGCCGTGTAGCAGCGGCACAACTCCTTCGAGTTCAATCGCGATTGAAAATCTCGAAGGCTGTCGACTCAATCGCCTTTGAGAATGACCGTGTGACAGGGGTATAAGAACACATCACCACACGCCATAACGTAGTCACTACTCCCAAGTGACGACGCTCGGGCATCACCAGCGCTGCTGTCGCTGTGGGAGCTAGCTCGCGAGGCATGGCCGTAAAATGTAATCTCTCTGCCCTCGCTTTCCTTCTCCCACAAATAGGCCTTCGTGGTATGCCTACTTGCATCAATCAATCAATCAATCAATCAATCAATCAATCAATCAATCAATCAATCAATCAATCAATCAATCAATCAATCAATCAATCAATGCCCCTTACATGACTCTGAATGGCACAGAATATCGCGAAATGGCCCATACACCCTACTTAAAACTCAAGTGCCTTCCAGAAGCTTCTAACAATACGCTAAACCGCCACAGGCGCGTTGAATGCATGTAACGCGACGTCACATAGGCCACTATTTCCGCTAATAAAGTCCCAGGCCACATGCTTCCTTCAGTCAGTGGCTCAGCTATATCTAGTGCTCTGTATACTGGCATTTTGATTCAAGGTAAACTGGTAAAGAGAGACGCTTCGGTAGCCCGGCGATAATAAATATGTTTCACTTCCGCGCAGTCTTCCTTTGGTTTGACGCGACCGAAGAAAAACACTTATCGTGTAAGGACACGGCGTGTCGAATGCTGAAGCACCAACAGCCCTCTTGGACGCACCACAGGGCCTGTTCCCTGCGATCTTCGGCAAACACGGCGCGGAAGCCGACTGCCAAGAGGCGGCCGGAAAAACAGTGGCGCTTCTTCGCTATCGCCGCTGGAGGGCGATCACAGGGCGAGCGTTATTGCGCTGCTGCGATGACAACGGGAACGAGCAGCCATCGAGGCGGTTCTCGGCGGGCCGTTATCTGGGGAGCCTCGGGACAAAGGCGACCCGGGGCGACCGTTTTGGCGGCCGCACTTTCGCCCCGTTGATAGCCGCGCACGTCTTTTCAAGCAGCTGACCACAATGGGCTGCCATAAATGCGCCCCCGCGTCCTCAGACCCTTGTCTTATGGATCCATAATGGCCGGCTGCAGATTGAGCCGCCGCGGCGCGCCCTTATCAGGTCCTGCTCGCCCAGGACTCGCGGGGGCTGGACGACAGAGGCTAACCTTGAAAAGGAGAGGTGAAACGCGCGCAATCATAAATGGCATGTCCCACTCAGCGAACCTATGCGCTGTTGTGAAGTTTTTTCTCCAGTGCTGGCCAGAGGCAGACGAATAACTAAAGTAGCACGAAATATTTAATATTTCAAATATCAGAACTTCATACCGATAGTATCAGAGTAGACCTTTGCGGCACTGTGCCCATGCTTGTGCACGTGTCTTTTCAGAAATCTGCTCGAAGCGTCTAGCCGTATTTCCGCAGGGTCAGGGATGCCAGCCACATTTGAAACCCGTTGCTGCACAAAATGGTACAGACATCTCGTATCGCTTCTCCAAAGCAAGAAATAGAGGTGGGCGTCACAGGTTCCACGCCACTCCTAGGAAGTGCTGTCTAGTGCTGTCATTTTTCTTCTCTCGCGGTAAATGTTTTACTTAGTGACGCTGAAGCAGATTCTTTGTTGAGGGAACACCTTTGTATGACAAAGAAAATAATTATTGGGCGATTTCTTCTTTTTTTTTAGGCTGGAATTCCGTGAACGTGGGAGTGTGCGGCGTGCATGAATTCCTGAAGTTTCGGAGCCATTTATGTTAGGTGACATAGAGGGTTTCAAGTATACACTGACAAAATTTCTGGATATTACCGACAGTAGAATATAATGCGTTTAAGAAGGGGCTTTATTCTCTTCAGATGTTAATTTTGTCTAATTACCCATCCGTAACTGCGGCATTCGAAATTAAGCGCCTCCAAGATTTGACGCCCTCAAGCACAGTGAACGTGAATAGTGAACATGTAATGTCACTTGTAGCCACACAGGCAGTAGGGGCGCACATTTCGTATTCCCCATCCATGTTAAATAAACATTATTCTTATTCTTATGTATTTCTTTTCCGCGTATCTTCACAAGACCGATAATCTAAAGGGTTTTTTTTTCTTTTTTAAATCTACCCATCTCTTTCTTTATCCTACCCATGACACACTTTATCTCAAGCAAAAAACGTAAACTACATTCATTTATGCACGCCAATGTTATATTTGCTTTCTAGTTTTTTGTGTAATCTTATTTTTAGTGCTTTAATGTCTGGCATCACAATTCGCAGGGGTCCTTGGCATCGTTCATTATCATCATCGAGTTCATGCCACTCGCAATAGGCACGCGTTTTGCTCCTAGTAACGCGACCTGTTACATCGGTCTTGGTCCAGCCTCAAAGCGCGTATTGGCCAAGCGATCTACGCCAGACGCGCCGCTGCCGCAGTGTTAATAGAGAAAATCGCCTATCAGGGTCACATTTGTAGCCTTGTAACGCCCGCTGCAAAATTTTAAATAAAATCCTTCTTTCGCGGCTATACTATTTGGAGGACGAGCTCCAATGTAATTACAACATACGCCTTAAAATGAAAATATAAAAAGATAATTATCATATTTAGTTAATTAGCGAACTAATTAAAGACTTCTGTGTCTTACCTGGTGTCCGCCGTATCATTCAGTATAGTGCCAGAGCTAAAATTAGTTTTGAAGTCGGTTGCACTTATTTAAACATTTTGGACGGTCTAAAATGAAACACCAGATATATATATATATATATATATATATATATATATATATATATATATATATATATATATATATATATATATATATATATATATATATATATATATATATATATATATATATATATATATATATATATATATATATATATGTGTGAAGGAAAGAAGCCAACAGTCGGCGAGGCCAAAGAAAGCGTTGGGGATGGTACTTTGTCTTTTTTTTTTTTAATGTTTACTTGGATAATCACAGAAATTAGTAGTGTAATCTGTTTAGGGGAAAGATAATTAAACACAAAGTAGAAGAAAAAACAACGTGCCGATGGTGGGAGCCGAACCCACGACCTCCGAATATCGCGTCCGGTGCTCTGCCAACTGAGCTACATCGGCCGCTGTCCCCCCTGCTACTTGCTTGGGTATTTATGTTGTCTGTATACGAACCTTGAGAGTGTTCACCACCACCCAACGCTTTCTTTGGCCTCGCCGACTGTTGGCTTCTTTCCTTCATGTATTATAACGAGCACCCTCATTTCCCCTTAATTGATCTATATATATATATATATATATATATATATATATATATATATATATATATATATATATATATATATAAACATAACAACTAGAAGTGGGTCCAGGAGGCTGGGCTCGCAGCTCGGGGTTAAGCCGCATTTAATCTCGTTGGCTTTTGATAAATATCGCTCCACGCATACAAACTGATGTCTTCCTCTTATGTAATTGCCTATTAAACCAGCTGCAATATCTTTGATTTCATAGCAAAACAGCTTTTTCAGCATTGTAATATGATTTTTCCGATCGAACGCTTCAGCGAAGTATAATTTAAAACACCCATTGCTAGCATTTCATTTCTAGTGTTGACTAGTATTGACTCATTTTGGTTTAACAAAGCCGCCGCTTATAATCCATGCAGGTCCAAAGCCTAACTGGGATGAATCAATTGTTGATACTTTTCATAGGCACTGGATGCGAGTTGCATGTCATTATCCTCGTTTTTGAGCGACTTCAAACGTGTGAAGTGAGCCGACTTTTCACGGTAATAGAAGAGACATCTGGGCGAGTTGGTATGGTGACATGATAGAAAAACAGCGCAACAGACGGGGACGGAGGCGAAGAACAAACAGGACGGGCGCTGAACTCACAACTGAAGTTTATTGAAAAAACACAGATATATAACCCAGCCAAGCAGCACCAAACCGCACATTAAACAAGAAAATCATGATGACACACACCACGTTCAAGAAACTCAACCTCATTATCTGTTAAAGCGATTGACGGTTCACTAACACATTTTTCACCCAATCTAATGATATGCCTGGCCTCAATGATTTCCCGGTTAATCTGTGCCGGATGGGCATCCAAAATAACTGTCTGTGTTAGAGAAGGATGGCAGCCGTCACATCCCTTACAGTGTACAACCAGATTAGATCCTCTACCAATCTCTAATGATCTCTCGTGCTCTCGTAACCGGACATTGATACACCTGCCTGTTTGACCCACATACACTTTATCACAAGATAACGGAATCTTATATATCACTCCTACTTTACATGGAACATAGGAAAACTTATGCTTCACCCGACACGTGTTTCTTTCGCGGACTTTTTTCGCTGCTTTGTTCTTAACTATGCTACATATTTTTAACAGTTTATTTGGTGCCGAGAAAACCACACTAACATTAAACCTTCTGGCTACATTTTTCAAATTGTGTGATAGACCATGCACATATGGCTGGGCCACAAATCTTTTTGTATCCCTCTGTCCAGCCCCCTCCTGCTCCCGTGAACCTGCGCACGACAGTTTTACTTTTGTGATTAGTTTATTACAAACTCTTAATATGACGTGAACAGGAAATCCTGCATTCGCTAGCCTAGACAGTTGTTCATTAAAGCTAATTCGCATATTATGAAAGCATGACTTTGACAAGACAGCCCAGGGTTATATATCTGTGTTTTTTAAATAAACTTCAGTTGTGAGTTCAGCGCCCGTCCTGTTTGTTCTTCACCTCCGTCACGTCTGGTGCGCTGTTTTTCTATCTTTTCACGGTATTTCGCACAAGAAGGCGTTTACGAGAGTTGTTTTGAATCGATTTGGCGCCTCAAGAAGGAGGTGCGTATGCGTCGCCACAACCTGTGTGGAGGCTTCCTCTGAGCGCGGGCCAAACGCAGCGAATTTCAGAATAACTGCACGAAAGTGTACCTCAGAGTCCACCTACGCCAGTTGAAAAATAAAAGAGGGGGAACAAAAAGAAAGGTTAATCTGAGGCGTCTTTCAGGCTTTCACGCTTTTGGTTTTGATCGGGCACCTTTTACACTAAACCAAAAAGTGGGGACGGCAGAGAAGATACAAGTCCTTCTGTTTCTTGCTGTATCTTCTCTGTAACATAGAAAATAAAACGGGGAGTAATAACGATGAAAAACACACGCACAGACTCTTTGCTGGCTTCCGTGTTAAGCAGGCTGCGGACAGGGAAATAGCGCGCGGAACTGTGTTGTCAAAAGAGCGGCTCGTATTGATTTCGCTTGTGGAACTACCCTCTCGTTAAAGGGACCTGCTTCTCGTAGCGAGCCGTGGTTTAAACACGGTGAGCGGCCTGTCACCTACGGGGAAAACCTGCGCTTCTCAGCCGTAATCCGCTGTGCCCGTTCGCAAATCGATGTCGCCGAATGAAGCTCCGGTGAAAGCCTAAATTTCATTTCGCCTTCCTTGTTTTGCTTCTTATCCGTGCAGGAAAATTCTAGCGTTTGTATGTTATGTGTGCATGTATTTTACAGTGTGTCAACGGGGCAGCTGAACCCATTCCGACCTTTCACATTTTGAAAATTAAGGGTGCGTAAGCAGCTTAACGTGTGACTCGATGAAATTTGTAGTGCCGTGTGTAAAGCCTACTGCAGCCTTCGTCACTCCGAGATCCGTACGGCGCTTATTGTGAGCGTGTTTAACGATTGAACGGAGAAGCGAACCTTTCACTTCCAGTGTGTCCACCCGAGAGCTACGCGTTTTAGCTTTGTTCCTGGCATGGGTAGTGTTCGCTCGCTTCACGCCCTGATGTGCAGCGGACGTAACGGCGGGAAAGCTTGGCGCTGAAGTTGCGGATTTGGCTGAAAGTAAGCGGAAACGATGTTTCCTTCAGGCCACAGCATCGAACTCTTCGTTAGTAGTTGGCAGCGTTCGCCCTTAGCAATGGAAGTTACGACGTTGTTTGGCTCCCCCCGTGAGATTACATGGGCGTATAGCGTTGCGAAAACACTTGATCGAGTGTTTTGTAACAACGCCTTGGGCAGTATGCGCGCGACCGCAAGCTGCTGACGAGCGCTCCTGTCGTCGCAGAAACATAATTGCGCTATGATCTGATGCACCGCCGCCCTTGCCACAGTGAGACGCGCATGTTACTCAATATCGACAACGGCCAGCCAAGCGCAGCATTTCCCGGCAGCGAATTAGTCTCTCCTTGGTCTCGAAGCGTATTCGCTACTTCCCACCGGCTTCGCCGCAAATGGCGCGCCGATGAAGTTTTCTACTGCTTCTGTGCTCATCTCCCCTCTCTGGAGCCGTCTCCCTCTACTTCCGCAGCAGAACAACGTTCGACCATTCTCTACTAAGTAGCCTTGGCGAGTGCCACTGACGGCTGCTGGTATTCCTTAGCTCGCTGCTAATGACGGCTACGATGGGAGATGCATGCCAGCCGGTGCCCGGAACGCGCTCGCTCGCGTCCTTATTCGGCGATGCGGGGGCCATCTGGGAGAGTCACGTGGCGCGGGCCCCTTCGCCGCCTTTGTGGCGCGCTCACCTGTATTGCATCTCCCGGGGCCCTTTCGCGCAGTCTGACGCCCAGTGGCACTCAGGACAAGTGGAGGCTGATTGTTCCGATAACGGACGCGCCTCGTCCGCGACACTAATGGCTGCGCGCTGCGGAGTGGACACGACGGCTCGCCGATCGCTTCGCCAAGCCATCGCTGCAAGCTTGCTTTCTTTTTTCGCCATCGGAGGCACTTCGTTCCGGTGTGTTGGCTCACCGTGACATGATGCACTAGAGCTGAGAGTGTCATGCTCTCCGGTGATTCATCTTTGCGGCATTCTTTCTTCGCCCGCGTCGTGTTCTCGCGCATTCTGTCCTCCATCAAACCCTGCCACAGATCTGTGGAAAGGAAGAAATCCTCGTTCGGTTCGGCATAGATGATGGGACTCGTTTTGACTCCGCTTCCTCTCCCTGCAACCTCTTCCTCAATCCTATGGTCGCCAAGAATGATGTTACTATGATGGCTAAGATAAGTCGTGAACAGTATCCCCGTCCCAAAAATATCCCATCGTCACCGCGACCACCACCCCCACCACTCATATTGAAAACCAAGTTACATCTATATCCATTCAATCCTGATTGCACAATGCCATGAAAACATAAACCTAACCATAGATGGTTCAAAACTTGAGGATTACATGTGTATTAACTGATTTCGTTCTGTTCCTTCAAAACCGTTACCATTGAAAGACGAACTAGTTGGTCTTGGTACAACGAATGAATATTTCAGCGCAAAAAACACAGGACGAAGAAAGGAGACAGATGCCGGACGAACGCTGAACTTCAACTGATATGGTTTATGGTAAGAACATGAGATATATACAACAAGAGTCTGATAACACCATCACACAGGCGCATGTCCCATACATTCGCATCCGCTACAACAACGCCACAATTACCTGGGCGCATGTGTCCTACTGCTAAGATATCGCTACTCTTTTAAAGATAAGAATACAGGCGTTAGCACTGCCTCTGTATTCTTCATAACCGACTCTTTGAAACGGTGTATAGCATACACGGGAATCAGTTCAGCCGTTCAGTCGTGTCCGACTCTTCGTGACCCTATGGACCATGTCACGCCACGCTTTCCGGTCTCTCACTATCTTCCTAACATCACATAACTTCATCTGCAGTGCCTCGAGGATGCCATCTAACCATCGCGTTCGCTGCCTACCCCTTCTCCGGCGACCCTCAACCTTTCCCAACATCAAATCTTTCTCCAGCGACTCCTCTCTTCTCATCAGATGACCAAAGTAGCTGAGCTTTAACTTTAGAATTTGACCCTCCAATGAGCAGTCAGGGTTTATGGTCGACAATATCGACTGATTTGATCTTCTGGCAGTCCAAGGAACTCTCAAGAGTCTTCGCCAGCACCACAATTCAAACGCGTCAATTCTTCGGCGGTCAGCCTTTTTCACAGTCCAACTCTCGCATCCATACATCACAACTGAAAAGACCATAGCACGAGTTATATTTTTCATAAATGGGGAGGGGAGGAACTGCACTAATAAATTGCGGTCAAATAATGCACTGCATAAACCAGAAGAAACCAGAACGCGATTGTGCTAATAACGAAACCAATGACCTGCAAATGAGACATCACCAAGTGAAATACGGTGAATTCAAGTGCGATGATTCCTTTCTAGAATGTACTTTGAGGTTTTGTTCGTACCTACAACCCAGAAAAAAAGTTCTTAGAAAGTGCTTTTCACCTTAATTTTTTCACACATTATATGACTGTGGCATACCGATCAATATATCTGAAGATCATCTCTCATGAAGCATGTACGTTTTCCTTTTTCTTCACGAAAAATTTGATCCCATTGGTTTCCATTGGCAGCTTTAAGTGTTCGAAGTGAGCGCAGAACAAACATTAAAGGTAAATTTCAGATATGTATTGGAAGGTTATACTATTCTCATCAACATGTACGTTATAAAGTATTTTGCTATTTCCTACAGTTGATTAAAAAATAAGCGTGGTGTCTGGGAAAGCTGTACTTGAGTACTTCTACTTTTGGCAAAAACCTAAAAATTGCCAAGGCTAGACTGACTCGACCGTATTTCTGTCTCGTGGCTATATCGGCGCGCAAGGTCTAAAATCTTTTATGCAAATTACTGCATGCTACCGTTGTGCTTACCTTAAAATTTGATCTCAACCCGTTCCTGCATCTGAGCTTATTCGATCCCACCCACTCCGATGCCACGCCATTGTGTCGTTGAGGGTGGGAGGGGCGTTTGCATAGTCCTACTCCCACATTATCGCAATGGCTAACTCCTCAACATAGCAACACTACGGGTGGGAAGAGGCAATTCCGCATCTACTTTGGGACTGCCCTGGTTTGATTGTGAAGTTTTCTGACTGTGGTTTGGTCTCTTAATGGAAGACAAAGGCCTTGGCCTAAACCTTCGCATGAGAAGAAATTCATTAACGTGCTCCTGAAACACTTACGGACGTAGCCTTGAAGGAGCACAAAATACCAAATTTTAGTTTGCATTATTTAAAATGATGCACTAATATTAGAAAACCTGGGCAGCCACGTGGATCGCGACAAGAATAATTTTATATAAAAGAATTGTTTCTCTCATGGCGTTCAGGCTTCATTTCAACAGTGGGACAATAGAGAGTTTTAGAATAGGGGGCCCCAAGCTTTGGGGCCCCCAAGGAGCTTGGGGCGTCGAAATGCGCATGCGCAGAACGTAAGGCGCGCTTGGGGTCTTGGGTTAACGCTTGGGGCGGCCCCTATTTTTCCAAAATAGCGTTCGCCCCAAGCCGCCGTTGGGTCGCTTGGGTTACGGCAACATGGCGGCGCTCGGCCAAGCGGCGGCCGCTCGCCTCGGCACACATTCGTCGTCACCGCTCCATGGTGTCACTCGTTCATGGAAAACGAAAGGCCAACGAAGCTTATGCTATGTCTCATGATGCCCGCACAACCAAATTTTAGCGATAAAACGCACTATATTTTCAGATTGCTTCCGGATTTACCGAGCTGTTAGGCTTAGCGAATCGCCTCCTTTGGTTGCCATGAGGACCAGACGGCAGAAAGCGCGGAAGGTTCAAATGAGGTTTCCCGGTCTCGGTCTGGATTGACAATTGGCCGATTTCGTCTTGTCTGACGAAAACGGTTTATATAACCGGTAGTCTTAAGATAGTTATTGCACAATAATAGTACTTTTTGATGAATAATATAACGTTGTTTGCTTTTATATATTAAAATGCTTTTCCTTGGCTACCGTCGTGGCGCTGAAATCGACGAACGCAAGCCCGGCTCCGCTGCGTCGGGAAAACCCCTATTCTAAAACTCGCCGCTCGGCTAGCACGTTGCGCTGCCGCGCGCTATTTCCTTGGGGGCCCCAAGCCTTGGGTCCCCCTATTCTAAATCTCCCTATTGTCTGTGACGAAAGCGATAATTTCATGTCACGCGAGGCATACAAAAACTCTACTTTGGTCTCTTCTTTCTTCATTTTGATCCACACCAAACCTTATTTAATTAAGCCTGCAGAATTGTTTTATCACACACGTTCAGAAAAATCAACAAGCAGTGGTTATACCACAGTTTTGCATGACCCACGTGACTCAAATCATCTGTCAAGTAACAACCTTCGTTCGGCTGTTAAAACTAAAATGGCATGGCAGAGAAAGGTATTATGAATTATTCAAGTGGAGTAAGAATTACTCACTATACACTATTTTCTTGCTCACCATTCAAAGAAAACAACAAAACATTTGCTGTGTTTAGCTTTTAGCGCTCTACACTAGACTCTGTGAGTACGTCTTGTGCACGAAATAATGGCCCCCGCGAACACGTTTCATAACTATTCTCTCTCGCTTCCTTCCTTTCACTTGGTAAATTTCGGCCTGAATTGAAGAGAATGTCCACAAACCTTAAGTATGAACCTGCTTTCTCCAGAGCTCATTCATCGCACTCTCTCACGCTTTTCTGAGTTCGATACCCTTTTAGAGGTCTCTGTCTTCAATCTGCAAAGAACGGATGCTGTCTTTGTATCTGTTACGTCTACCAGCTTGCTGTTTTGAAAAAGCTTTTCTGACGTCATTTGCATCATCGTTTTCTGTAGATTTTGCGTGCTTTTTGTTTTCGCCTTTTTACTGCAGCTCCAATATGGCCTCCCTCCCCCAACTTATACCCTCTTTTTGTTGTTTTTTTCAGCCTTCAGATGCAGTGGTTTTAGCTTCTGCCAGGTTGTCTGTTCTACCAGTGGCCAATTTCAATATGTTTATGACTATAATCATATGACTAACATAACTTTCTCGGTTCAATGTTTTGGTTTCATGTGTTTTCGTGATATTAGCATCGTTCAATGCTTATGCGTTACAACCTCAAACCGCATGTTTTTTCTGGGCTGAATGAGCGATTGCGATGGAAAAAGATGTTCGGTTAAGTTAGAAAGTATTCGTCACTGTCATGACGTTCGCTATTGTAGGGTTTGGTAATAGAAGGAGCTAAAAGGGACCAAATTAGTAACTGAGTATCTGAGTTCGTCCTATGCATTCACATAATCATTAATTTCCCTCGCGACGAGCCAAAGCAGCTCTATACACGAAATGTTTGTTACGTTGCGTAAGTTATTATTCAAATTGTTTGACTTCGACTGCGGCGACAACTTATGTCTCGATATACGGACCGGTTATTAGAGAAACAAGATAAAATATAGCGATTGTTTACTCTTGTGCTACATTAGACTTTCCTCGTAGTTCATGATATGAATAGTATGGCGGATACTGGAGCCAGTGAGTGAGCATCGCGTTGATGTGGGGCACTAACGAAGTTCGTTGTTCTTATCCTTGCTGGGCGCAGTTAAACAAGGTGAGGCGCGTAACACATACATGAGACTTGCTTGTTTTGTGTATGTTATGTGGTGAAAGTGAAAATATTTCGCAAAGCATAATCAGTGGAGAGTGGCTATACTTCATAGCGAGAAGCCTGCTCGTGTATTCATGAAGAGTTACAAAGCTTTTGCTCCTTCCTTTCAACATTTATGCTATCTTTGTAGTTGCGGTCCTGACAGCGCAACCAGTTTAACCTTAGACTTGTATTCAAGAGCTGTAGCTATTTACCACGGTACCTGGATATCCGTCTAGAAGAAACACTTCTGGAACGGCACAGAGATATTCTCCACTCAGATTCCAAGAAAAAAAAAAAAAAGACAGGACAATGTAGAGGTTCTTCTGGTGGCTTCGTGCTGGCAGTATTGACTCCCTTGCTTCGGACATTTGCAAAGATGCGGATCGCTCCATCCATGTATAATTTCGGCCGCAAAGGCGCTCGTTTCCATTCGCATTCGTTTTCTGTTTCAGCTCTTCAGGACGAAGAAAATACAGCGAAAAGAGGAAAGTCACAGACGCTCACAGCGCCATGTCAATAAAAGGAAATTATTTCTCCTCGCTTACTTCCGCGCATATGAGTTTCGAGGCGTAACAACCGTACTTATGCATGTGCTACAGCAAATTCAGCGGTTTAATTATAACACAGCAGTGGCTAACCTTTGTGGGGCGTAATAGAGGTTCTCTATTCGCATACATTAGCCAATTACCTTGAGTTCCTGAATAATGAATTCCTGCGGGTGGTCCCGAGGCTCGGGAGATTGATTATTAAACATGTACTTCCTGACGGGTCAGCATAAGGTACCTGATTCTTGGGTGCTTTCTTTTATCTAGGAATTATGAATATTCGACACAGCGGCCAGGCATAATTATGCGCGGACGCTGTACAAACTAATTTCAGCATCCTGGAATAAATATGTTTAGTTTTTCTTTTTCGTGGCTTCGTTCGGTTTCAGCAAAGTTTTACGGGCGCTTGTACTATATTGTATTGTAGAAAGAAAAATGACAGGCAGGACAAAAACTCCTCCCGTGCACGCACGTAGTGCACACAGCGCTTGGATAACGCACGTCTTTGATCACTACGGCACGTTTTCATCCTGTACTAAATATGCAAAGCGAGTCGAGATCGAAAGAAAGTCTTCCTTATCTGAAATTCTTTTTGCGGCGTGCGCAGTGTGCGCACGCTTCAAAGATGAGAAGCAAAAAATATCCATAAAATATGAGAGAAATCAGTAGTGCGTGTTTGACTATGTGAGTTCAAGAGAAACGTAGCAATGAACTAAGAGGTGACTCACTGGTTGGGTGCTTGACTTTGAGCCAGAATGTCCGGGACAGCACCCGACCCGCCGGCGGCGGCCGTGTTTTGATTTAGGCAAAACGCAAAAGGCGCCCGTGAACGTTGAGATCCCCAGAACATAATATATGATATTATTATAACAGCATATATTATTCCTGTACACATAGTTTGAAAATCGCGCATGAATTCGTTCTGTATTTGGCCGCAACTATATTTGTAGCCGGACGAGAGACAGCTCAACAGTTTCCAACGATGGTGCTCGGTCTACGAAGACGGCCAGTAAAGCGGGGTGTTAGCTGTGAAGGACGTTTTCAATGTGGGACTCTACTTTTTCGGTGGTTTGGGAAGAAATTCGGCACAACGTATACAGTGGCCCAGAAGAGTTTCTAAGCGTGAAAATTATAACAAAAATTAATTTTGGGGATCCGAGCATACAGCCACGACCCGGATGGTGTGGTCTGCTCTTCCCAGTCCGACCTTCATATTTCGTCCCTCTTTGTCTGATAGCCACGCTAGGAAGCGAATAAATCCGTTTTTTTTTTTTTTTTTTTTCCTGACTGCGTTCTTCCGAAACCTTTTGTAGACTGTAGTACGAATTAGTCGGCAACATGTTTACCTGCAAGCATGTATGGGAAGTCTGCAGCATTGACTGCAACAGCAGCATTAGAAAATCTGGTTGCGTCCATGTATGTAAGTCTGCATCATTGACTGCAACAACAGCATTGGAAAATCTGGTTGCGCCCTTCACAGTTAACAGAACTGTCCTTGAGGATGCGAAGGTTGGTGACCCAATAAAGCTTCTTGGTTGTTCATACGGAGGCTATAGATACAGCAGTTTTCTCCTTCGTTTGAATGCAGCTGCTATCATTCACAGCGCCCACTGTATGAGGCTTACCATGTGGTCCGAGGAGGGGCAGGTGCCAATGGCATTGAATGAGAAGTACTGAATTGTAGCAGAAGTAAGGCGAGCAGGTTACGTCGTCAGCAGCAAATGGGCCGACCGGTTTAGCGGCTGTAATTTGAAGGAGGAGCGTATACTGCACCCTGGAGCTGTACTATTAAAATATTTGTTATTGCACGACCCTGGTATTGCACCATCAAAGACGAATACATTTTTTAAACAGAGTGTTACCTAGTGCTCGCGCCAACAAAAGTGGCCAGCCTAAGAACGCTTAGCGCATTAGCAACGTGGCGTTAGTTTCTGCAGTTAAAGAATAGAGAAAGAAAAATACTTAGAAAGGTGTTTAGTCTGCTGAGGAGAGATGCCTCGAATCGCAGGCAAGGCCTGTGGAAGCACAGCCACTCTTTTCAAACTAATGCCAACCTCTGAGGAGCCGTGCTTGACTCTAGACGTAATCAGGAAAAAAAAATAAAAGTGTGGAGAATATGGGGCATCAGCGCTTGCCGCATGAGGTGGGTGTCGGAGAGCTCCAGTGCTCGGTTGCACTGCGACCACGGCCGCGCCCATTTCCACCTCGCTTTCGCGTTGCGCAAAGCGCCTCACCGGCGCAAAGTTCGTGCAGAGGCGTGGTCGGGCCGCCGCCGAAAAAAGGACTTAGCAGCAACGCGTGTTCGAACGTAGTTTCATCCCGCGTTCTCGCAAACTTTCGAAGCAGCAACGACTGACCTACGTTCTTGGTCCTCCACCGGCCTGGTGGGCAATTCCTTTTCTTGCACGTACGAGCGCGCGAGTTCGGGTTCGTGCTTTTCTCCGTAAAAAAAAAAAAAAAAAAAAAAAGAAAAAGAAAAGAAAGAGAGAGAGAGAGAGAGAGAAACGTTACCTCTAATTGCCCTCACTCGAGTCTGGGCCAGCACTAGCGAAACTATGCGGAGTCATCGCACATGGCTTGCACACAGCACAGCGCTGAACAAAAACGGCCTGGATTTTCAATTTGGCTTCATGAGTTGGTACGCGCTATGCTATTGCATGTGATGAGCTACAAGCTGGCACAGACGCGATACGTGCACAGCGACTGACATCATCGACATGTTCCGCATCTGAGAGGCTGCATCGCTAATGGCAACGCATCACCAAAACGTCATCCATCGTGTGCCTACTGTGCACGACCTCTGTCATTCTTATTCGCATGTCGTTAGAAGATGTCAAAATGCAGCAGTTTAGTGCCGAGCTTGTGTTATTCGCGATAGCGATATGATTGCAAGACGCACCAGACGCTCATTATAGCGTGACATGACAAATATTCATATGACTCGTGTTAGACTGCAATGAGGCTAGCCCTAGCTTTTTTCGAGGGGAAAGAAAAAAATATTGTACATAAATTCATCGACGGACATAGTAATCGAGCTATGATCCGTTGCCAGGTGCGAAGCGCGAATCTGAGGCGTATATATAGTATGCATGCAAATGACCACAAAGTCGAAGCCACACGTTTCGAAGGCTGGAATGGACGGCCACACGTGCGGCAATGTTCTGCGAGTCGGTTTCTGCATCGCCAAAGTGACGACGGTCGTAGTCGCTGGCTGGTGCCGCAGGCCGCGTTAGACACCCGTTGGCCAGGGCGCGCACTATAGCTCCGCCGAACCGCGCGCGCACTGCGCATTGCGGTCGCGCGCGAACGCCTCGGTAAACTTGGCCAGGAGCCGCGCGCGCCAGCCGTTATGGGCCGCCAGCTCTGGCGTCAATGCCCCGATTGCGGCTGCGGCGTTCGCTCGGTCGGTCGGTCGGTCGGTCTGTTTTATTCGCTCTCGATTTGAAATTGGACTCCGGTGCAAAGCTGTTTAAAAGCGGCCGCACTCGCACTGTGCCGCCGTACAGAAGAACGTGATTCCAGAGCAGGTTCGGAAAACAGTTACGACGAAAAGAGATGCGAAGGGGGAAAAGGAAGGAGGAAACCGTCTCGTTCGGGAAACTATTTTTTCGTCACGCCTGGCGTGAATGCGCGGCGTGGCCCGCAGAAAGTGCGTCCTTCCCGCGGTGAACTGCTCTTCATCATGCGCCTCGCTATTTTTGGAGAGAAAAAAAAAAAAGAAGAGCAAGCGCTGCTTAACATCGGCCGTGGCCTGAGCTGCACAATGTTTCGTCGCAACTTGTTTTGAAGTGTTTCGAGCCACTTTAGTGGTTTGCTTTGTTCGAAGGTTGTACGCGTGAGCGGCGCGCGATCCCATCGTCCGAAGCTCCTGGTTGTCGCTGTGCGTGTTCCGTTCAAATGCCGAACGCGCAAATGTTCATTTTTTTTTTTCTCCAAACGTCTATATCCCGAGAGTGCCAGGCGTCGCTATGTGGAGTTCTCTCTCGTTTTATTTTTTGGATTGATACAAAGCCTGATAAGATGTAGCTGTAGCTCTAGAAAAAGAAAATCGCATTTTTATTTCTGTCCGGTTTCAATCGTTTGGGCAGTTCTGTAGCCTAAGAGAAGTACAGTGGTAAACATAAAGGAGACGGAAAGGAAACAAGCAGGGGAATCAACAGGAAAAACAAGGTGGAACTATGCTCCCAAGTGCAGCCGTTCTGACGAAGTCTCGAGACTCTCAACCGCTGTTGTGACTGAAGACGAAATTCGTTCCACTTTCTTCGTGAATACGCACAGGGGCGTAGTGAATCGGGCAACGTGACGAAAATAAGCTGTGTGTCGCAACCTTCGTAGGGAAGTTCTTTACCTCCCAGGCAGCAAGAGGCGCACGATCCGTGCAAATAGCAATTTCATTATTACGCAAGAGCGTATACAGCTTGTTCAGCCAAAGAGCCATACCCCAGTTGCGGCTCAGGTTTTGTCGGAGGCGTTCGAAACCATGGTAGTAAAAACAAAATTAGACGACTGCGCTTAAGTTGCTTAAGGGCGGAAATGGCGACAGTCACTTTACAGGATTGTTTTCACAAACTGCGTCATTTTCATCCGTACTATCACCATCATCATTAGTGCTATCAATATTATCAACTATATATGCACCGTAATTATCGTCGCTACCTAACTGCGTTGTCATTATTCATCGCTACTATCTTACTCCCGATAGACAAGGAGAGCAACAATCGGTTCCTCACGAGTCCAGAGTAGTGTAGTGGTTAGAGCGCTCAGCTGGGAATCGAGGGGATAGGGGTTCGATTCCAAATGGAGGCATATTTTCTATACAGTTTAATTCCGCGGTCACTTCTGGGGAACACCCCCAGCGAACAGACAAGAGCGTCACCATTTTTACCTTTATATGGAGTCCTATAGATGAGGCAGCGCCCCTTCCCTTACTGCGCTGGTCAGGTATCCGCCGAGAAGTGTGGCAGATACTGCGCCTTTACTTTCCTATAAATTAACTTACAAAATAATTATAGATGTCGACCGAAAAGTCGGACAGTTACTGCGCCTTCCATTTCTTCAAGAGTCCTTGATAAGATGGCTTCTCATCGCTCTTGTGAAAAATCTGGCCAGCCGCGTAAATCCCTTCCCTATAGCAAAAGATCTGCACTCACGCCGTCCGATGAGGCTCCGGACGCCCAGTCGCCGTCTGGGTGCGTGGCATAATTCCACACAGTCATTCTTGCAGCTGAACTGGGCACCGAGGCTAGGCCTAGCGCCCTCGGTGACACGCTGGCGGAGCTAGATTCGTCGACGCCGCGGACCTCAGCGGGAGGAGGAGGAGGAGGGAAAAACTTTATTTAAATAAAAAAAAATTGTAAACACTCCCAGGAGGACCTCTTAGTCTAGGAGCCCTCTAGCTGTTCCTTCTAGCTTAGTCCGCTCTGGCTGCTGTAGGACGTCTGCAAACGCTCCGGTGTATTACAGTTACCAGTCAGATATCGATGCCAGTACAGGTGTAGTTGAGGGATCAGACTTACAACGTTGCGTTGTCTACAATGTTGACATTCAGCGTGAATTACACTGTCCTACTCACGGAGTGATTCAAGCACGTTACATGGGAAAGGGGCGCTCTTGTATAGTCACCCTGCAATGCCCACCAACGCTACCAACCTGCTTGTACTATTACGGTTGCATTTTACGGTCTCACCCATATAAACCCAGTGCAGTTTACTGCTACAGTTGCCTCCTCCCCGGCCACATGCGTAGATCCTGCCCTTTCCCATCTCAACACGAACGAGCGTCCGGAGGCGCCCCAGCCTACCGATGTGGGCTCTTCGAGGCTAACGACCCGTACCAGCGTACCAAAAGAACACTCGGTGGTAATTTCCAGCTATAGGAATTAATGGAACTGATTTTCTTTAAACGTTTTCAAACTTCGCTATGTTTATTTGACTTGTGGATCCCATACGTGCTGCGTAATCCAATATTGGCCTGATGAACGTTTTATAAGCTATTAACTTAATTTCATATGTGGACTGCCGCAAGGACCCTATTAAAAAAACATAGTTTGTACATTGCTTTCTTTTGAGTGTAAGTAATATGGCCATTCCATTTAAGATCAGATGTGATGATGACACCCAGGTATTTGTAGGTTTCTATGAAGGATAAATGATGACTGGTGCTATAAAAAAAGTTTATGACTTATTTTTGGAGTTATTCTCATGGCTACTGTCGTTTTCTCATTAATTTTCATGTGCCATGTTGAGCACCAAGACTCAATTTTTGATAGGGCTACCTGTAGAAGGGTCTGATTACTTGGGTTTCTGATTTCTTGATATAGGATGCAATCGTCCGCAAATAGTTTAATATTCACTGGTATATTCTGAAAGATGTCACTAAGAAAAAACAAGAAGAAATGTGGCCCTAGTGGCCTTCGGGTATGCCGGACTGAACCGATGCTGCACTTTAACTTACGTCTTCAAAATATACAATCTGTTCCCGGTGAGAGAGGTATACTTCTATCCAAGCAAGTAGTGTACGATTTTTCAGTATATATTGCAATTTTAAAAATAGCTTCTGGCGCGACACACGATCGAACGTGTGTCTAGATATATCTAGATATGTCCAGATATATATCAATTTGGCCCTGCTTATCTAAAACTGCGGCGAAATCATGGATAGTTTCCAGTAACTGCGTTACTGTGGATAGCCCTTTGCGGAAGCCATGTTGTCTGCAATCAACTAGGATATTGTTTCTTAGAAAGGTAGACACGTGCTTAAAAAGAAAATATGTTCAAGCGTCTTGCCAATGGAGGATAGTAATGAAATCGGCCTGTAAGAGCCAAGAAGTCAGGCGTTCGATGATTTAGGTATAGGTATTACTTTTCATACTTCCAGTCTTTTGGAAGGTTGGCTCGTCCTAACATTTCATTAAACAACACGCACATGTATTTGGAACACCATTCAGCATATCTGTCAAGGAAGGCATTAGGTATGTCATCTATACCTGACAATTTTTCGCATCAAAAAAATTAACATAAGCGAAAACATGCCTTCCTCAGGTATTGTAACATCAATCGGAGGGGGGTCATTATGGAGTTCGAAACTTGGCCTTCTACCGTTATTGTCACTGAACACAAAGCAAAAATACTCGCTGAACAAATCTGCGATTACAAAATGGTCAGCTACAATTTATCTATTGATACTAAGGTTTAATGCTGGCTTCTTTTCAGTCCTACCCCGCCGGGGTGGCGCAGTGGTTACGGCGCTCGAGTAGTGTTCCCAAGGAAGCGGGATCGAATCCTGGCCTCGGTGGCCGCTTTTCGGTGGAGGAGGAAAGCAAGGCGCCCGTGTGCTGTGCGATGTCAGCGCACGTTAAAGAACCCCAGGTGGCCGAAATTTCCGGAGTCCTCCACTACGGCGTCTCTCATAGCCTGAGTCGCTTTGGGACGTTAAACCCCACAGACCAACCAGCCTTTTTAGTCTTGAAGTGCCGCCAAAATTTTGCTGGCAATGAGAGAAGAAAAGTTTTCATTGACACATTATCGTAGTTCTCACTCGCATCTCGCAAAGCATCGAATGGGAGCTTCTGGTGCTGCTTTCTTATCTTTTTCGTCTTTCGTTCCAACCGCGCGACTTCTTTCGTTATCCACGGGTTTGTGGTTCGCCGTATTTTGCGCTTCAAGGGAACAAAGTATTTAACACACTTCAAGACAAGCTTTCTAAAAAACACCATAAGCCATCAACTGTTCGCTAAAATTGGAAAAGGCAACAAAGTCAGAAAAAGATATGTGAAGCTCGTCCAAAATTACATCATCATCAGCACGTGTAAACACTGGTACCATGCGTTCCTCTGGATTGTTTTTCGTCGCGCATTTCAAAGGCATGGTCATATATACCATACTGTGGTCAGATATGCCTTTGGGAATATTTATTCTTGGGTCGCGATGAAGAACACTGTTACTAACTAGGAAAAGGTCTAGATGAATAGACGTCATGTCATTTTTAATCCGAGTAGGTTCCTTCAATAATTGCGTCAAGTTGTGACAAACCAAAATATCGAGAAAAGCTTCCACCGCAATACAGAGTGCATGGGGAATTCTTTGTCGCATTAAATTGATGGAACATTAAAATCGCCACAGAGCATAATGTTGCTAGTATTTTTAATTGTGCTTAAGAATTCACTAATCCTATGAAAAAATGCATTGTAGGCAAACCCTGCTACGACCAGGCTAAGCTCGTATATACATAGGACTTTCTTTACGACGACGCATAAGTTATCATGCAGTCTAATAACTTGCACAGATTCGCGGGCGATTATCGCGGCGTTGCCTTTTCGGTAATTTCTATCGTTGCGCTAGACTTTGTAGCCAGGTGGCGTTATTTCGTCATCGCTAATGTCGGAGTTGGAGCCAGGTTTCCGTCCCTATCAAAATGTGCGGCTTGAGTGTTATGGCAATGTCCTCTGATTTTTTTTTTTTTTTTCAATGCTTCGAGCATTTAGTTTAAGGCATCTGAACGGTTTTGATCGTCTACGGCGAAGGCCTTCCAGGCACTGCTCCGCTTTATGAGAAGCACAGGCCTAATCGAAAGACTATGAGTTTGCTATGACATGACTGTGACGTGATGTGATGTGATGTGGCGTGTCTGTTATGTGACTGTACTAACTTCAACTATCCCTCTCTCACAACTTTTATATCCACTTATCCCCTTCCCCCAGTGCAGGGTAGCAAACCGGTTGCTTTTACTGGTTAACCTCCCTGCCTTTCCTCCTCATCTTCCTTGATACGCCTGCCTCGATTCATTCTGTGCGACTACCAGGCTTTTTCTTTACAGGAATTCTCTCATTTTGGTCGTCATCTCATTTAAAAAGCGTACCGTCCACTTTAATTTTGTCGTAAACAATGTGAGCTTTCCCTCTTGCCAGTCTAATTACGAAGGTGCTGTCCCAGAGCTTCTTTCGTCTTTGTCTGTTTGTTGCCGAAAACTCTTCACTGAAACTTTTCTCCTTTTAACTTGCGACAGTTCTTTAGAATATTCGACTTCTCGCGAGAATCGAACAATTTCACAATAAATGGTCGCGTTTTACTGGGGCTACTTGTGACCAATTCTGTGTATACTTCCAGCTAAAGTAACAGGAGCACCAATCTTGTTTCTAAATACACCTTCAATCGCACATTCCGTCAAATCACCGCGTGTCTCCTCGTCTTTCTCGGTTGCGCCAAAAACAATAATGTTATTTCTTCTAGAGCGGTCCTCTACCTCAACGATTTTCCTTCCAAGTTTCCGATACATTTTTCGACTTTGGATACTCCGGCATTTTATCTTTGCAAGGGTGGATGAAGCCGTTTCAAACACTTAAAATTTCGATTCTATTTCGTCGAGTCGTTTAAAAATGTTCTTCTGACCCTCAATTAATTCTGCGAGTAGTTCTTCAGTGGATGGGCCAGGGTTAGGCTCGTTATCTCCGCAAAGCATCAATGAGGATAAGGCAAAGTCCCGAATAACTAGAGCGAGCATATATGCACTATATGGGCACGTCAGCTGGAGAAGACATCTGTTACTGGATTTTATAGTCGATGTTTTGTTACTAACCTGCACGAGAAACAAGAGCGGATTAGCCATGGTGCTAACGGGAGGCCAGCTCACGTACCCACTCCTCAGGATTTGCATTGTTTCCTGTACTTTTGTATTTCGGTCATTTTACTTGAACGCTCTCTTTTTTCTCCCTCTCCCTCTCTCGTGTGTGTGTTCTGGACATGAACATTTTTTCCAACAGGAAATTCTCTGTGATTGCAATTTTTGGCATATTGTAAGAATGCACCCCAACAATCAATATATACGAAGATCCTCCCTGGGACGCTTTTAGTTTTCTGCTGTGTAGTGTCAAATACCCGGACAATTGGATTTCTATGGCAGTGACAAGCACAGGATGCGAGCAAAGGCAAACTTTAAAAGCAGGCTTTTAGCTGCGCGTTGGTAGATCAGACAATGACCATCCGTATGCTCATGGGAGTACCATTACCATAGTTCACAGCTGCCTCACATTTAAAAGCGATCTCCAAGCTGGACGTGCCATAAAATCCAACGCAAAGTCAACTCAGCTATATTTATATGCTAAGGTAATAAGTATTTGTACTAATTACGGTGGACATTAAAAAAAAACACGAAGTTAGTTTTGTGTTTTTACACGCTCTACCCAAATGGAACCTCCTTGAATTGTTAGTCATGGCCTTTCTTACTCTTTCGATGTGTCCTCGTACTTTGACGCTGAGTCTACCTTTCTTCTATTTCGGCGGCACGCGCTTATTAAGAACCTTCGTGCCTGCGTCGTTGCCTCTGCTTCGGCTGCACGCTTCTGCTGGCCTTCGCATTTTCTTTTGTATTTTTTTTTATCAGTGTGCGCACACCAACTCGGCATGGTATCTTCATGGCATCTGATGCTCTCGATCGAGTCGTTACTTTGCCTGGAGGTTTACCATTTTGTGTGTAATGTCATCACATTGAACGATACACCTAGCACTGATGAAGAAAATTTGAAAAAGCTGTCACCCAAACTCATGCTCACCCTTATCCATGTCTACCATCACACGCTTCTTCCTCCCATTTCTCTTTTGGTTTGGTTTGTGGGGTTTAACTTCCCAAAGCAACTGAGGCTATGAGAGACGGCGTAGTGGAGGACTCCGGAAATTTCGACCACCTGGGGTTCTTTAACGTGCACTGACATCGCACAGCACACGGGCGCCTTATTTTTCGCCTCCATCGAAAAGCGGCCGCCGCGGCTGGGATTCCATCTCGCATCCTCGGGAGCAGAAGCCCAGTGCCCTAACCACTGCACCACCACGACCGGACATTTCTCTTTTCGTTTTTATTGTAAATAATTGTGAAGGCCCCGATAAAAGCTGATAAATTCTCCTCGTTCGCAGCAGCTACGCTGATATCGCCGAGGTCGGAGTCAGCACATAAAACACACCCATGTGCTGAGCTACGGTGCCAATCCAAGCAGCCCTCCGTACGGCACCTCTCTTTCTTCTCCTTCTTTTGCTCCTTTGTTCATCCGTTATTTCAAGGCGCGGTTGAGGTGGCCACCAAAAAGTAAGACAGTTGCTGTGCTTTTATTTCCTTAAAAACAATTTCCTTATAGAATGCACTGATAACCGCTGCACAATTGTTATTTGTAGACGTAGGCGTAGACAGGAAAACATAAAGGTGAGCCTAAAATTTAATATGCAGAAGTATGCAGGTGCCTCGAGAAGGAGCAGCAGTTTACTATAAGTAGCGAAGCAGTGGCGAATATGCCTTGAATATGCCTTTTTAGGACAAGTAGTAGCCCACATCCGGACCACGAAAGTGAAATAACTAGAAAAATAAAATTCGGATGGAGCGCATTTGGCAAGTACTCGCAGATCATGACTAGCAGCTTACCGGTATCTTTCAAGAGGAATGCATATAACAATTGCATCTTACCGGAACTTTCCTATGGGGCTGAAACGTGGAAGCTAATGAAAAGGGTTCTACTTAAGTTGAGGGAAACGCAGAGAGCTATGGAGTGGAAAATGGTAGGCACAAAGTTAAGAGATGGGAAGCGCGCAGAGTGGGTTAGAGAAATAACTCGAGTTACTGACATTCTGGTAGAAATCAAGAAGAAAAAATGGGCATGGGCAGGACCTGTAGTGCGAAGAGAGGAAAACCGATGGTCGCTTAGGGTAACAAACTGGATTCCAAGGGAAGGAAAGCGTAACAGGGGGCGGCAGAAAGTTAGGTGAGTTAATGAAAGGGGACGCTAAGGACCTGAAAACATTACAGACCAATCAGCTTACTGTCTGTTACGTATAAAGTATTTAGTAAGGTAATCGCTAATAGAATCAGGAGAACCTTAAACTGCACTCAAGCAAAAAATTAAGCAGGTTTTCGGAAAGGGTACTCTACTATCGATCATATCCATACCATCAACCGGATGATAGAAAATGCTCAGAATATGACCAGCAATTATAAATAGCATTTATTGATTACGAAAAGGCATTTGACTCAGTAGAAACCTCAGCGGTCGTGCAGGCATTGCGAAATCAGGGTGTAGACGAGCCGTACGTGAACGTATATATATATACCGGGTGTCCCAGCTAACCTGAACCAAAAGATACAAAATAATACATGTGAGGTAGGTCAGTGAAACCAATTGCATTCAACTGCCAGCCTCCTTGCGCACTACAGGCAATTTTTTGTTTTGCAATGACTTAATTAGCTAATTATGTTAATTTTTCTAATTTAATAAATATCGACTTTAGACCAAACATGTGAATTGGAAACTTAAAGAGCACCTTCAGAAACCCCCATTCCATTAATTGCGATAAAGAAAGTCTCACGTGTATCTTTTTTTCCGGGCTCAGAAGAAAGCACGCGAAATACAAATAATACCACGTGACTAGCGCATTTGTGCGCCGCGATTGTGGTGCTCTCAGTCGTGGTTTGAGCGAACGAAATTAGCGGCGGCCGTGTCTCGGCCCCGTTAAAGCGGCAGGCCGATATGCCTGCAATGGCTTCTTCGCCCGCGTCAGACAGCCTGCCCACGTGACGGTGCAAGTAGCGGCGAGAGCGGCGAGACGACACCACGGAGATTCTACCAAGGCCTGCTTCTCTCCCATCAGCGAACGTCACGACAAACGGATGAGCGATACGGTATCAGCCACTGAATCTGCGCATACAGGCTTGGGTAAAGGGGCGAGATGACATCATGTGACTCGACTAAAATTAGCGCTGCATCTTCATTTGCCGGTTCTTTATCGTCATCCGCTTGTCGTGATGTAGGCTGCTGCGGTGGGTAGGCCTGGCCAAGATCGCGGCGGCGACGGGCGAGCTCGTGCTCGCTCCAACCATCGCCAACATTTCTGCCTGCCGCTGCAACGGAACAATCGGGTCACGGCCACAGCTGAGTTCGTTCGCTCAAACCACGACTGAGAGCACCACAATCGCGGCGCTCAAATGCGCTAGTCACGTGGTATTATTTGTATTTCGCGGGCTTTCTTTTGAGCCCGGAAAAAAATATACACGTGAGCCTTTCTTTATCGCAATTAATGGAATGGGGGTTTCTGAAGGTGCTCTACAAGTTTCCAATTCACATTTTTGGTCTAAAGTCGATATTTATTAAATTAAAAAAATTAACATAATTAGCCAATGAAGTAATTGCGAAACAAAAAATTGCCTGTAGTGCGCAAGGAGGCTGGCAGTTGTATGCAACTGATTTCACTGACCTACCCCAAATATATTATTTTCTAACCCTTGGTTCAAGTTAGCTGGGACACCCGGTATATATATATATATATATATATATATATATATATATATATATATATATATATATTGTGAGCCTTCTGTGGACCTTCTTTCATTTGTACATACCATCATCATCGTCCCGCGGCGCCGGCTCTGGCGCGTGCCTGGGTTGGTGACCGGATTAAAACGCTGGACAAGGCTTCGCTGTCCTTGCCGCCACGACCTCGCCGTCTTGACCTAGCCTTCTTCCACAAGTGGTGGAGGTGAGAATTGATCCCCTTGCTGTTTTGTGCCCTGCCTCTCGCTGGAGCTACGTTCCGGTAGCCGTTTACCGCCTGCCACCATCGTTATGTCTACCGAGAGCACCCACGATTCGGCAGGACCCTCTACCTCGGCTGCACCACCCCCTCCGACTATGCCCGCACGACAACGCGACCCGCCGCTGTTCTCTGGTCGTCGCGACGAAGACGTCGATGACTGGCTGGACACCTATGAACGCTGCAGTAACTACAACCGGTGGGACGACGCTCTAAAATTTCTGAACGTTTCTTTCTATCTCATTGAGGTCGCCAGAACCTGGTTTATTAACCGCGAACCCCACACCACTAACTGGACAACATTCAAGCAGCAGTTCCGCCAATATTTCGCCGACCCAGCAGTTCGCACTGAGGTCGCGAAGAACAAGCTCGCCTCTCGCCTCCAAGGTCCCGATGAGTCGTACGCGTCTTATATAGAGGCAATACTTGCACTCTGCCGGCGTGTTAGTCCCACCATGCCGGAACCTGAACGCGTACACCACATCTTAAAAGGAATTAATTCTGTGGCTTATAATACCCTGATTGCCCAGAATCCTTCTACTGTTGACGCCATTATTGCGACCTGCCAACGCATCGACCAGCTGCAGTCCTCCCGATTGCAGCCCAGCATTGCTACAGGCCCGACCTATGCTGACCTGGATCTACGGGCACTGATTCGAGCCATCATCCGGGAGGAGCTCCAAGCCCTCAAGCCTGTCTGTCGACACGGGTGCGATCATTCTTCCGTACCTTCTAATGACGCCGGTCTACGCAACATCATTAAAGATGAGCTGGCAACAATCACGCGACCTATGCCGTCCGACCCTCCTGCACCCCGCCAAGCATCGACTTACGCGCACGTCGCAGCATCACCCCCTCCTTTTGTTCCGCCGCCCCAACTGGCATCGCCCTACAACCACATCAACGCCGTGACGACGGCTCAGCCTACGCCACCCTATTACGCACCCTGGCGCCCCTCTCGCCCAGTGTGCTACTACTGTGGAATACGAGGACATATATCCCGCTTCTGCCGTCGCCGTATTCAGAACGAGCGGCGTGGTTATGACGCATTCGAAAGTGACGTACCCTCATATTATCAGCGACGACCTCCTATGTCCAGCCCACCTCGAAGATCATCCCCACCTCCAGAATCCTCGTCTGAGCCTCGTGGAACCCATGCGTCCCGACGTCGGTCCCTATCCCCATACCGCCGCTCAGTTTCCCCTCTCCGACCCGCAACAACTCTCCCTGTCCGCCATCCGGAAAACTAAGCGTTGCAGTTTCCGGAGGTCAAACTGCAGTCTGCGAACTTACCAAAAGTCCTCCAGATCGCCCGTATAATGTGATTTCTGTTTTCGCTGAAGGATTACCGGTATAAGCATTGATTGATACAGGGGCTGCAATTTCTGTCATTCACGCTGATTTGTGCTACCGTTTGCGAAAAGTTACGACACCATATGATGGGCCTGAACTCCGTGGAGCCAATGACGTCCCTTTGCGCCCTTTAGCAAAGTGCACCGTACGAGTTGTTATTGACGGCGTCCGCCATCATGTGCAGTTTGCTGTGCTCTCTCCATGTGCGCATCTGATAATTTTTGGATGGGATTTTTTGTCAACCGCTTCGGCATTAATTTCTTGTGGCGACCGTGTTATCCATATGACAGACAGCGATTTTTCATCTGAAGTTTCTGAACGACATCATCCCCTCGTTGCCGCCGCTGATACTGTTCTGCCTCCTCAGTGCGAAAAACTGCTTACCGTTGTTTCTCACCACATCACTGACGGGGACGGACTCATCGCACCATCTTATCGTCATCTTGAACGCGGTATCGCCTTCCCGTCTAGTCTTGTGAGGTTCTGCAACGGCTCAGCGACAGTAGCGGCCACTAACACTTCACGTGAATCCCTCGTGCTCCGAAAAGGAACTTCTCTCCCCTGCAAGGTGGATGTTCAACCTTTGTCCTTGATGGTGCTCACCGCCCCTCAGTCTCAGCACTGTGTTTCGACAGACGTCTCTCTTTCTGTTCTCACAAAGACTATTAATCCTAACCTCACGCCGAACCAACGCCAAGAACTGCTGACATTGCTTCGACAACACCAGGCCATTTTTGATGCCACTTCCCCACCACTGGGACGGACTAGTGTTGCGCACCATCGCATCATTACTGAAGGTAACTCTATCGTTCGCCGACGGCCTTATCGGGTTTCCCTCTCTGAACGAAAGGTAATTGAAGAAAATGTAAATGACATGCTCCATCGCAATATTATTCGTCCCTCGACAAGTCCATGGTCCTCCCCAGTAGTGTTAGTTAAAAAAAAGGACGGCTCGGTACGCTTTTGTGTTGATTACCGCGCACTCAACAAAATTACCCGCAAAGATGTATACCCAATGCCAAGAATTGATGACGCCCTTGACTCTCTCCAAGGCGCCGAATATTTCTCGACTTTGGACCTCCGCTCAGGTTATTGGCAAATACCTATGCACGAGGACGATAAAGAAAAAACCGCTTTCGCAACTCCCGATGGCCTTTACGAATTTAATGTTATGCCTTTCGGACTTTGTAACGCACCAGCGACATTTGAAAGGATGATCGATACTGTGCTTCGTGGCCTAAAATGGAGAACCTGTTTATGCTACTTGGATGACATTGTCATCTTTTCGTCAACTTTTAACGACCATCTCACGCGCCTGAATGAGGTCCTCACGTGTCTCGCTTCAGCGGGCCTTCAGCTCAACACCAAGAAGTGCCACTTTGCACAGAAGGAAATTAAAATATTGGGACATCTAGTCAGCCATGATGGCATTCGTCCAGACCCTGAAAAAATTATTGCGGTCTTGAAATTTGCTCGTCCACAACGGACTACAGAGTTGCGCAGTTTTCTCGGCCTGGCGTCTTATTTCCGGCGTTTTATAAAGCATTTTGCAAGTATTGCTGCTCCC
This sequence comes from Amblyomma maculatum, assembly GCF_055883805.1. Taxonomy (NCBI): domain Eukaryota; kingdom Metazoa; phylum Arthropoda; class Arachnida; order Ixodida; family Ixodidae; genus Amblyomma; species Amblyomma maculatum. The sequence goes on along the minus strand of NC_139344.1, from coordinate 268,955,595 downwards.
CTCCATCAACTACTTAAAGCACGCAGCCCTTTCGTGTGGACTGAACAGTGCGAAGCTGCTTTTAATAACCTGAAGCACGCCCTCACATCAGACCCTGTTCTTGGCCACTTCAGTGACAGCGCTCCAACCATCCTGCACACTGATGCCAGTGGTATCGGTCTTGGCGCTGTACTTCTGCAGCGCGATGCAACTTCGCGTGAGAAAGTGATTGCCTTCGCCAGTCGGACTATGACTCCAGCTGAGAAAAACTACACTATTACAGAACAGGAGTGCCTTGCCGTCGTCTGGGCTGTCCAAAAGTTTCGCCCTTACCTATACGGTCGGCACTTCACAGTTGTGACCGATCACCATGCTCTTTGCTGGTTGTCTTCGCTCAAAAATTTGACAGGCCGACTTGGCCGTTGGATTCTACGCCTGCAAGAATACGATTTTGACGTCATTTATAAATCGGGTCGCCAACACCAAGACGCCGACGCTCTTTCTCGCTGTCCACTTTCGGAATCGGCTTGCTGTTTTTCTTCCCAATGCATTTCCACCTATGACCACAGCCGACCATCTCTTTCCCCGACGTATATCACAACAGTTTCATTTGACGACGCAGAGAACAAACACACTCTCCGCTCACAGCAATTAGCCGATGCCTACTGCCGTCCCATCATCGATCGCCTTATTGGCGCTTCGGACCCGCCCAATGCTCGGCTTCGCCGACAACTTCGCAATTTCAAGCTCGAAGATGGCATCCTACTCCGCTTCGTGTATTGCCCTGACGGAACTCGCTGGATACCAGTCGTGCCGCGTGTGCTTCGTCAACGAATACTGGCGGCTCTCCACGATGACGCTACTGCAGGTCACCTTGGTATTGACAAAACCTACGACCGCGTGAAAAAACGATTCTTTTGGCCTGGCCTATCTTCCAGCGTTGCCAAATACGTCGCATCCTGCCCTCTATGCCAACGTCGCAAACGGCCGACTTCTTCACCCGCTGGCCTTCTACAACCTGTTCCCTGTCCCGCCACGCCATTCGACGTAGTCGGCATCGATTTATATGGTCCCCTACCTCTCTCCGAGGGGGGTAACCATTGGATTATAACAGCTGTCGACCACCTTACACGCTATGCTGAGACAGCACCTGTACCGACCGGTTCCGCTCAAGAAGTAGCAAATTTCTTTTTGCAATCAATTGTATTGCGTCATGGCGCTCCTCGGGTGCTCCTAAGTGACCGCGGGACGGCCTTCTTATCGACAGTCGTTGCCGAAGTTCTTTACGCGTCATCCACCCTTCATAAGACAACCTCGAGCTACCATCCCCAGACTAACGGGCTGACTGAGCGATTTCACCGCACCTTATCGGATATGATCTCCATGTATATCACACCGGATCATCGAAATTGGGACACTATTCTACCATTCGTCACTTTCGCCTATAACACAGCAGTACAACGGACTGCCGGTTATTCTCCATTTTTCCTCGTTTATGGCCGTCCTCCCACTACAATTCTCGACGCTTCCTTCTTCTCTACGCCCGACTACTCCACATCGGTACCTACCCAGTTCTTCTCTCGTGTGGCCAGATGCCGTCATCTTGCCCGCCTCAACACAGCAGCGTGCCAGGAAGACCGCAAGAGCCGCTACGATTCTACGCATCGCGTGGTCTCTTATCGTCCCGGTGACGAAGTACTGCTTTATACTCCACTGCGCACCCCTGGCCTTAGTGACAAATTCCACCACCGCTACCTTGGTCCCTACAAGATCATCAGCCAAACTTCTCCAGTTAACTACAAAGTCGCGCCTGTTGATCCCCCAGCCGATCGACGCCACCGTGGAACTGAAATTGTTCATGTCTCTCGCTTGAAACCGTTTGTGCGCCGCGGTACATCGGTTAGTTAGGTGCGGCCAGGCTGGCCGCTTCCGACCCCCCGGGCAGATTGTGTGAGCCTTCTGTGGACCTTCTTTCATTTGTACATGCCATCATCATCTTCTTTCATTTGTACATACCATCATCATCGTCCCGCGGCGCCGGCTCTGGCGCGTGCCTGGGTTGGTGACCGGATTAAAACGCTGGACAAGGCTTCGCTGTCCTTGCCGCCACGACCTCGCCGTCTTGACCTAGCCTTCTTCCACAATATATATATATATATATATTACGAAGTAGTTTCCGTTAGCTTCCATAATTCAATGTTTAGGAGAGTAGACACTTCTTAGAGGCACATTTATTGGTTGTCGACGTTTCGGTCGGAGCCCGACCTTGATAAAAGTAGAAAGGTCGGGCTCCGACCCAAACTTCGACAACAAATAAATATGTCTCTAAGAAGTGTCTACTCTCCTCAAATGTGTTTGTATATATATATATATATATATATATATATATATATATATATATATATATATATATATATATATATATATATATATATATATATATATATATATATATATGGAGAATACCTGAGTAATCTGGAATTTGCTGATGATACTACCTTGCTAAGTAACTCTTGGAATGAACTGCAAATAATTATTGATGACCTAGACAGAAAAAGTAGAAAGGTAGACTTGAAAATTAATATGCAGAAGAATAAGGTAATGTTCAACAGCCTCGGGAAGGAACAGCAGTTTACGTTAGGTAGCGAAGCACTGGAAGTAGTTGGTGAGTATGTCTACTTAGGACATGTAACCGTAGATCCGGACCATGAAAGGGAAATAACAAGGAGAACAAGATTAGGATGGAGCGCATTTGACAAGCACTCACAGATTATGACTAGCAGCTTACCGGTATCGCTCAAGAGGAAAGTATACAACAGTTGCATCTTACATGTACTCACCTATGGGGCTGAAACATGGAGGCTAACCAAGAGGGTTCTACTTAAGTTGAGGACAACTCAGATGGCTATGGAACGAAAAATGGCAGGGGTAACGTTAAGAGTTGGGAAGCGTGCAGAATGGGTCAGAGAAATAACTCTAGTTACTGGCATTCTAGTAGAAATCAAGGGGAAGAAATGGGCATGGGTAGGACATGTGTATAGCGAAGAGAGGATAATCGATGGTCGCTTAGGGTAACAAACTGGATTCCAAGAAAAGGAAAACGTAGCAGGGGGCGGCAGAAAGTTAGCTGGGCGGATGAGGTCAAGAAGTTCGCAGGTGTCAAGTGGGCGCAGCTAGCACAAGACCGGGGTAATGAGGAATATGGGAGAGACCTTCGCCCTGCAGTGAGTATAGTCAGGCTGATGATGATGATTCTGAATGATATTCTAATGGAAATTATGAAAAATAAATGGGCATGAAAAGGGCATGTAGTGTTAAGAGAGGGGTCGCTAAGCGTAACCAATTGGATTCAAGGGTACAAAAGCATAACAAGGGGCGGCAGAGGTCAAGTGGATGCAGCTAGCACAGAACTGGGTTAATTGGAGGAATATGGGAGAGGCCTTCGCCCTGCAGTGGGTATAACCCGGCCGATGATGGTGGTGATGATGATGATGGGTCATAATAAGAGCTGCCCTGACCTAGTGAAGGTGTAGTGAAGTAATCGGAGGTTGCCATGATTCATTTTTTTTCTCGCAGATACAAAGTATAAGACCCAGTTATTCTATCTGTAGCGTATTTCAAAAAGGCTTAATTATGTCTCGTTGCTGAAACTCGTTTTCTTAAAAAGAAAAAGCATTCTAGAAAGGTTGAAATTTCTCATGTTTCTGTTCACCGAGCTTCATATCCAACGACCATGCATAGACGTATCGTGCACCATAGCCCACTTGCAACCTTCAGAATTATTTCACAAAAAGAAATCGACAAACAAATACATTTTTGCTTACTTCTCATTCTTTTAGTGTCCTTAAACAACACAGACCTTACTCTGTTCCACTGTTTTTATTTACACTCAATAGCCTATAGCTTTCTTCAAGCGGTAGTGTTATCTACCTCCTGTAACAACAAAAATTAGCACCACTGCGAGCGTTATCTCGTGAGGATCTGCATGGCTGCCTGCTCGTCTAGCACACGATAACCATCTGAGCAAATGCTTCTGAAGCAATCGTAATCGGCAGGGAAATGACTTGGCATGAATGGGAGAACGGGCAGGATGGAGAAGTAGGGGGAGGGGGAGGCGCACAAAAGAACCTTGCAGCCGCTACCAGGCTCGTATAAGAAATGAGTAGCTTCGCTTTGGTAGTGTAAATTCAGCGGCACAACCCCAGGATGGACGCCCCGAAGCCGTCTCGACTAAATCTATCGGGCCGGGGCCTAAACGCCGCTGTCGGGCGCGGTCGGTCGTAAAGGGGCTTTACAAAATGGTCCCATTACGACCAATCATGACGCATCCTTCACGTTCTGCATTTCCTGCCTCCTCCCCTGCTTACGTACTTCCCTTCCTGCCGTTTTTGTCGCCAGTGCCTTGCCTCACCCAACGAGAGCCCTTATCGCTGCCCATCTGGGCCTACGATAAGGTCACCTGATAGACGCTGTTTTAATCAACGTGATGATAAGCGGCCATACTTGAAGTTGACACCCTTGTTTTACTTTAAACCAAACGCGTCGACAAACTTCCCTGCTTTCGCAGTAAATGATTTTCTGCCAAAGCTATAGCACAGAAACGTGAGAGAGGAAGGACACGAAGCTTCAGAGGGAGAACGCGAAAAGCATTACTGAAATGCTAAATTTTTTTTCTTTTGCAGCTCGCTAGCTTACTTTTTTTTTTTTTTAACTATATGGTGTGCGAAAGGAAGGACTTGGCGCCTTGGCAGTTTCTCCGGCAAGCGCCGCATTTGCGTCCTCTGTGTCGAAGTCTTTACCGTCGTTTTATGGCGTGCGCAAAACAGCAAACAGGCGTTACGAGGGGGCCATAAACTTGCCGTGAGCGCAAACACCGTCTCTCGCGTGTAAGTCCATGCAGCGAGAGAAGAAAAAAATAAAAACAGGACAACTGATAAAAAATATACATGCGTGCTTTAAAGACCCGTCATTTTGCTGTATACGTTTCTTATCGCCTTTGCCCCTTTTTTATACATGTTATGACGAAGGTTCCTTTTGAACTTTTGCTTTGGATATAACCTCAGAGTTCTCATACTTGTGTTTCTCTGCAAAGTAGCACATCTTTTTGCCATCCATTGCTGCAAATTTCTTCAAAGTTCTCATCTTGACCTGCTGCCTCCGGTCACAGCTTCGGCAGCATATCGATAATATACTCGGTATAGAACAGAACACCACGGGCACAAAGTTTTCTCTCTCATACACTTTTTCTCTACAAGCGAAGTCTGAATCTTGCTTTTCCTTCTTTAACGATATCATCACTCACTTATTGATCGCAGTGCTGATCACATTGATCAATTTCCCCACGGGGCACGCTACTGTTTACCTCTATGTTTCGCTTCTTACTGTACACTCCAGGAACTGAACCGCTTGCTTATATGCATTGTTTGAGACAACAGTGTGCCGTCGGCACAACTCTCCTTTGTCTCACATAGTAAAGTGGGAGCAGTAAAGTGCAGTAAAGTGTGAGCTATGAGATTGACGCGATGGCATGCATACGTGTGCGCTTGGCTCTTGAGCGCAGCACATTTAATTAAGGAGGACGTCGCCTTGCTTCGATATAGTTTTCTCTTCACAGCGAACAAGCTGTGAGTGAAGAAGCTCTGGGACCAAGGTTTCACATGTTGGTCGCAGTTTAATAAAAAAATTAAGGAGTTTGCATGCAACAATACAGGACAGCCCGCCATCTACGTTGCAAAACTGTACAGCTGCAAGGTCCGTGCGCCTTTCGCAAGTGACGCTTTGCGTGGTTTGATGAGCAACTAACAAAGGCGTAGTTCTGGTCGCCGACAGCGCGCCTCCGCTCGCGACAACCGAATGCGCTGCTCCCACGTTGCTCGGCGCTTCCGATGCGCCAGCATGAAACGCAGAGAATACAACCACGCGCACTGTCTGGTCAGGACGGATCTAGAAGCAAACTGCCCAATTCCCCGCAATCCTCTCCCAGTTCTTGCTGCGCCAGAGATGTCAGAGTTGCACAGCAGCGCGTCACGTATTCTGCTTGTGTTCTTCGTGCCGGCCGCACTGAAGAGCATCCCTAAGCTGCGGTCGCGCATTCACTTGGCAGTCCCTCTGTGTGAGCAGCGGTGCTTTTTCTGCTGTCCCCTTGTTTGCGCCAGAGTGTTCCGGCTTGGGCTCCCATCAGAAGTGCGGAAGGATCGACGCGTTGGTTCCGGGATTAAGGGCTTGTTAGGCCGCGGTGCAGGCCCACCATGGTCGTGGGTGGCTGCCCTGCTCTGGGAGTTCGGACAACCAGAGCGCTCGCCACGACTTGGCCGGTGCAATCCGCGTCGTCACATTGGCCAGCTTGCCAGAGCTAGCCGACTGCGCTGGCAGTGCTAGGCTTGCTGTCGTGTCGGCAGGCTTCCCGCGCAATAATGAGGCATGGTTGCTTCGCATACTTTTGCATCGAAAGATGTTTTCTTATTCTCTGCCTTTCTGGGTTTTCGGCTGAGTTGTGACAAGTGCACGCCAGTATAAGGGTGGTACCCGGAGCAACTGCCGAAACAAAACGCTGGGATTGATTGCTAGCGCAGGCGATAAGACGGTATTGCTTTTTTTTTTTTTTTTTTTTTTTTTTTTTGCTGAGTACGTTTGAGGTGAGAGGCTGCCATAACAAAAACGTGTCTTATTAATGAGTGTGTATATGACGTGACGGTTTTTAGCGAATGGCTCGCACTCCTATGCACACGCATAGGCCGTCTGAACGCAAAAGTTGATCGCCTAACAGCAGTCGCGGAGCGAAACAATGAAGAGAACTGGCCTGCACTCGTCGGGCGTCGACCAGAAATTAACATCACGGATGCCGCGCCAGAGGCGGAAGATGAAGGAATGGCTACCAGGCAATGACGAAGAAACTTGCAACTGCAGTATGGGCGCTGAGGAATTAAAGGCACAGCAATCAGGCATGCTGTTGCGATAATAAAGCCGCGAGAATGTCGTCCTTTAGTTTATTAAGAAATCATATTCTTGTCCATTCCGCGCTGTCTTCAGACTTATACCGTCTCGGAGCATCCTTGGCTGGCGTCTCAATATGCATTATGGCGTGTAGGGTTCGTCTTTCCGTTATTTACATGATACGTGTACGGCGTTCATGTTTTGGGCGGCTGTATAGTGTTGCAACCGGTCTATGAGGATGGATGGACGCTCTGGACAGCAGTAGCATTATGTTCTAAAAGAAGCCGAACACGCCTCGAAGGCTGAAGAGAGATACACGAAAGAACGAAAATGCAGGGAGCTTAGCCTGGCTCCCTTAATTCCCAACCCTACATGTGGCAAGGGTATAAAGGGAGAGAACGAAAACAGAGAGGGATATAACAAATCAGATTCTTGAGCATCCTCAGGCCATCACTGTAAGGGGACGCTGAAGAAAAGCCAATAAGCACCGCCCTATAAGCACCTGGTCGAGGCTCATTCGACTAGTTCGGCTGCTAGCCTCGATGAAAAATTCTAGAGTGAATTAACCCTATAATGTGTTTCACGTGACTTGAACTGATGACAAAAAAGCGGGACACCGCGGCTGGGTGAAGCTCATGTGGCGCTCCTCTGAGTATATTTGTACTCCGGTCAATTAATCAATTCACTAAGATAATTACGCAATTTTTGTGTTATTCACTTTACGACCAAATTCGCTTCGTTAAGCTTTATTGGGAGTTAAGAAACAACTAACCCAATATTTGCCACCAACGTACTTCCTGTCCCTTTTTTTTTTTTTTTTTTGGGGGGGGGGGGGAGGGGGAGGCAATTAAAGAAAGCATGCGAAATGCGAAAGCAAGGTATTACAGGATTATATATACGCTCATGCGCAACCATATAGTGCAGCATTTCCAGCAGCATTTCAAACAAAAGAAACGTGCGCGCTGACAGTGGCCAAGTTAGTGGCCCGCGCTAAGTTCGACGAGGCGCAAAAGATACAAATATATCGATGGCTGCTTTGAACCACTCGACTTCACTTCTTTCCCACGCTTTGTTGTTGCGTAAACTGTGAAATAACCGTGAAAGAGGTATCCACCATCTTGCGCCAGTAATACTCGCCACTTACCTGGCACCTTGGAGTATAGGGCCGAAATCTACCCCACGACTGCGAAATCCGCCTCTCTAGTATATTGAGTACAGTCGGGGTGGAAGAACCTGGCTTGAGGGATGGGGGACCTCAAAAGCAGCCTCATGTGAGGAGAGGTCGGAAACCCGGCAAAGGCATATGGTGATAGGAATGAGCTTGGAGGCCGAGGGCCGCACATTCGGCAAAGGCGAGTACTCGCTCTCAACGGATGCCCAAATGGGAGCTTGACTAAACTGGTTCATTAGAACAAGTCCTACACTGTCTCCATGCCTCTTCGCAACAATCCAGTCCCTTGCCCTTATCTAACCTCTTCCGCTACTTCCAAGGGGAGATTAGGGGATACTCCTCGGGCACGCTTCCCAGGCTGTGGGCCGCTGCAATAACGTCCACCCATTATTTATTAATTTTAATTTCCGAACTCAAAAATATATTTGTACGGTTGAACTAATTATTGCATTTTAGAATTGGAATAATCTTTCTCTACCCGCTATACATTAGTGGTACGGGAGGGGTCTGTCTATGGACCTCAAACTATATCTGTGTTGTCTTTGCGATAACTCAATAAAGGCTCCGTCTGAATTCACTGTCAGAGGTATGTCCATCAGCCGATGAAAATAACGGCGCTTGGTTTCAATGTTCCGGCAGAATGCGCTGACGCATTTTCAATGAAAGGCTATGCTGACTGAGATGTCAGCCGCTGACTTCGATACGGTGAGCCCACAAGCTTCGCTCATTCAAAATGCGTTTGACAGCCCTGCAGTACGTCAGAACAAGAGAGCAGTCATAGAGATGTTATTTTTTATATTTATCGCGTTTTTTTTTTTAACGTTGGAAAAAAAGGTCCACGTATAAAGTGCATTGGTACAAAAAAAGAGTACTTACAGCTACTCCGGCAAATCATATACTATGCGTCATGTCAAGGCTTACCATTTTTTTTTTTTTTTATGCAGTGGCGATCGGAATACGTAAGTCGGAACCGGCATCAGACACGCAATCTCGTAACCGTCTCTACAGCATAGCCTGCTAGCCACAATGGCTGGTCCAAGAAGCGGCATATCGTGTGCTCAATCACAGCAATACCTAAAGAAAGCATACTATCGACTGGAGGGAGTCGTTAGCGCATAAACAGCAGACAAATGTCTTCATGACGCGTGAAGAGTGATTCATACACAGAGGTGCCGTGTTTGTGAAATAGCACTTCGTTTGACTGCCACTGATGGAAGCACTGGAGACACTTGACAAGTTTAATCTGAACCACCAAGTAAAAACGCAGTAATCGGCTTCGGTTGGTGTGTAAATAAATGCCCTGAACGCTTTGATATCTGACAGTTAACTTTGCCTTGCAAGGTATTATCCTTCCGCTTCACCAAATTCAAGAAAGATTGCGTACAGTCGTGCCTCTATAATACGGACACATTGATTCGAGATCCAAACTGCAGATAAAGCGAGTCGTTCGTAAAAACAAATTGTGATGAAAAACAAACAAACAAGCAAGCAAGTACGCAAGCAAACAAACAAACAGACAAACACTTTATGGTTAATAAATGCTCTTCCGCATAGCGGTCGGTATGAAGTGAAAATAAGATAAATTCTTGGCAACTCTAAGTGCATCGTCCTAGTAGCCTTTACGATTAAAATAATGCAGAGCAGCCCGGAGCATCTTGTGATCCCTAGGAGGCGCGTGACGGCGTCTCAAGGGGGGTGACCTATCTCGCACTACGGTTTTTGCCCATCACCCGAATTGGCAGTGCAGATTTGTACTCAGTCTCCTCTCAACGTAGCCCAAGGTGCAAAGAGTGCTTTGTTCACAACTGTTCATGCATAATGACTAATGGTGATTGATGTGCATCGACCGGCCAACGTGGCAGTGCAGCCTGAAGCCTAAAAAAAAAGATAAAAAATAAATAAAGGGCAGTATCAATCAGGCATTTGCACCCATTAACATTTTCTAGAGCTGCACTAAAAAATATTGAAAAAATATCTGGGCAATCAAGACTCGTGGTCATCGCTCTGGATATTACTGCGACAAAAATACATTGGCCAATATGGACTACGCGCATTTTGATCGAGCCAATTTCCCGGGCAGCGAGTTTCCATAATAACGAGGCTTGCATGCATTGAAAATTGGGTCCCCAGAAAAAGCGTATGTGGGCAGTCGCTTTTTCTTCACCGCTTCTGCATTCAAGTGAAATCTCGAGCCATGCTTACGTTCTTCAGGACCATAATAAAAAGCTCGGCGGAAACAATGAAAGTTTCATGAAGGTGGCAGCATACACTCACAAAAATGGTCCCAATAATTTTTTTTTATTAAGCTTCTATTATATTAACAGAAGCTTAGACGCCACGGTTGCTGAGTGGTTGCGGGTTAACAACACTCACTACGGCGGCGCTCCAGCCACAACTACCGCAATTTGGTGTGGGGGCCGGGAGGGAAGGATGTGGAAACTCTCGGGCACTGAGGTTTTGGCGCACGTTAAACAACCTTGAGGTCGAAAACAGCAGAGACGCCTCTGCTATGCGAGGAGGCTTCCATAATTTCAGTAGCTCAATTTTCTTGCATATAACGTGTTTGCACCCACTTACGTTGCCCTCGTAGCATGTAGGTCTGGCCATGGTGGCTGTTCGCAGGCGATATCAGCAGTGCAAAAAACCAAGTTGCGCGTAATCGTTACAAATTCTGTCTGCGTCAAAATGCAGCGACGGTACGGACAGATAAAATTCCCACAAGATTGGCAGCCTTTTCAAGCGTCCCCTCTATCAACGCTGAAAAGAGAGAAGGACCCGACAGAGCATGCGACCTCGCGGACAGTGCACGCTGTAGTTGGTGCGAGTGGCGTATAGAAGTGGGCGTATAGGCGCTGAGCCGCATCAGCTGTGCGGCGCGCAGTGGAGTGCGCGGTATTAATTCAAATGTCTAAAACGCGAAAAAAAAAAAAAAAAGAACTGCGCTAAATATCGTCGCCTTTACTTAGGGGTAGACGATCGAGAGTCTCCCTCACAGCGCCACTAAACGGCTTTTTGTACGCTGTATTCTCTCGAAAGAAAGTGTAGAGTAGTTCTGCTGCAGCTTCGTTAATAGCAAGATGGCCTAAACTTTATTTTGAGGGCCCGCTATAGGCAGCCAGCAATGAAGTTTGCTGTGTCAATCAACGCGCCGTAACACATATCCTAGCGAAAGAGCAAGTACTTTTGAGTCGCCTTCGTAGGAGGTTTTCACGCCACCTGCATAAGCTTACAGGGATCAGATTGCACGCTCTGTCGAAGCTTTGCATGGCCTGTGTCGGATAACTGGGCTACACTGAGAGCGTCTGGGCAAGGACGTTATCTGTCACACGCGTATCTATAATGCTGCTGAATATCCTCGATCGTTTATCGCGAACCAAGCGATTAACAGCAGCATTTTTGAGGCACTCTACGGAACAATAGCAGCGCCACCTAGGCAGTGCAGGTTGCCTATAAAGACTATAGCGCTATAAGGTGACGGAAGATGATGTGTTATCGGTGTACGCTCCTGTGATCGTTGCGTCAATAACGACCTCGATCAAGAAGGTTCGTGGACGCGTGAACATAAAGTAAGCAGGTCAGGCTGATTAGACACATAAGCGTATTTCTGCCTCTTTGCATTGGATCCTGTGTGAGACGGTGAGGGAATCAGTGGAGGGCACAGACAGTTTTTGACAAGAAATGTACGAGATGTTGAAGCTCGAATAGATGACGCCTCTTTGCTGAAAAGATTTTAGGTTTTTCTGCTGCTATCGATATATTTCGTCTCATCAGGGTCAACCGGTAATTACTAATTGTAGGCTAAATAATCTGAAAAGTTAATTATATCGACCCATACAACCACACCCAGTTTTATTAGATTTATTGAATTAAGTGTTGTACCGCAGCGATAGGTAAACGATGTCGTCATCCCCTGAAATGTGCTGTAACAGAGAACTGCCGCGTCTACTTTCTCGTCTATGATACACGGTCACCGGCTGACTTTTTGTAATGCATGACTGCTGTCGCCTTCTGGCGTGCAGCAACCATGTCGTCTGAGTTCATAACAGGCCTGTGGACCGGATTTAAGGTTGTGCTGAGAGTGCGTCATCAGTAGCCGCGTGTTTCACGCAGACGCTGTCTTGGGGAGTATGGCACAGCAGTCAATGACATTAAGTCAGGTATTTTTCGGTTTCCTTAGACAGTTCCATATTCACAGTGTACTAAAGCTTCACTGCAACAACACCAACGCGACTAAACGAAAACAAAGTACGTCTGTAATGTTCTTTCAAGTAATGGCGTATACAGGCCGGATGAAGAACTGGTTTGTTTTTGGATTTAACGTCCCAAAGCAACTCAGGCTATGAGAGACGCCGTAGTGGAGGACTCCGGAAATTACGACCACCTGGGGGTTCTTTAACGCGCGTTAGCATTGCACAGTCCACAAGCCCCTAGCTTTTCGCCTCCACCGAAAAGCGGCCGCCGAGGGCGGGATGCGATCCCACATCTTTGGGCATAGTAGTCGAGCGCCCTAACCACACTGCGCCACTCTGGCTGGGGACGACGAATTATGCGGATAGAATGCAATTAATGAATAAAGGTCACCCGTTAGTTAGACTTTGGCACTTTCCTTGAAACGTTAATTTGTTGGTAAGGTGATGCAACTCCAGATCTATACGCTAGCGCAACTACTGTAATAACTACTTTAAAGCTACCTTAAGCAGGTACATATCACACACAAAGTGCGGCGACCTCTGCACTATGCCTCTTTATTCGCTCTTGAATCCAGTAGAGGTAAAAATTAGCTGGTGGTTTAACTTTGGTTAACCCTGGAGGGAAGCGAAAGCTTCATGTACAGGGGTAGTAAAACGTTCCCAGACCGCAGGGTGTACTTTTGAGCAGTATAGTCAGGCAGATACAACGGCCCCAAATCTAAAAGAACACGTAGAAGGTAGAAGAAGCATTATTAATGCGAAAGCATTACTTTGCTATGTTCACAGATTTCTGTCCGCAGACCGTGTCCGCAAAATCGTGTCCGCAGCAGTTGTGAGTAATTGAGAAGTGGTAGAGGTTAATGAGTGGTGTCAATCGATAGAGGGTGACGTAATGTTGTTGCTGGAAAAATAATTAGGCCAATAAGTTAATTAGGCAATTAATTAAAATAACTGGATCACAGGAAAGGAAAGGCGCAGTACCTGTCATACTTGTTCTGTGGACGTGACCCGAGCGTAAGCGAAGGGAGGAAGGTAGGAGTGAAAGCGTACAGAGAGAAAGGGGTGCCGAGGTGGATATGACGTCATGGATGTGACGTCACGCAACTAGAAGCAGAGCCGAAAGAAAGGGCATAGGAAAGGATTGGCGCGCAATTTGAAATTGCCAAAGACTGAAATGGGTAAACAAGAAGTAAATTAAGCAACTAGAAGCAACCAACAACAGGTTCCGTGCTTTCGCATTACTCCAATGCAGATTCTGCAGTGCTCTTTTATTTTTCTAACCTCAGAGATAATTGATAGGTTTAATGGGATCTGACGTGCCAGAATAAGCTGACCAGGAGCAAAACCTACGGCCTAGGAACTTTTGACTACCCCTGTACATGGCTCGATAAGGCAGCACAAATCTTGGGCCCAATGTTGACGCGGTGTTGGCATCGTCCGGGCCAATGTAGGACCGGTTGTTGTCGACGTGGTACCAACACAGGACCCAAGGTTCCTGCTGCCTGGAAATGCATTGTGCGTTTCTCCCAACGTAAAGCCCGTTCTTCATCGATCTCTTCGGCATACCGCCTTTTCAGGGCCTCATTCCGACATGCCTTCTTCGCTTTCCGACGCGCAACTGTAGCTGGGTGTTCGTACTCCTCCATCTCGCGAAGTGTTGTAACCTAGGCAGGAGCCCGAGGGCTCCTATTTATACACATATCGCCCCTCTAGCGTCCTCTACTTCCACGTCACATTGACGTCACCTCACGTTACCTTGACCTTGACAGTGGTAACGGGACACTTGGTGGCCTACGTGATTATGCCCCAAAGTCACATGGCGACCACCATGCTTAGCACAGAAGTTTGACCTTTAAATATTGTGACCTTGGCCTTGACCTTGACAGTGGTCACGGGCAAATTGGGGACCTACGTGACTATGCCCTAAAATCATATGGCGACCACCAGACTTAACACAGAAGTTTGACCTCTGCGTCTCCCTCAAGGTGAAAACCGTGCATACCCGACGGCTCGAACTACCTAGCGTAGTGAAGCTTTCGCTTCAAAAAGTCATACTTTCACGCTCTGTTGGCAACATCGAGGGTAACAGATGATCAGAGCGAGGTGTCAGTGGAAGAAACTGCTTATTTGGGTGTAGTAGCTCCCGCAAGGAACGTGACTCGGCGGCAGCGATAGTGAGACTTTCTGGCTTCCCTGGCAAAGGCCAAAGCGGTCCAGCGGTTCAGGACGTTTTTTTTTTTTTTTTCAACCTGCGTGGAAACCAGCCATGTATAAAGGAGGCTTCCCACCACCACCTTTTAAAGCGGTAGCGTTACAGGCCTCGTTCTCCACAAAATCCGGCTTTGGCGTTGTCGGCACCGTGTTGTGAGCGATGACGTAGCCACGTTGGCAGCAGCTACTAACTGGAGCGGCTTCTTTCAGATGGGAAAGGGAGGTCAGAATCGAATCATCTGGAATCCCGAGTCTGACGCACTACCCCTTTAAGACACACAGGTCCTTTCCTACGGCTCAGTTAAAGCGGGGCTTTGTATGTATGTTCGACGGTATTTCATGTAACGTGGTTGCTTACGATCGTACTGTATGCTAATAAGTATGTCCAAGGTGACGAGGACACAAATTAAGGAATCAGTCATCCGCAAGGGAAGTCGCAGTCGGAGCCAGTAACGATGTCACGCCATGACCTTAAATCCACAGCTTAATTGCCCCCTTTCTCCAATTTTTAAAGTTTTTTTTTTTTTTGTTTTGTTTTTCAAGACTCGGATCTGGGCTCTAGTTGGTGACAGCAGCAGTAGATAATTCTGGGTGGTCGTGCGTACTGCGCCGTATATTTGCCAGGTCACGGGTATGTGCCTCAATTACGGGCCATAATTAGCATATAAGGGCCGCTACTCTTAAACAGTTACCGGCAGAATCCTCAAGGCTATAATCCCACTAGAACTTCGCAACGATCTAAAACCTCAACCTGCAGCAACAGACATGTCTTGCAGTCGTCGAAGAAGATGGCAACGCTCCATTTAGAGGGAGTGAAGAACTTACGCGTTAATGCGTGGAAACCATATATGTTACAATAACCAAACAAGAATTGCAAAGCTTTGCACCGTGCTGTAGTTTACGCTTTTCTTTACTAATACTTGCTGATCGATGCACGTCGCAAAATCTTGAAATGCTAGCCAATGTCATCATTTATCTCTGTCCATCCGGCTAGCTCTTCTTGAGTATAATTTCATCGCCAAAGCATTAACTTTGCGCGAACTGCCTGCGTGATTATTCAAGAGGTTGTGGGTAATGTGACGGCTTTCCCGCATGTATAAACATCGCCGGTGCTTTATATTGTCAATGCAGGAGCCCTGCAACGGCAGAAATCGTGCGTTAGTAAATGAGCATGACACCATGTCATATTTCGATGTCTAGGTGCATTCATTCCAACTCCCTTTTTAAAGCGAGGCTATCATTTTCACTTTCACCTTTACTGCTCGCACCATTACTGCTCGCACCATTACCTCTCTCTTTGCTGCAACTCAAACATTTTCCAAGTCGCAAAAAGAGAAAAACGGAAAACTTTAACTTTACAGTCAATGTCTGAGTCGTTTTGCAAAAGGGAATCCTCCTGAGCCATGAAGCATTTTTTACACTGAATGTTTCAAGCACATTCTTTTATGGAAGTAGGCGCTTTTGCCTCCGAGAACATGACGAGATGGGTACTTTGCCCGGCTGACTCTTATGCCATTTTGATATGTCCGGCTTTTACTTAGGTACATGTTTGAAGGCTTCTGCGGGGAGATTTTATGCTGAACATATTGGGTGCCAAAATTACTCTAGCTGGAATTAATAAAACAAAGTACGTCTTTGCTAAGCACGACGCTACTGGCGCTATTCAGCTGCTTCTCTGTATTACGCAAATGAACCTGTCAAAAACGTACTTGCAGTTGCCGCTTAGCAGAACAGAATGACAAAAGTATAACCTAATCTTTCTCTTCTACGTGCGCTTAATTATTGCAGAACAAGCAAAATACACAAGACGGAGTGAGAGTCACATTCCCTCTTGTTCCCTTCCCCCTCTTTGGGGCCCTCTATTCCGTTTCCGAGCTGATTGCTTAACTTGGCATCGGGCGTGCGGAATATGTCACTGCTCTCCGGTGAAAAATACCTCGAGCGGTGCGCGGCAGCCATACAAAAAATTGACGAAGGCGTGTGGGGAAATTAACTCGCGCTGTCGCGCACCGAGCGTCTCTTTCATGCGCGGAGGTATTTTTTCTTTTTGTAATCGCATTACCTCGTGTTTTTGCTTAATCTCCCTTCAGGAAGGAGGCCTTGCCGTCTTCCGTAGCTGCAGAGCACACCAACGCTCATTAGCCAAGCTCGAGAGAGAGAGGGCAACATGAAATTTTAAAGGAGGGAGCGAAAAAGAAAAAGGATACATTGAAGCATGGAGTCTGAAAGAGCAGAGGAGCTGTCTTGGCTATGGCTCCGGACTCCTGCTGAAGCGCTTTTCATAGTCACGCCTTTTTCTTCGCGTTTGTTTGCACTTTCATTTTCTTTCGTTCTGCTCCTTGAGACGAGCCCTAAGCGCGTAATTCGCATCGAAAATCGCCTCTGCGTTGCGCGCCTACAGCGGCCAGACGCGGCGCTTGTGGCGCGCACGTGACGGTGTGAGGAGCTCCATCCCAAGACAGCTTCGCGAGCTGCCACGCACGCCGTATCGCAGCCGATCCGGTCCACTAATACCGTTCTCCCGCTTTGGGACCCGACCCCCCACTCCCTACTTGGGGAGCGTGCATCCAGGCAGCTCGCATGCACAGTCAGAGGCAACAGAAGGAAGGCTTTTGAACGGTTTATTAATATATTTACGCCGTCTTTCTTGGCGCCCGTCCGCTGGGAAGGATCAAGCGAGGGTGGGCCCGAATTGGACCTCGCGTATTTCTATTCGCAGGCAATAAATAAGTGATGAGCGCGAGCGTCCGTGCAGAAGTGCGCTCCATCGCGCTTCGGTGCCGACGTTGGTCGCGGGAAGATGCTGGCCAATGCGATGCGCCCAGCGAAGGATCGAACGGGGCTCGCGTTGATGGATGGCCGCACGTCGTTCGCGATGCAGTCACGTCAGCGAGAAAATGGGCTCCCCTGCTGGGCGCCCGTCGGCGCCCGCTGCTGGGCCTCTTTGTCCCGCCGACCTGAATCCGTGGCGCCCAGGACCGATCGCTGCTGGCGACAGTGACGATGCCGTGCGTCCTCTGTCGCATTGTCGCCATAGGCGAGCAAATTATTCGGGACTTCTGCGTAAATCGTGTTTGCAGTTATATGCGAGACGATGTACCTATTCTCTTCTTGCGTATTAATCGTCGTTTATAGGGTGGGCAGGCGCCTGTCACATTAAGCCCTCGCCGTCATGTCGGAAGACGGCCAAGGGCCCTCAACTTGCAGCATTGATGCGATCAGGATGCGACCAGTGATGCGATCAGGAGCTCGAAATATATATATGGTGTTTAACGCCTGAAAACGACTCGGGTTATGTGGGACGCAGTAGTGAAGGGCTCTAGAAAATTTTGATCACCTGGCGTTTTTAAACGCTTTCTGACATCGCACAGTATTCGGGGGCCTTGCTTTTCGCTTCCGTGGAAACGGGGCCGCTGTGACCGGAATTCTGCGCAGAACTTCTGCTTTGTTTATGTCGCCCACTAAATTAAAATGCTACTTATCCTATTTTATTAGTATGGCTAGTTCTGGCGTAAAATATGACTGTTATTTGGGTTAGCTGGTTATTTCCTGAACGGAATTGTCTCTTAGTAGCATAAATTGTGAAATCTGAGAAAGCATATTTTATAACGCCAGATTTAAAATGAAATCGGCATGCATTGCCGGGGTCACAGCAGCGCACAAGCTCAAATCCACTCTTGACGCTTCTAAAAGACCCGAAATAAAAATCACTAAGGTTATGCTCACTAAATGCGCCCTTAGGGAGGTTGAAGACGCTCCATACACATCAACTGTGCTGTTTAGGCTTCAGGTTTACAGTCGAACAAGTAACTGCAGTGTGTCCTTTCAAAATGTCAGGCCCCCACCTCGTCCAGGAGCAACGCACTATTGCAGATGCAAAGAATGTGTACATGGACTGCTTCGGTTTGAATTGGAATCCAAGAGAGGGTTGTTTATTTTCTGTAGTGTCGCTCTCAGATTGTTCATTTTTTCCAAGACTGCGCAAACGCTTATGAGCAACCCCTCTTTGGCAGTGTGCGCGACCTCATTCGTTCGGAAAAGCATATCTAAAAAATACCCGCATTACAACCCTCGTTGCGGAGAAACTGGACCATGGAGCGCCGCCAGGCCACAGGCGGTGTGATACTTGAGGATGTGATATACGTATAAACAAACACAGCAACTAACTGCATGTTCAATAGTTGGTTATTTCAGGCCAGAATAACGTACGCGTTTTGAACGTTTTGAATTCAGTGATTTCTACGTAAAAAAAAATAATAATAATAATAATTAAAAAAATCAAAACCCCCAAAACACGAAGAAAAACGAAGAAAGAAGGGAATTTCGTTTTTCAATACTTTTAAAATAAAAGATTAATTACTGAGTAGCTTCCATCGAAACCAGGCCATGCGGCTAGAAAAATTACTTTTCGACGCATAAATTTTGTTTCGGCACTGCCTATAACTCCACCACCTGTATTAGAGACATGGGAGAAGACGTACCTTGCAACGTCATCGAACGTTAAAAAAAAAAAAAAAATCCCAGAGGGTCGAAACTTCTGCAACCCTCCAATAGGGCGTTCCGCGTAGCCTTAGTCGCTTTGGGACGTTAAACGTTAACCCATATAAACCAAACCAAAATCATCTTATTCACAACATCGTATTATTTTTTTCTTTTAGCACTAGGGTCCACACAGCCACATCACGGGCTTCGATCATTGCTCTGTGCGAAAATCAAGACGATACATTTTCCCTTATATTAGCCTGAATAGATAAGCATTGCCCTATTACATCGCCGCGGCTGGGGAGACGTGAGGGCGTATTTCGTATAATTATCGAAATGAGCTACAGTGTATTGTTTTTTCTCCTTTGTTTCTTGGTCATCTGGGGGAAATGTTTTGTTACATGATAGTTTTTGCCCATGCTTGTGTTATGGTTTGGTTGGTTTTGGTTTACTTGGTTGTGAAATCTATTAAAAAACTGTTAGCTGATCTGCACTATCTTTTTTTATTCTGCATAGAAGAGGCATCAAATTTCTGTTTTTGGCACAAGCAACATCAGTTAAGGATGAATTTCTACATTCGATGAAATACACGAAATTAGCATGCATTCTAATTTATGGAAGTATGGCTAGTTTTCAACTAACTTTCCTACATCATAAGGAGTTCTGACTCTATTTTTATATTCCGGGCACTACAATCTCCTGCTTCTCAACCTTGATCGAACCGCCTCCAACCATTTCATGTGTCATACATATTGCACAAAAAGAAAAAATTAAAAGTAATCCATCGCTCTCCATGCTGCTGCCGGTTTCACGGTAGGAACTTAGGCGCCCGTGAAATTGCGCACAGTATCTAACGCCTGAGCTTGTCAGCATTTTTTTTTTCCCCAGCCCTCGAAAGCCCGTGTACCGAAAAACTTTTCCATAAGTATCTTTGTGCACTGAGTATCTTGATATGCTGGTTGTGAAAAAACGGAGCTCACTCAGCAGAAAGAATGAATTAATTGCAAATTTATCGTTAGCATGACATTTATTGCAACAATAATAGCATTGTTTGCATCTTAGGTTACAACGAAAATTGGAAAGATCGTTTAAGTGGGCACAGCTTGTCTCCGCTGCTTTTGAACTATAATTGCTCTATGCACTGTATATTTATATAAATATTGGCGTATGAGCACCGTGCGTATGAGCAACTCAAAAGCTACGCGCTGCTCTTAGATGCAACGCGCATGAAATAGCGACTATTCATTCGCTACTGGCCCTTATTATGGGAGCGTATTAAGGAATCAAAAAGTCACCGAAACCAAGGAAAATATAGGTGAATGTTTGTTCCTTTCGTGTATGGCGTTGGACAGTGGGAAATTTGTAGTGAAATATTTTCATGACGAAAGATATTCAGATAGACAGAAAGGAAACAAGCAGGGGTGATCAGTGCGATTCATGCGGAGGGGGCTGCTTTGTGGGCCCCAGTGTCGTGAACGCTGTGCGTTGTTTGGGGTCATTCACACGAACGACAGTTTTACTTTGTTGTTATGCTGTGCAGGTTAAAATCTCACGCCGATCCCTGCGACCTGCGCTATGCTTGCCTGGTGGCGCTTCCCTGCTCTATTTCTTTTTCTTCGGGGCCGACAATGTGTATATCCAAATGCCGTCGTGGTCTCGCGTTTGGAAAAAACCCGTCTGTGCGTTTCAACTCGGTCTCGCACGTGAAAACGGCCACGTGGTGTAGAGTTTGCGCTGACTAGAGCACGGATGAACGTTGATGAAGACTACGTTGTACTCTGCGAGTTGCATCTAAGAGCAACCCACGCGCAGTTAAATTCCTTACACTGCAATATTTATGTAATAAAAACGCATAGAGTAAATATACCTCAAAAACAGCCGATTCTTTGTTTAGCGGTATCTTTAGATTTGGTTGTAACCTAAGGTGCAAAACCTAATTGTTGCAATAAATGCCATACTAACGGTAGCAATTCAATTCAGACATTCTTCCTGTTAATAAAGTTGCATTTTCTGCATGCCACCAGCACTTCTAAAAAAAGTTACCATATGCACGACGCATCTTGAAAAGCTTTGCGAGACACGTGCTTTGGTGGGTCGGGGAAAAAAAAAAAAAGAGAAGTTCTGCGGTTAGGTATAATGAGTGTAGTGTTCACAACCATGCCTACGCGCCTAGTGTATACTGATGGTTGGTTCGTGGGGTTTAAGGTCCCAAAGCGACTCAGGCTATGAGCGACGTCGGAGTGGAGGGCTTCGGAAATTTTGACCACCTGGGGTTCTTTAACGTGCTCCGACATCGCACGGCACACGGGCGCCTTGCTGTTCGCCTCCATCGAAAAGCGGCCGCCGAGGCCGGGATTCGATCCCGCGTCATTGGGAACAGTAGTCAAGCGCCGTAACCACTGCGCCACCGCGGCGGAGTGTGTATACTGAATTAGGAGCCTTGATAACTACGTGTCATCGGTGGGACAACCCACGACCTCCGAAAACAAGTTTGGGGTAGTTAGCTGTTAATTTACCTTTACACACAAGTCCAGACAAATAAAAACCTAGTGCAGAAATTGTCGAAACGTATAGCCTTTGTCAAAACTTTCCAGACCAAGGAAGTCTGCATTCTGAACCCTGAAGTGAGGCTTTTGCAACATCCGCATTTGTCTTAACCACCAGGGAAGAAAGTACCAAGGGTTGCACTATGAAACACCCGGTGTTGCCGAGAAGCAACGCCCAGTCGGCTCCAAACTCATTAACAAATCAAGGCTCTACATTTTTCGAGTGTTTGCGTTTGCGAACCCTGCGCATCCATATCTCTATGTACAAATCACTGGCATGTCACATGTTGCATATTGGATAACAACTTGTTTTGGTTTTCAGGACTTAACGTTGCAAAGCGATTGAGCTGTGAGGGACGCCGTAGCAAGGGGATACAGAAATTTTGGCCATCTGGGGTTATTTACCGTGCACTGGCATCGCGCAGTGCACTAGCACCTTGCTCTTTGCCTCAATCGAAAAGCGGGCTTCTTTTTCCGGGATCGGACACGTATCCTTGGGATCATTAATAGAGCGCCTTCACTGATGAGCCACCGCGGTGGGGCGAAGTAATTTGAATAATAATATAAGGTACGGAATGAAGTCTATACAGATGGCATCTATAGACGCCATAGTGTCATATTGGAGGATACTGAAAGGGGCCTATGTCCACTTGTGGGCTCATTTCAGTTTACCCAGTGGCTTACTCAGGAAAATGAGTGCAGTGTATGTAGCGGCTCTGACATATTCGCGTTCTGTTGAGAGACGCTCCTTCTCCGCATAATCTTGCAAAACCTCTTGCTGTCTAGCTTCTCGCTTCATCAAATCTAACTTTCCTAGAACTAGGTTTAGCGTCCATTAATGGCTTGTTTGCAGAACCAACTTCACCGAATATAGGAGAACTGGAGCCGTCGCCAAGCAACGCACACGGAAGAAGAAAGCGCAAGCTAACCAGCTATAGCAGCGGCCGCATCTGAAATCTGTCTATACTACAACGAGGTGTCCATACTTATTCAAAAAGAAAACAAGAACGAAGGTAAATAACGGCAAAACGGAGGTAATAAAAAGGAAAAAGAACGCGAGGTGGCAGTTATCGGTCCACTTCTCTCGCCTCTGCCATGTTTGCAAGTACCGCGGTCCCTGGTCGAACGCGGCGCGGGCTCGCATCGCCCTGGCTGAGAAGTGTTTGCTTCGGGAAGCAGTTGACTGCCGCCGGCATTGGCGCGTGTTCGCGTGACGCGCGGGGAAATCCAGCATCGACTCCTGGGAACGGCGCCAGGTGCTAGCGGAAGTTCGCAGGCCCAGACCGCGTGGAGGAGAGCGCCCTTGAAGAAAAGCCTTTCTAAGTTTGACTCCGGCGACCGTCTTCATATCCGTACCCTTATCCTAGCTCCAGTTTTTTCAAGGCCATAGCCTGCCATTGCCTTGGTCGCTGGTAGCTGGCCGTTCCCTATCCTCGGGTGGCTTCTTTCACCACGAGAAGTATCGAATACCCACTTTGTGAAGCACATATACTAGTTCCTTGTTAAATTTCGCTAATCATCCTAGGTTATGTGCTCTGTTCAGGTATTCTTTTGTGCGTCATCGAAGCTACGTTAGCGTAATAACGTTCTTTACAGAACAGAATTATGCGTACCGCGCTTATATGAGAGCCTTATTGATTAGGGTTGAGGATGTCTTACTCGCAGAAGCCGATAGATGCGGCGTGTTCATGTGAAAAGAGATATAACAGGCTGCTTATTTTCATTCGGCTCTCAACTTTCTTTACAGATTCGAAATGCGTGGACCTTTTTACTGCTCTCTATCAAATACTCAATCTGGAACCTAGCCCTTTGGAGAAATGTGACGTCATCGTTCTTTATTTTATGCTAAATAATAGAGCTTACTGCGTGTATGCATTTAGCCACCGCGAGAGCGCTACCGGGCAGTGCGAAAATGGCCGCCCCACTTCACGAGACAACAGGAAAACTAGCAGCAATACTCGATAATGAGTCGTTGCAGCTGTGAGCGATTTCTGTTATGGAATGGAAAGTATTTGTATTTATTTGTGTATTTTGATACAAATTACCGCATCAAAGTGATTTTCACAGCTGGTTATTGCCGGCATGCGTGCTGCGCGTCCCCTTCGGCAGCTGCCAGCGGAATCATCATGCATCCTCGTAGACTTTGCTCGCACTCCAGCCACTTGAACGGCATTCTGCCACTTTGATTCTGCATGGGCGGCTGGCGCAACTGGGTACTGGCGGCGCACAGTGTCTGCTATAAAGCTGCACCTGCATACGGCTCCGTGGAAGCACGGCACGAGTTCATTGGGGTGAACGCCGTCTGTATGCCCCTGGTGATGATGTCGCAAGTTCTGAGAGTCACAGGTAAGCGTTGGTAATGCGGCTCAGGGCATCAAAATTCTATGAACAGAACTGAAGCTTTGTATAACAGACGACGTCCTAATTCCGAAGACTAGGAAGAAGCGTTGAGTCGAGTAAGTGGTCCGGGGTAATGTGATCTGCGAGTAGCCACTTGAACAGGTCACGCCACCACCACTGTCGACGCCGCTCATCCGGCAAACGAGCTAATGGAGAGTATTAGCCTGAAGCAGACGTGTTAGTGTAAACGCCCATGCCGGGTTAACATGTGACTTCTGTGCACGCTTGGTCAGCTGCTGCCGCGTCCGGGATTCGATTCCGCATCCTTGGGCACAGCAGTCGAACACACTAACGACTGAGCCACCGCGGCGGTGCAAATCCAGAAACAGGTCGAAATGCTCGCACTGGCGTTAAATTTATCAAGGAAGTTCTCTTATTCAAAGAAAGTAATTGGGCGGAAAGGAAAATAGAGATAATTTTGAGTGGGGTGGAAGTCGGGCCCAGGACTTTCGGGTTGCGAGACATACACGCTGCTCATTGGCCACGAAGGCTCGCTGGTTCAAGCTGAGTAAAGGTATACCATGAGCGATCCGAACGGAACACAATCTCGTCTGCTCTAACAGCGAAGATCAATTAAGCGCCCCTATGTTTAAAGCATCTACCGTGGGATTGACCGCGGCGATGACACATTTCAAATTGTGCAGTCGGAAATGGGTGAACCGCGAAAACGCGAGCGCTTACAACCTTCAATAAATTCCACTCTCCCTAAAGCTTAACCGTTTGGTATACGATGTGTTTGGAGCACCGTGTTTCAACCATTAAATCTCGTCCTTCATACTGATAACATCCATCTTTAATTTGCGCTAAAATCCTGTGAAATGGCTTCAAAAATTAAGCGCCACAAGAACATGTAGTACAGCACTAAACAAGTAAATTACTGCAGGGTTAGGCAGTAAACAACAAAATTTGTTTGCTAAATAAACGCGAATAGTAGCCAACGTCAGAAAATGAACAATGAAGCACCGATATTGTTTAAGAAAGAAATAACAAGCAACTTGTTAACGTCAGATGAGCTCAAGCAGTGCGCTTTACTTCGTGTTGCTTGCCGAGATGGGACGAGTAAATGGAGTCTTCAGCGAGATTTTTTTTTTTTTTTTTAGCGCTTGAACATTTACCCCAAAAGCATCTCTGGTTGTAGATGCCCCGAAGTTTGTGTCACAGTTCACTGACAGCGGATGCTGTTTAGGCAATGATGCATACACCGCAGGAAAACGAATTCACGACGCGACAACCGCATATAGAACACACCGCGAGCAGACGACGCGGCTGACACCACTCCCGAAGGCACTTGTCATCTCCTCCACCAGCGACATGGCCATCGTTTCGCACGCTGCCTATAGCCCCTGTATATTGCAATTTTTCTTTATTAGTGCTCTTAGGTATTTAAACAATGTGATTTTTGTGATTGCCTGCAACAGAACCCCGATATCAGGACTATAGTCGTAAAACTCTGAAGCAAAACGAGGCTAAAGAGGGGCTCAAGAGGGGCCTAAAAACCTTGTAAATTTCTCCAATAAGACCATCAATCCCACGCGCTTTTGAAGGTGGCGACAAAGCAATGGTATCTTCTGTTTCAGCTAAAGGGCCGCTTATTGTAAACCACTCATCCTTAGAAAAGAGCTTCGCACGGGAGACGAAGCGCACCACATTGTCATCATTACTGT
The DNA here is from genome assembly GCF_055883805.1 of Amblyomma maculatum. Lineage (NCBI taxonomy): Eukaryota > Metazoa > Arthropoda > Arachnida > Ixodida > Ixodidae > Amblyomma > Amblyomma maculatum. Next base: position 268,930,019 of record NC_139344.1, on the reverse strand, counting down.
CGTAGGAGGAAGCAGGGAAGAGAGACGTTTATTATTTAAAATTAATAATAACAGTGATTAACAGACGCGAGACTATTCCGCCCTGCGTGGCACTCCTCCTGAAACTAAGAAACAAACAAACAAACATAATCATTCATATATAGCTACGAGCGGGATCAGAGTCAGCAGCGGCGTGTGCAGAGAAGGTTCGTTTCAGAATGCTTTGCGTGCTGAGTGTCTTAACTGGCAGCCATATCGCTCAACAGCGCATCAAGGGCGAGACAACAATGACAAAATCTGATTGTAAACGTTGGAGCAAAACGAATACGCCGAATTCGCCCAAATTCCGGTTTTACTCACTGGTTCTAGCTTCTCGCTCTCTGTTTGAAATCTTCGGATTTTTCGTTCGTTCGTTCTGCGACGGAAACTTTTGCTGCGGATGCAGAGGGATTAATCACAAAGCAAGAGCAATGAGAGCCTGTTCGGTACTAAGAATTTGATAAATATTCTGGAAGCGGCAAAAAAGGCCAAACGCGGTGCAGCTAAAGAACCTGGTGGTGGCGGAGCCTTCTCAAGTCGCAAGCTGCAGTTTGAAGGGCGAGCGGTTGAAAAAGGGGCAGCAGCAGCAAAAGCGTCAGGCCGATAGAGGTGTGCGGCTTGCGCATCTTTTAGCCGCCCTGGATGCGCTATGCATTTATTTGCGTCGATTTACCCAGTGTCGGCGATACTGAGGACTATATTTTTATAATATAAGAATGCTACCTAAAGGACTGCTTAAATTATGAATGTATTTCTCTCATCTGATTATATGACCGTCTTTGAGCATTCTTTCTGAAAATCCTCTCATTGTTTTGGTTGATCCAAGCTTAAATTTGTTCTGATTTTTGTAGCTATCGCCTCAGCAATTATTTTGTAAATCATAAGCGAAAGAAAACGCGGCTAATCTGCCGATAATTTTTCGTCTTTGACATAGGGTTTGAACCGGAACAATAGGATGTCTGCATATATCCCTCTATCCGGCAAACCAGTTGAAAGTCTTCTTTCCTTTCCGGCTTAGGATCTTTCTCCTCTTTCTCAGTAGAATATATCTTTATACCTGCTATCCTGGCTGCCTTTATTCTTTAGAAAACAAACATTTATCTGCTTTTTAAAAATTGCGCAATCCGTGGTGCCTCTTTATTCGGTTTTATATTCAACCTTTAATCCCGGTATTAAGTTAAACACCTGACGCTGATTAATTCCACGACTGTTTCCAAAAATGCTCAAGTAGTATGCACACAGAACACCTACCACGTTCTCGTGTTATATTGTCATTCATTACGTGCATTCTATCTGAATATCCCCTCTAATGAACACATTACCAACACTTCTGCCTGTGCAAATTGCCCCTTGTTGACTGCTTGGAGAAAATAATTCTGCTGATGCTTTTTGTGTTGATTTTGTTATTCTAGTAGGTAATTTAATTCCATCCTAAATATTTAGTTTATTTGATTTCGCGGGTCGTTGCAAATTCGGCTAGTTTGCCGCGGAAACAACTCAATCGGGTGAATTTGAAAAATGTTCGTCTCTTTTAGTTTTCAAGCCGGCGTCATGCAGAAAAATGTTCACAGAAAAAAAGTACCTGCGTTCAAAACGTTTTTGGCTCTTAACTAGGTGAAACACATCTTAGACGGTTCGAACCGCTTTGAACTGGAACTGAATGTCGCCTGGGAGCTAGACCGGATCTGGACATGAAAGGCGTGAACGCGAACCCAAACCGAGTCAGAAAAAATTATTCGTCACCTTGCTTGCAATAGTTCTTACTTTCAACCTCAAAGTCGGGATGCGAGCGTATTCATGCAGGGTTCACATGTTTCTTGCATGAGGAAGCAGCGCTCTTCCTGTCCCTGAAAACAAGAGCGTTGCTTTATTACCCGAACAGCATTTTTCGGTGTCCAGAAATGAGACTCGAACACCGTGCTGCACCTATATTCGAATTGAAAGGCTTATTACTGGATGTAGAAATGCAATAAGGGAGGGAATTTTAAAACGGTAGTAATGAAACTAATCACATCTGCTGGATGTGCGTGTGTGTCTCATTGTCGTGGTCATGCTTTCAAGGAATCCATCAAGAAACAGAAAACAGGACGCTTTAGTAGATCGGAAGAACATTGCTTGCATGCATTGCCAAGGAGGAGTTCATTAGCCATTTAGTTCTGTAGCCGTCATATAAAGACTTTCCTTGTTGCTAAACGTTGCAAAATGCAGAAAATTGGCATTCAGATTGGCCTCAAATCCACAATTATCCTCCACAGCAGGGGGGGGGGGGGGGGAGGGGGGGGAGGGTCATTTATTTAGAACGTTGTTGCTCATTTAGAAGATCTGACCTGAATAAATACAGACGGCATGAACCCATATTTCTTTCTATATCATACGGCTACACGGCACATTAAAACATTGGAATCAGGTGCACCGCTTTCTGATGATGTTCATTGAATGCTATAGGAAGCTATAGGAACACAAAGTTTACTGTGTCGATCACCGCGCCGTAACACATATCCTAGCGAGAAGAGCAAGTACTTTTGAGTCGCCTTCGTAGGGCGTTTTCACGCCACCTGCCTGAGCTTACAGGGATCAGATTGTACGCTCTGTCGAAGCTTTGCATAGCGTGTGTCAGATAACTGGGCTATATCGAGAGAGCCTGGGCAAGGACGTTATCTGTCACATAACAGTGATGAATATGCTTGGTCGTTTATCGCGAACCAAGCTGATAGCAGTAGCATTTTTTAGGCGCGCTGCGCAACAAATGCAGCGCCACCTAGTAGACAGTGCAGGTTCCCTATATATAGGCGTTTCTGACAACAGTTTACTATGGTGTGTGCTTAATATGAAACATTTATGACAACATTTCTCGAGTAGAAAATGCAGTGTGAGAATGCAGCAAAGAAAATAAGAAAACTGTTGTACCATGTGTATCACTAAAGCAAAATTCGATACTGAAGAGTGCCGCCACAGAATTGAGAAAGAACCCGGAAAATTCATCGATCATAGCCCGTCGGTGTACTGCATCACACATACATTTTATACTTTCATCGGTGTTCGGTCAGAGTTGACTTCACTGCGTTGCGCTCGAAACAAGTCATTCTTGTCATCTGACAACCAGCCTATCTTACCATGGAGGAAGGAATCCTCAATGTATCTTGCTATCTTGTTCGGTTGCATTCAAAGTGCATTGCTTCGTTTCGAAAAAGTACGAGATCCGCGCATAGTGCCGCGCGGGGCTTTTTTCTCCCCACCCGAAGTTTCCGATGACACAGCATCGTCTCTTTCCGCTGCCAGTGGCGCGGGGAGTGTGCCGACAGCAACGCCGGCGAAAACACTGCGTCGTGCTGCTGGCAAAATGACACCGTCACGGACAAGATACAGAAAAAAGGCGTGCGATGGCCGAGAAAAGAAGGGCTGCAACTCTAGACGCACAGGGGCCCTTTTGTGAACAGCCTCGTACACTGCCACGAGCGCTGGAATTTCAGCATTTTACATCTCTTTACGGAAGTACGTGCTTGACTCCTGTGAAACGAAGAAAGAAGTACAGCTGGGAAGAGAGGAGAGAAATATGCTTGAGGAATCGGTTTTCCATGCTGAATTGTGCCCCGACGTTTATTTTATTTTATTTTCTTTATCCCGTATCAACGACGGCCCGCCGAGGATGAGTCGTGTCTTGTTCTTCGCGCCCAGTGTTGCTTCTACTTTTCGTGAACGAGCGCGGAGCACGCCGGAGTGCAGTGGGGAAGGGCGGCTACGAGCGACGAGAGTGTGTCAAAGTGTTCCGATCAGGTTCTTGGAAAATCCGGCGCACACGTACCCGAGCTGCTCACTTACTGTTTTTTTCCTTTTCTCTCTCACTCTCGTCTCGCCTCAATGACACGATTTCCAGCCAGCATCTTTCACTTGTAACTTTGCTTCTTTCTTGATGTTTCACTTGTCTCTCTTTTCGGCACTTGTGCTTCACGCCGTCAGTGTTTAGTTGGGCGCAGCGTCGCTTCAGAAGCAGCTGGCGGCAGCTTGGAAAAGGGAGTAACGGGATAGCGGGGAATGATACAGGCTGCTCTGGGCGCTACTTTCGCGCTCTCCACCACTCCTTTTCTTCTTCCTTACCCATTTGGTCTGGCCTTCTCCCTTGTTTCGTCTTCTGCACGGCGACGGCCGTGTTCTCGTTTGATTATCCCCCCGCGCATCATGTCGCAGGAATTGCCTCCGAGTAACGGTAAAGCGCGAGGGAAGAAAGCAAAGACATCGGGGAAAGCGGAGAGGCGGAGACAGAAGAAATGTACAGACTAAGGAAGAGCAAACAGAAATACCACGCCCCGGCGAAGCTATCGCGACAGAGAAATGAAGCAGCTCTCGTTGGCTGACACGGGAGAAAGCGGCCTAGCCGCGCCCCGTTGTTCGATACCATCAAGGCCCCCCTTCCCCCTCCCATTCTTCCTCTCCCTTCGCTTAAATTGGCGGCTGCGCAAGCCAATCTCAATTTTCGGTGTGTTCGCTCGCAGGCGACGGCAGCAGAGCCCTGCGCTCGGCGACAATCTAAAAGGATGAAAGTTATTCGCTGGCGCGCGGTTCGGCAGCGGCGGGAGATGAGCAATCCCTCTACCTCGCGCACGGCCGACCTTTGGCGCGTGTGTGGCACTCGTCCGGGGCTTGCTTTTTCGGAGAGTGTAGTAACTCGCCACCGGCCTGCACTCACGCGGATGGATCGGTATTGTGTGTGCGTGCGTTCAATGTACTCAGTTGGGAAGCAAAAGTTTGAGGCCAGAGGGGCTCTCGGCGTTTTCGCGTCTTAAGGCCTGGTGTGCGCGCGTGTGTGTGACGCTCTTGCCGGCTCCGCCACTGCTCCTCTGGACCTACGAGCTTGGAAGGATCTGACGCTGATGATGGCGCGCGGACCCTCTTTGGTCGTCTGATAGAGTTTACTCTTTTCTTTCTTGGGATGTAGTTCGGCCGTTTTCGCAATTCCCGCGCTACAGCAAAGCCCTAGACCGCTCTAAGACACGTTTTCTCTCCTTCGTTCGAGCGGAGAAATTACGCCAGTACGCGTACTTCCCACGGTCACATAGTGGCGGGTGACTACCACGTGCTTCAGCAACCGTTTAAAAGGCGAACTTAAACTAATTTTTTTTTTATTTTTTTTTTTGTCATATGTACCTCTCAGTTCCTGTCTTTGTTGTAGACGGTGGTGTCTTATGGACCGACCTACTAGCGGTAGAGGCTCTGCTGGCTCCTTTGTTTTTATTTTTTTTATCAAGACCTCACCGAAGCTTGCATTTGATTGTTGTCGTGCTTGACATGGTGTCCTCATGTTTTCAGCACTGCCGAAAACCAATGACAACCACTTCTAGGAATAGTGACATGAGCAGTAATGGAGAGTGTGCTGTTTTAGAGCTAAAAAATAAAATAAAATGGGGCTCGAAAGATACTGTAAAGAAGCGTGACCTGAATCGATTTGAGCTTCCCAGGATTTGATTACTTTTTCAGAATTTTGCTTACGTGGTAGCGTTTTCATTGCGCTCTCGCCGATGTTATTTATCGGTGTTGAATCGCAGGCTGCTCCCACAGCCCAGCATCGGAGCGACCAGCGCACGAATATCGGCTCTGGCGCGCCTGATGCTTATTTCTTCACAGGCGTGCCAGTCTAATTAAAGAGAGGCGAGAGTACCTTCCGCTGTGGGCTTTCATTTGCATTCTTAAAATGTTTCGGGGAGGCTAGCTACGTGTATTCAGGCTAAACGTGCTCTTGGGTACGGTCAATTCGTTAACAACGTGCCTGCACCGTGAATCTGTTTATACACGGACTGCTGGTGCGCCATAAATTTGCGAATTGAAAAATTATATTATCCCAGTTTAATTATGAACCCAATTACGTTCACAAGGAGTCTGCGGAACATTCCTCGATGTTCCACAGCGAAGAGGTAATGGCTTTTCTTGCAGGAGGCTCCTCATTTAGCAGGAAAAAGAAAGGTCTGTTTTCTTCCGCGCTTTTCGAGCTTACTGTAGTTTTTCTTATTGCTTTTGCCGAAAAGCGGAAGATGAGAAAAATCGGAGAAGTAACGAGATTCGCCGACCAGAACTGGCTCCACTTACTAGGTGAGTTTAAAGGAAACTGCTGCTGCTCGCAGAAAACCCCAGGGTGTATAGGGCTTCCGCTTTTAACACTACCAAAATTTTTTTATTCTTAAAATGGTCTATTAAGTGAAAAAAAAAAAAAAAACAAACAGCGAATATGTGCGACAGATTACAGACGCACAAAAACAAAAACCTTCTTAGCTTGAAAACTTGACGTTGAACTATTATATTGTTTTTTTTTTCTTTTTTTTTTTTAACACAGAACTTGAACAGCTGCATGATCAACATCAGCTACGCTCGCGTGCTCAGCTCTAACTGTGACTCGCTTGAAAGAACGCTCTCGTCTACACTGGAACTGGACGCACCCCTGCCAAAGAGACGGGTGAGGTTCGCGGCTTTCGATAAAAGCGGTTTCAACTTCTCTCTTTTTTTTTTTTTTTTAATGTTGTCAAAGAGAATTGGACCAGAATCTGCTTCTGAAATAAAAAAAAAAAAGAAAAGAAGAAGACAGTGAATGGGGGGCACTCAAGTAAATGCTTGCTATACTTGTTCTAGCAGCACACATTTCCCTTCGCTACAGTTTAGAGTGCACTGTAAAACACTTTTCCACCCTTTTGCACGTGATAAAATTAAAATAAAACAGGTAAACCGGACTGTATGCTCTGACCATGTAAACTGTGAACTAAAAATGTGCACAACACTGATTGCAAAAAGCATTTTTTCAAACCACACGCGCATATAATAAGTCGTACGCTTGTATGTAAATGTGTTCCAAATTCTGGAACAAGTGCAGTTTCTGAACAGGAAGTTTTTATGAACACAGTTCTTTCAGAGGTCTGAAGATTGCCCCCAAACGACCAATATATTCTCATATATCACCCCTCGGAACGCATGTAGTTTTTTTTTACTCATTAGCAAAAACGCACTGCATTGGGTTTCCATAGCATTCTTAATTACTCGGTGAGAGCGCAGGACAAACATGAAAAAAGCATTTAAGTCTCCTTACGCGCGGAAACGCGGATGCCTCACGAGTCCTGTGCCAAGTTCCGTTATGAGCTCGATTTACGTTTCACCGCTTTTCCGACGTTTACAAATTTACTTTTACTCTATTTGTCAGGTTTTTCTTTTTCAACTCTTTTCACTTATTGTCTTTATTATTTCTTTATTAATGTTTTTGTTCTTCTTTTTTTCATTTATTGTGCAAGAGGAATTATGGACCGGTTCTCTGGAAGTCGGCGAAGAGTGTGTGGTTTGCACGCTCGGCTGGGGAACGGAAGGATGGCGCTTCGAGTCATGGCGGGGACACGATTCACTTATTTCACTTATTTTCTTCTCCTGAAGATACGCCGGTGCTGCAAACTCGTGCACACGCTACTCATGTGGCAACAAATGATTTCTCTTTAAACACGTGGTTGCACTATGCATGTGAGCATTTGGTTGGTTGGTTGGTTTGTGGGGTTTAACGTCCCAAAGCAACTCACGCTATGAGAGACGCCGTAGTGGAGGACTCCGGAAATTTCGACCACCTGGGGTTCTTTAACGTGCACTGACATCGCACAGCACACGGGCACCTTGCTTTTCGCCTCCATCGAAAAGCGGCCGCCGAGGCCGGGATTCGATCCCGCGTCTTTGGGAACAGTAGTCGAGCGCCGTAACCACTGCGCCACCCCGGCGGGGCTGTGAGCATTTGACCAGAGATTCTCAAACTGGCTTGTTTCCATGAGCTGGCTCTGTAGGTTCCGTGAGCTCCTATCGGACTGACCCCCCCTCCCCTTTCTTTCATCTTGCTACGTGCGGGCTGCAGGGACATCACCTAGATCGTCGAAACCAATTTTAGAGCGTCGTGTGCTCTCATCCTTACTCTTTCTTCAGTTTCACACCACCAGCACAGCCGGTCAGTTACCTGCGTTGACCTAGAGCGCGAATGAGATGAGACGTTGGGCTTGTGACTAGTTTTCAAACTTTTTTTTAATTGGAACTGAAAGGTTTGAGCGATCTTAAGCACTAGGTAGGTATGTATTAAAATCCTCATTGCCAAAAGCTAGAGAACAAACAAAAAATCGTAAACAACCAGAGGACGGGCTCAATCGCGCGAAAAATCGCCTGATTCTGACGACCTTGAGGGGGGGGGGGGGGGGGGGGGGGTGCGTTCCCTGGCCCATATTGATGACTGTTGGGGTTCCATGAGGCAGAAAATTTGAGAACTTCTGCATTACACTATTCTACTTCGAATGCTCACAGAAGTAACATATAAGATTCGACTATAGTCTTGCAATTAAATGAGATGTCCAAGAAAGCTGAACACCTATTACTGTCTGTCAAAACAAACAACGCGCAGTAATTCCAAAGGATAAGAGGTAAAATACGTTATATACACGACTACCGATTTGCGCAATCTTGCACACGCATGCGTTGACGCGCGGACTTTGTTTCCTCTGTGTGCGGGTTAAAATACGCACAGATTTGTTGTTTTTAAGCTACAGCAACAGCAACAAAAAATGTATAGAATTTGCATTAGCAACTGCTAGACTAAATTCAAAATGCACAAATTTAGGTTCTTTTCGGAATCACGCGTTCTTTTCGCCTTTTCGTAGATAGTCTTTCAGTGAATATTTTTGCTTCTAAGCAAAGGCGCCCATTCATGAGGCGCACGAGAGGCGCACGAGCGAGGCTCCTACGCGCCCGGTGCCGCGCCCTGACAACGCTGGAAAAAGTGCAAGACTTCGTAGGCTGAAACCGACCGAAACAGTTCGACTGCTACTTGAAACTTGTCCCGAAGTGACTTCCATCGCCTTTGCACACTCTCGATGCTGTCTGCGCGATTGCAACACGAGCATTTTTAAGCCCATATCACTTATTCAATGCTTGCCGTAAACAATGCGCTTACATGCGCGCGGTGCTCCCGGCAGCACCTCAGACGCCACCTCTCTCCACATAGCTTCCTTAACATATTTATTTTTATGCTGTTTGTGGCTGGCGAGCCACAGCGAATGCCGCCGCTCCACTGCGGCGATGAGCCTTTCGTTGTGGATCGACTGTGCGCACATGCAGCAGCACCGATGAAAAAAAAAAAAAAAAAAAAAAAAAAAAAAAAAAAAAAAACGAATAAAAAAAAAACGAAAAAAAACGAAAAAAAAAAAAAAAGAAAGCACACAGAGATCGCAGAGACGGCGCGAAAGGCGGAAGTCGCGAGAAATTTATCCTCTGATTGGTGCATTGGTGCACGCCAGCCAAAAACCGGCGAGCCTCTTCCGGCGCGAGCGCGCAGCGAGCGCCACGGAAATATCTGTCATGATGGACAGATATGTGCTCCGCGCGCGCCTCAGCTCGCGCCTGGCACCTCACGCATGCGCAGACCGACTCCAGCATACGTTCATGCGTGTAGACGCGACGCTCGTGCGCCCCATGGAGCGGGCCCTTAAGTAACTCGATGCGTGGGTCTGCGGTATGTTTAAGCTGCATTTGATACGGTGTGGTTGGTATTAACGAATGTTCTTTTTTCTTAGTATAGAATCAGGGGTTCTTGAAGGTTTTCAGAGATTACAAGTATTAAGTAAAGTGCTACTCTTATATGGCGAACGTTTGCGTATATTTCACAGCAACAATAAATTTACCGAAGCGCTGCAGGAGAGACCCTTTAAGTGAGGCTAATATATAGTTATCCAGTAGGAGAACCAATATGGTGAATTTGTGAATGGCCGTTTTCTGTAATAATCTCATACTGCTGTTTTAAGCTGGCAGTGCTCCTATTCAGATGAGGTTTAGTAAATTGCGTGGGGCGCCATTGTTTAATTGTGAAGCATTAGTAAAATTTTGAATGTAAGCCGTTTATCTAAACCTACAAAGCGCAGACAAGGTTCTGCTACGTTCCCAGCCGCGCCGCCCGCATGAGCGCTGCAATTTAGGCATTGGCGGAACTTTATTATTTACAGCTTTCAGCTTCTTTCAGCTCCAGTTTCTGATAAAAGAAGGAAGATAGAAAGTAAATCGCCTTATTTTTGTAGGATGCGAAGAAGACCGGCCAGACATCACAGTGCTTTGTACTAAAAGCAAAAAGAACGGAAAGAACGGACTCCTACCCTCTTGAGCCGCGTGCCGACAGCTGCTGATCAAATTCCATGCCTCAACATACAAGACACGCCTATAAACTGCGTTCAAGTTAAGCAGAGAAAAAAACAGTTTTATTATTGATGTGGTGTGGAAAAAAGTTTGAAATTTAAAGTTGCTGGCTTTTCGTGAAGCTGCAAATGGGCAGTTCGTTCTGCTTTGGAACAGGCCTTAGGAGCTTCTCTTGCCGTTCCTTTTCCACTGAACTTTTCTTCCTCAGCTGTCAGGGTTGGTGCTTCAGCACCCGCCATTCGTTGCTGCTGGGCCTAGTTAACGAGTTTCTTTCGTTTGCCGTTTCCATAGCCATGTGCGGTGTCCACTTGCTTCGACGCAAATTGGGGTCGTTCAGTGCAGCTGCAAAGATAGCTTGTGCCTGCAGCAACGTTTGCCACTGCTCGGTGGCCAGTGAGCGCACTGAAACTTTGTGCATTCCGCTCGTTATTAGTACGCTTCTTTGCCCCACGCGCGCTATCTGCTGTGTCTGAGCACTGTACATACAAGGACGGCACTTTTCCCATCTTCGTCTCGCCCTGCACCAAGAGCCACGAGCTTCGACCAAAGGGTGTGCGTCTGAAATTTCAACATTAACACTGTTACCGCGCCATATCAGGCTCGCATCAGTTGCGTCGACACTTTATCACAGCTGCGCAAGTTACCTTGACACGTGCCCTCATTGATCACAAAGTTTTTCGGTAAAAAAAAAAAAAAGAGAAAGAAAAAAAGCAAAAAAAAAAATCAAACTCGCGCGATTGATGAGACGGATGCGGAGGAGAATGCTTGCGGGCTCCGATTTCGTGAACGATTTGTGTTAACGAACTGAGATCATTTGCACCAGTTGCAGTTTAACTTCCTTGTTATCGTTCTATGGTCGTTCATATCTCCCGCCATTTCCCGTTACTTGCTCCTTGTTCGCCAGACGGCGCTTCCTCACGCTTTGGCGGTGTAATACCATCCGCCGGAACCGTGTCCTTGCTCACTCGTTGTACAGAAGTAGCTAGGCGGAACACCGGACTCTCATTTAGCCTTCCTGCACATAAGCGGTGCATAACGGCTACGTGGAGTCACTGTGAAGCAGTCTCAAAAATGGGGACATCGTTCATGACATATAGAATTTGTTTCACCAAATATGATATGAGGGGGATAATGAAGTTGAATGCGCGTGGGAAGGGATAGTACGACAACAGTCGAGGCATGGAAAGACCCGATGCAGAGTTTCCTTTTATCAGCACTCCTATTCGGGATTTATATGATTATTGTGCAAAGAAGGTTTGAAGTGAATAATCTAGGTTATATTCTTTCGTACAAAGCAGGCAGAATAGTCTAAATGTGAAGGCTCTCGGGTTTAATGTATGCGGATGATACTGCATATGTGTATGTAGCTGATAGCCATGACGAGAGATTTAGACTGTGGTTATTGCATGCATTGGGATAAGAAGTATACGCTCTAGGGTTTAGTTTTAGTGCAAATAAATAAGATTTGATGGTATTTAACGAATACCATGATCGTATTCATGATCAGGTGCTCCCAACACAAAGTCATTAAATATCCATGCTGACAGAATGCGAATATCTGGGCTATTAAGCTAAAGACAGACACGCCTGCGTGGAAAAGCAAGAGAAGATAATGCAAAAGGGCGAAGAGAAGTAGCGATAACGAAGCATAGAACAATATAGGGGTGCAACAGGTATGAAGTAGTGAGAAGTTCTTGAATTGGTGTAATGGATTCAAGGCTTCCCTTTAGAAATACGCTTTCGTGCTTAAGGGCAGATATTCAGTTTGGATTAGAAATAAGAAACACAGGAAGCTGACAGTAAAAAAAAATTCCGAGAGCAGTGTGGAATCTACACAGCAGCAATGCGAAAGACCAAGCGTTGCTGATGCACACGGTGCATCACGTTTGCTCTCATTATCATTATCAACTAAGTGCACCGTCATTATCATTGCTAATATCATCATTGTCATTATTGCTAATCGCTGCATCATCGTCATCGCTACTATTATCCTCACGGTGGGCAAGGAGAATCATGATGTGAGTTTCGCGATCCCGTTAAAGCGCTTGGCTGGGGTCATACCACTGGAAGACTTACACACGCAAGGGGCGCTCATACAGGAAGTGATTCACCGTGCGACGACAGACCGAGAAGTGAAGCCATTGCAAATTTCGTGAGGGCTGAAAGAGGGCGCCAGTGCGCATGCGCCAAGACCGGTTTTCGCCACAGGTGCGCCGCGGGGGATCCTAGTCATTAAAAGCTTTCGCCTTAATATAATGTGAAGAAATTGGGTGACGACAGGCTGGAAGCTAAGGTGTTTAAATACTTCTACACAAGTAGTTCTCACTCGCGGTGGTGGAAAGGGACTAGAAAACAAGCCATTTAGTATGCGGGAAACGGGAACGCAAAAATACAGAGCTTTTAACGGCAGGTAAAATACGCATAAATGAAGAATGCCACGGCTCCTTGAAGTAGACGACACTACCTCCTTTTATCAAGAAAGAAGCACCGCACACGTGCCCTTATCCCTCCGTGTGTGGTATCCCTTCCCCAAGGTCTCACCCGTGCAGAGGAGGTTGCGCTTAGGAGAATGCGGGTCGGTGTTGCCCTCACACCAGCTGTCACTAGGACGTGGTCTCACTTCCGACACTTATATCCCTGACCAGGGTGCCCAATCTGTAAAAACGGAAATGTCGAAGCCGACATTTACCACTTGTGGGACTGCCCAGCACTGAAACCGACACGAATTCGGCACCTGACGATAGCTGGCCTTTCAGCAACCAATCCTGCCTCATATATCGCTTGGACGCAGGGAACTCATCATTGCTCACTCCTGGACTTCATGAAATCAGCCAACCTTTTTCCATTCAATTAATCATTTCCTCATTCTTCATCTCATACCCCACTGATGTCCTGAGACAATAAATACCGTTAAAAAAAGAAGTAGAATAATTCAGTGAAAAATAAAAACGAGGGCGCTAAACCCGTGAAGGAAATGAAAAAAATAAATAAAAAAAAATTCAGGGAGTGAATTTAGCCGCGACAAGATAACTGATTAGAAAGTAAGAGGGAAAAAAAAATCACGAGTCACCAATGCGATTCACTCAACCGCATGTGGGCTCTGACTTTATGAGCGCCTTGTGCTAACGATGTTGAAGAACTGAGGTCGTTCACATCACTGACTAAATATCTTGTGTAGTATAATGCTACGATGGTTTAAATATCCTGCCAGTCCATTTGACCTGCTCCAAATTCATTCGATTAAGGCGCTCGCGTGCACCTGTATTTCAAAGCGGTCACACAAAGCCGGCCACAGGTTCGAATCCCATTCGAGACTATAGTTAGAGTAAGATTCGTTTTCGGTTTGCCACAAGATTAGGCCATAAATCCCTACCCTGTTTACATTGATTCACCCAGTCAAGCTGACACTTGCTTGAAAAGGCTAGCAGAGCAGAGGAGTCGCAGTGGGCTAGCTTGATGAGAGCAATGACACTCATTTTCAGTGTATTCAACTACCACCGTGTAGTAATATAAAAAAGCGAAACAGCTATCTCCGACCATGGAAGGACGAAGGGCAGAACGAAAGAGCTGCCTTAGTGCTCTTTATTTTCTTTGAGCTTCTGCGTTAACAGCTAGCCCGCTTTTACGTTCATCTCCTTTTGATGTTAGTTTCGTGCATGTTACTGTTTGAGAGCCGCTGGCAAAGTTTGCATTGCAGTAGAACGTTTTGCACGGAAATTCGACTCTAACTTCCGCACCCGTGTCGACATATATATATATATATATATATATATATATATATATATATATATATATATATATATATATATGCGTAACTGAGAGAGAATATTAATTATGAAAGCAGATAAGCTTCCGATGAGAAAATAAAAACATTCAGGGAGAAAATATGACGTGACTCGATATTACTGCGCGCAAGAGGGGAGACTAAACAGAACATTTTAACTCGGTTGGCGACGTCTTCAAATGGGATTATTTTCCACTTTGCGCCCGCTTGTCTTTGCATACGCTAATTAACCACCCGCAGCGACGTCCTATGCCGTGAAAATTTATTGTAGAAAGTTTGCTCGCAGATGTGCCCACATTACTGCGACTAACCGGAATGCCGAAGCGGATACGTCGTCGCATTTCCGGACTGTGCTTGCGGGGAAATACAATGAGCGAAAAGTGAGAAAAGCTGGCGGCGCTGCGTTGCACAGCGGCAGGTGCGGACGACAGTAACGATTTGTCTTTGCGCTGGAAGTGCGCGGGAAACGAGCAGTTCGCGCGCACCAGTCTATCGCGCTTTCTTGCCGCGCCGCCGCAGAGTCAAGGTTTACATTGCGCGGCGGGAAAAAAAGAGAGAAAGAAATGGAAGTGGGGACAGTGGCTGCTTCATTGTTGCGGCGTGTAGCATAGACACCGGGTGAAGTAAAGGAAAGCGGCGACGAGACGTAAGCCCCGTGTGCTTGCTGACACGAAGTACTACATTTCTGCAGTCATTGTGCGCGCGTGTGGTGCAGTTTGGTTACAGGAGGAGATGAGAGAGACGATGAAGGCGCTCCAAATGTAATGAGGAGTGCAGAGGGGTAGGTATTTGAGCTGGCTGTTCGGATATTATTAGTTTTACTTGTCATATTCCCGCTTGCTGATGGAACAAAACGAGAAGAAACGCGTGCGCTGGCAGAACCCGTGGTCGGATAGTGTAAGCGTGTATCGGCGCCACGTGTCGCGATTGACTATATTGAATTTGCGAGCCTCTTAACCTCGGGGAAGCGACACTGACAGGCATCCCGGCGCCGACGTGAAAGTCCGCTTAGCCGAGAAGAAACATCTGTGCGCAGGTGGGCGAGAAAGCCTGAGCATGGAACGAAAAGAACTGTCCGCGGAGAGACGAAATTGAGGCCAAGGTCTGCGGCTTGTGCTGATCAGCCGGAGAAGAGAGCAGAGCCTAATAGGGCGTAAGAAGCTTTTCCCTATCAACGGTATACGTGTTCCCCCCCTACCGTCCGTCGCCGTAAGCACCTTCGGAAACCCGGCGCCGTGGAGGAGACGGTAAACAACGCAGCTCGCTTCTTACGAGGCCGCCCCCCGTTTGCAGTGCAAACGTGTTTGTTTTTATTTGGCTTATCTTAGGGGCTCTCCGCTAAGTTACACGTGCTTTCTCCGACTTAAGGATTACGCCTCGCCAGAATGGAGACGAAACCACGTCGGTCGAGGTCAAATTGGCGCGAAACAAGACAAACACGGTGGTGCTGCAGCAAATGCAACACCGAATGGGAAGTGCTCGTCAAGCCTTTTTGTAGGAGAGGCTCGTGGCTACGTGCAGAGTGGCGAACTTCACTCGTGGGCGCTCGGGGCTGTGAAGGGAAACGCTGATTCTCAAGAACCAGAATGCAACAGCTGTACAAGGCATAGAATGCGGCTTTTTGTATTCAGTTCATCGCCTGGCATCAGGTTCTCTATATCCGGCTTCGCTAAACATTAGCTGTTCTATTTCTACTCCATGAGATGCTACTTCGTGTCATCAGCATCATGAGCCTCACTTCATCCAATGTAGGGTAGATGCAGTTGGGCCAGGACCAGTTTGATTGCCCCCCCCACCCCCCACCCCCTCCTCAATTAAACCGGTCCTGGCCCAACTGCTTCCACGTAATACCGAACTTGCTAATCTCATCCGCCCACAGGGGCGGATTAACAGTGGTGACGGCGCGGTTCGAAAAGAATTAAGAGGATCTCTATAGTCCTCATCACCGTATACCCTGTCCCATGTCATGTTTGAGACTTGACGCGTTTTAGAATTTCCTACAGAGAACATGCCATATTTGCTAGAAAATTCTGCGAGCTGTTAATTAGCATCGCCTTAGCATAGACAGGCATCCCCAGATCTCCTAGGAAATCACAGGACACACAACATCCTTCCTCAAAAATCAGAGCGCGAATTCGTGGAGAATAAATTTCTCGAGTGGTTATTTCCTTAGCCAATTCGATAGCGAAGTACGACTGGCTACTTGTGAGCACAGATGAAGTAGAGATGGGCCTTGTTCGTTAGCTGTTCGCAAATTCTTATCGTAAATATGGTACCAATCATGTAGTAGTTTTGTGAAGGCAGTGTTTCCGCAGATCCTGATATGTTCTATATGCTGACGTAAACTACAGCAAATAATGTTTAATACTCCAAATGCTGTCATAATGCGGGGCGCTAAATCTTTCCAAAATGGTGGGGCCTGTAGAAAATGACGTCGCGACTGAACTGGCACAAACTTAAAACTTTAACTCATTTGAATAATCTGTATTATATTTACGTTTATGCATATTATCTACATTTACAAAACTGTATATTTAAATTTTTTATATAATTACCATTTTTAAAACAGAAGATGCATTCTTAGCATCTAACAAATAATTTGCTTGCTTTCTATCTGCAGAAAAAAATTTAATTTTACAATAATGGGCAGCTCGTTCCATCGAGAAGCCGCTGCCACCATAGACAGCGGATGGAAAAATATAGGACGGGCGCTGAAGATAGTGTTGTCACTTAAGCTCCGCTTTTAATTGTGTTATAGAGCACCATTGCCAAATGCGCTCCATCCCAATCTTATTCTTCTTATTATTTCCTTTTCATGGTCCGGATCTGCGGGTACTACCTGTCCTAAGCAGACATATTAGCCTACTACTTCCAGTACTTCGCTACCTAATGTAAACTGCTGTTCCTTCCCGAGGCTGTTGAACATTACCTTAGTCTTCTGCATATTGATTTTCAAGCCTACCTTTCTACTTTTCCTGTCTAGGTCATCAATGATTATTTGCACTTCATCCCCCGAGTTGCTTAGCAAGGCAATGTCATCAGCAAATCACAGATTACTGATGTATTCTCCATCTACCCTTATCCCTAACTGCTCCCATTCCAAGTCTCTGAATATTATGACTATGACTATGACGCAGATTATGACTAGCAGCTTACCGGTATCGCTCAAGAGGAAAGTATACAACAGTTGCATCTTGCCTGTACTCACCTATGGGGCTGAAACGTGGAGGCTAACCAAGAGAGTTCTACTTAAGTTGAGGACAACCCAGAGGGCTATGGAACGAAAAATGGTAGGGGTAACATTAAGAGATAGGAAGCGTGCACAGTGGGTCAGAGAAATAACTGAAGTTACTGACATTCTAGTCGAAATTAAGAAGAAATGGGCATGGGCAGGACATGTAGTGCGAAGAGAGGATAACCGATGGTCGCTGACGGTAACAAACTGGATTCCAAGGGAAGGAAAGCGTAGCAGAGGGCGGCAGAAAGTTAGGTGGGCGGATGAGATTAAGAAGTTCGCAGGGGTCAAGTGGATGCAACTAGCACAGAACCGGGTTAAGTGGAGAAATATGGGAAAGGCCTTCGCCCTGCAGTGGGTATAGTCAGGTTGTTGATGATGATGATGATGATAGAGCACCATTATCGGCACTTTTTCACCGGCTCTGCATGCACATCCTCGTTCGCGTACATAACCTTCGTTTAAAAATCTGTCATCTCCTCCGGGAATCAAACCACTATATATCCCTTCAATCCAAAGCCGAGGTCACAAACCACTACTCCACGCCGGGCTCGGGAGAAACAGATTGTAATTCTCCTTGTATAGCGTAAGGATGATTGTAGCAACGAAAATGACGCTGAAGTTAGTGATAGTGATAATGATGACAGTAGCGATGGCAGGTACACTGAAGTTAGTGATAATGATAATGATGGTAGTAGCGATGACAACGACGGTTCATTTAGTCGATGATGACAATGATTAGAGTAGCAGTGGTGATGATGATAGTACTCATTAGAGCCCTGCCGTGGTGGTGCAGTGATTAGGGCGCTCAACCACTGTGCCCAAGGATGCGGGATCAAATCCCTGCCGCGGTGGCTGTTTTCAAACGGAGGCGAAAAACAAGGAGTCCGTGTACAGTGCGATGTCAGTGCGCGTTAAAGAACGCCTCTACTACGAGGTCTTTAATAGCCTGAGTTGCTTTGGGACGTTAAACCCCATAAACCAGACCAAACCAAACCAGTACCGATGACAACGACGATATAGTTAAATGGCCCCTGAATTGCGATTTGTGGTATTATTCTAATGCACGAAGTCCATAGAGGTGGTCATTACGAGTATTCTGGTCAAATTTGAAAGTTTTGAAACGTATAGTTCACAAATAATTTTTAAAAAGCGCTTCTGGGGACCGCTCGCGAGCGACCGGAGCGACGCATCTCCGCGCGCGCCGCGCGAAAACCTCCCGTGACGTCGCATGGGCTTACTGGGCGCGCTCGCTCATTGGACGCTCCCAAGATAGCGGGCGTGACGGGGGCCTCGCTACCTATTGGAAACTGATGTTCCCTTCCGAGCCGGTTGCATATTACTGCACTCTTCTGCATATTGATGTTTAGGCCTACCGTTCTGCTTTTCATGTCAAGGTTATTAATCATCCTTTGAATTTAGTCCCTTGGGCAAAGCAGCATTATAAGCAAATAGCAGATGCTGCAATACTCCCCCTTAACCCTTATCCCTAACTGCTGCTAATGTAGGTTTCTGAATACTTCGTCTAAGTAACCGGTGAGTAGCACTGAAAAGATCGTCCCTCCTTGACGAACACTCTTCTTTATGGGAATTTGAATGCTTCCATTATGGAGGACTATGGTTTCTGTTTAGTCACTCTATACCCATGGTGTCCCACCTCAGATGGAGCAAGATTAAAAAAAAAAACCTGGTTATGCGTTCTTTCGAACTGAAATTAAGGTAGTGCTGTTAAGAGGGATGTAAAGTACCGACTGGTATTTATTTATTTTTTTTTCATTCCACCTGCTTGAATCTTGAATTTGCCGATAGCAACTTTTTTAAAATATCGCTGCATGTAAACGCTCAGATGTGCGGAGAAAAGTTGTCTAGCGCCAAGGAATTAGTAAAATCCAAGTGTTTTCGACGGTGTAGCCTCGGTGGAGTCCTTTTTATACGGCAAAAATGGTGGCGTGGTATTTTTATTTTAAACTTCGTAGGCTTTGATAAATAGCGCTACGCTAAGGCTGCCTCGTCTAAAGCACATGGGTTAGACTATTTTCGTAGAGCGTGAAGGCTTTCCTACTCACACTTAATCGTTTAGAAGCGATATTTAAAACATTAATTATTTAATGTCGACTAAGTATTCAAGTAGGCGGAACGAAAAAAAAATAGAAATGTGTACTTTGCGAGACTCTTAACAGTAATTTAATTACAGTTATAAAGATTGCTTAACATAAAAAAAAAGTCTCGGTCCATCTTAGCTGTAGGACACCCTCTATAAAGCTGTATTCCAGTATACTTTCACACATGGCTCAACTACACCCCGATTATTCAACGCCTGCATGACTGCTGGGATTTAGACGATGTCAAATGCCTTCTCGTGATCTATGAAAGCTATGTATAGGGCCAGCTGCATTCCGAACATTTTTATATTAATCAGCTGATCGTGTGGATATGAACCATTGCCGAGTAACCTTTACGAAAGCCTACCTGGTCCTTTGATTGATTGAAGATTGTCCTGATACTATTAATGATTGTTTAAGTAAATACCTTGGACGTAACAGACTGCACTTGATCGCAGCCAGCAATTATTAAAGTCCTTGACGCCACCTTTCCTATGAGTTAAGATATTGTAAGTATTTTTCTAAGAATCTTATACTCTGAGGTCATAAGGATTTGCGTTGTGGCCAGTTTTTAAAGCACGATCGATCGATCGATCGATTTTTCCACCGTCTTTCAACAAATCTGCAGTTACCTGATCCTACCCAGCTGTTTTCCGGGTTTTCATTGCATCTAAAGCTTTATTTACTGCGTTCTTCGTTGCCGGCGGAATGTCTGATTCCTTTGCACTACTGCCACTCTCATTATAATTCTGATTACTTGGAGTATTGTGCAGATCAGTGCAGAACAGCTCAGATACTTTGACTATATTATACATGTTATTCCCATTTTGTGTCTTTGCGCACACGTATTTCTGCTTGTTCCCGTTTTACTCTTGATGCTCTTATGCTATCGCCGTTCTTTAGAGTTGGCGCAGTTCTCTCCACATCATACTTCCTTATGTCAGATGTTTTAATCTTACTGATTAGCTCCAGTGGTTCTATCAGTTATATCCTGTCTTTTGAGTCGGAAACTTTCACCATTTCACGTTTCTGAATCAGACCTTTCGTTCCTTCAGATAGTTTACTGGCATCCCGTTAACAGTTCTGCCGCCTATTTCTATAGCGCGCTCAGTAATGATATTTCTTAAATTATCTTTCATTGCTTTTATGCTAACTAGCCTTCCTAGGTTAAAGCTGAATGTCTGCTGTGTAGTCAGGTCGTGAATTTCTTTTCTTTCTCTCTTGCCTCTGATTACTTGATAGACTTCTTCCTTATTCGTTTTTTCGCATTTCTTTCCAAATTGAGACTAATTTGAGATCTTAGTATGATATGATCAGCGCCTCGTACCTTTTAAACGACCTTTACATATGTACAACGCCAGGGTTATAGCACAATATGAAATCGGTTTCGTTTTAGCTTCTCATTTGAGCTTTGCAATATCCACGTCTGGTTGTTCCGCTTGTGGAAAAAAATATTAATAATTCGTAAATTATTTCGTTCAACGAACTCTACTAATAACTCCCCTTGCTATTCCTAGAGCCTAGTCTATAGCCGCCAACTGTCTGGGCTTCAGCCTGCTTCTTGGCTACATTGACTTTATAGTCGCCCATCAGTACATTATACTGTTTTTACATTACCCATTGCTTATTATACGCCTTTGGAATATCTGGTCATAATGACTAGAGGCTGGCGGCTAGGCCTGCACAGCCTTCAATTTATAACCTCCTATTAAGCTTAATTACAATATCTGCCAGCCTGTCGTTAATGATATGCGACTTCTTTTTGTTACTAGCTGCATGCTTACTGACCTTGACTCCCACGTCCAGTTCTCTCTGCTAAATCGCGATAGCATAGTATGTGCCCGTCTCTCCATGGATATGCTGCATTTGTCCTCCTTACTCACTAATCACTATGATGTACAAACTAATGGCCGTTATTTGCTCGAACAACACTGCTAGTCTAGCCGAATTAGATCAGGTTCTAGCTTTAAACGTTGCCAGGTTCAGTTTTTTTAAGCGAAAGCTTCATTACGTCGCCTCGAGCCAAGGCCAGCGTGAGCAAACAATTCACCTTCAAGGACCTTCACCCACTCCGGAGCTGCGCTGGCTCGGACATGGGACTAGCCACATCACTCACTGCAGTCGTTCCGCCCCCGGCGAACGCGCTCCCTTCGCCGCCGCAGCTGGAGCCGCTGCGCACGCGCTCTCCAGCTGTCTGACCGTGTGGCTCGTCGCGAGCTTGGCCATGGTTTAAAGAGGAGCCCACCGCCCACCTTGGCATTTCGCGCTTCGCCATGGATCCGAGTCAAGCTGGGCCATTTCGGAACGTTACACGGAGGGCCTTTCAACGTCGTCAGCAAAGGCTTCCTCTTCGTATAGCTAGGTGTAGAAGAGACAAACATTGAGCAATATTTTTTTTTTCTTTTTTTTTTTTTTTCATGGCGGCATGTTTGGTGCCAGAGATTCTTGGCACCCTATCCGAGTCGCAGGGGTGACGGCCGTCGAGGTCAGTTGTTTTGCAGCCGCTGACGGCTGAGGGTCGGAGGTTAGTTTGTATATTCATATACGGGATGGCGGCCAATTACTACACCGGAGTGAACAAATCTAGTTGTGCTGAGGAAGTGTGTTGTCAGTGGTTATCGCCAGCATCAGGTCGCAGCTCAGACCTGATTATACGATTCCGTCAACACGCGTTTTTTTTTTTTTTTTTTATTCCGGTGAAAATTTGCGCCGCACCAGGATTCGAACCACGGTCATCTTGCATGCAAGGTGGATGTTCTACCTCTACGCAACCGCCACCTCGTGTAGTCAGATAGTACTGTGCACCAATGACCCTAAGGGAATGACCAGCTCACGAGCAACACTTAGGACGACTTTGCAATAGCAGT
Source organism: Amblyomma maculatum (assembly GCF_055883805.1). NCBI lineage: Eukaryota > Metazoa > Arthropoda > Arachnida > Ixodida > Ixodidae > Amblyomma > Amblyomma maculatum. The sequence goes on along the minus strand of NC_139344.1, from coordinate 268,907,834 downwards.
TCGTCCTTTCCTAACATACAAAGGCGTCGCTATAGTGATAATCCCTGCGAGACTCTCGTAATATTGGCTTACTTCGAGTAGCAACGTCTTGAGGTTGCTTTTGCTCAAATGTTTCGATTGGGCATGGCAGCGGTGGAGCTAGAGATTACGCTTTGGTATCACGCAGACTTTAAGAGCCCTGCTATTTTACAGAATAAAAATAACAAAGAAAACATCCACAATTCGCCATGAAACCTTTTCAGCGGGGTGTTATGAAAACATCAGCCGTAATAAGGTACCAACTTACTAGATATCTTCACGTCCGTGTGTACCTATGGAACGCATATTTTTCCGCGAGTAACGTAGCAACATTGCTAATCGAAGCGAAAGCAGCCGGACTAATTTGCTACAGACTCACGTTTTGCTTTTAGGTAGTCGTTGCCTTGACTTCTAGTGAACTTTCAGATGTTAGAAATGGCTACTGCTCGGCCGCCATCGATTTACCACTTAGCTACTTCGGGACAGCCTTCATGGTTGTCAGAGCGCTTTCACCCGGCCGCGCGAGGACAGATGCTAGGCCAAAAAGAAAAGCTTTATTGTTTATTTCGCGAGAAATGCAGGCAACTAAAGTACTAATTTACGCAGGCGCTTTGAGCCAGCTAACACTGGAATGACGAGGTATGTCAGTATACTGTCGACTACGGCTCGAAGCGGTCGTTTATTTAGGAAATAAAGAATTGAATTGAATTGAAAGGGTTGCATGCGTGCGAAGCGCAGATATCATGAGAGGGTTGTGCACTTGCAGCGGAGACAGTTTAAAAAAAAGAAATGCACTAGGCTTCCATGCGCGCGACTGTCACCATGAACGGGGTAGCGAGGTCAACACGCAGACTGGACAGCCATCTGTGAGAGCAAAACAGACCTTAATTTCTTCTTATTTTTGGTCTGAGAAGGGAGAATTTTGAGGGCAACGCCATCAGCGTTTTGTGCTGCGGCGTCGGCAGAAGGATCTGAGTGCGGGCTTAAATGTGCGAGCAGGGATGGCGTGTAGAAACGACTCCTCCGGCTTCCATCAGCGCGTTCCGGATGGCCGGCCCGAACGAAGGAAATGGCCATCGATGGAGCGGCTCGCTCGGCTTCCGTCCGCTCGTTGCCATAGAAGCCGGCGGCCTCCAGCTGAGCCTTTGTTTTTATCCGTTGCGCCGTGGACGCATTCCCGGTGTTCAGCGGGAGCGGGTCACTCGGTGGAACGACCTATGCCGAGCACGCGCCGCCTGCACGTCTTGCTCGTGCGGGCTCTCGACACCGCTCTGGTTAAGTATTGGTGTAGGTATGCCAGGAGCGGATTTATGGGCCACTCCTGGAGAGCAGTCGGGGAGGAGGGTATGATGTAATTTAAAATATGTATTTATTAGAGCTTTTTCGTCGACTAAATTTAGCAAGACTTCTTCATGCAAAATTTCTCGTTTGGGCAGGTTGCTTGATAGTCGCACCTTCATAAATGATCCGAGACGTATGGGGAAAAAGCTTATAAAGAGCAGCTTGACAGAGACTGATGCCACAGACTTGGAGTTTGCGTAACGCAATCATTGATTTGCTGTCTAGGCATAGCTCTGCAGTAGTTTACATCTGCCACTTAGTAAGGATAAATGCGATACAACAGCGTTAATTGAACAAATACTGGTAACGACAGAATATATAGGCAACCATATATTTCACAAGAAGGTGCCAGCCGAAAGCAACGCAAGCGACATCATGATCGCGCATGACTGTTCCGTATTCACTGAATAAGTATAGTAACGGGGTTCAAAAGATAGAGAACAGAAATTCCTGAAACCCTCGCCTCAGGCGCTGCCCTGAAAGACCGACTTTTTAATATCCCATCCGCGCCTACCTCTAACGTCTTCTTTCTGTTCCGTGGCCGCTTTGTCCACACTGCTGCTGCGAAATCTAGGCCTATAGGAAAACAGGGTCCACACAGTGACAGCCCACGAGTAAATCAAATCGTATTATGCATGTCACTGTGAAACGCGGCGTGTTTGGTTGGCACCGGCTTCCACGCGACACGTTGTTCAAACATGCCCCCATACGCGTAAATATGGAGAACCTATGCGGTGGCAGCATTTCCTTGTTCCAAACCTCCGCACTCATGCAGCGTGCAGGGGAGCTTGAAGGAGTGAGAGAGCAGGAAAAACAGCAAACCATGGTCGCTTTCCATCGTTCAGGATGGAGAACAATCACAATCAAGATTAAACAAGAAAAAAAAATAGTTCAGCTAATTAGTTAATGAATTAAAGTACCCTAAGAACTCGATTGCGCATTGGGAATGGGGGGGGGGGGGGGGGGTTGCATGGCAAAAGCATATTCTTTCATCATTAATATTTGCCATCACTGGTGATGGAACTGTCAGTGATATCAATTCAATTCAATTCAGTTTATTTCCTTCAAAGCGGCAGGGGCTCGAACAAAAGTGAAAAACACTTCACTTGACGAGGTTCAAGCCCCTGTGTACACGGCATACAGCGGTCGTACAATACAGCATACAGCGGTCGCAAATGTTTACATAAGCAGTGCATAATCTGCAGGGACAACCTTTTATAGAAAAAATTAATGTGCAAGCACATTGAATGAACTGAAGCAAACATAATAAAATAAGAAAGCTACATTCGCATGTTAAAAAATTGCTCAATCAGTGTAATGAACACAATACATATATACAGTATGGACAAAAAAAAAAAAGGAAAAAGAAATCGTCATCATTATACAATTCTTAACGAAGGTACCATCTCTCTTATGATTCAAAAAAAGTCTTCAAATCTATACGATGCCGGTTAGTAGAACGCCTTCGCAGCAGTTAGATGTTAAACTGTGTATGCTTTAAAAATAGCGCGTTACGGCCAAGTGCACCGTAACACCCCTTATGTCGCGAAGGGTGGCAGGAAAAGGGGTCGTTTCTCTACTCCTTTGACGGGGAATAGTTGCGCGGAAGAAATGTCAGGGGTTTCCATATTCCGCCCTATGGGGAATGCTGACGTTTGCCGTGTCTGAAAAAGGGCAGGTCAGACCATTCTCGAGGTTGCGATATGCATCTCCGTTCCCACTCGTGAGGTAGCGCTCGCCGCGAACACGCGGTGTCCTGATTATTGCGTCGACCAGTAAGGGGCGAAACGAGCGAAAATAAACCGCTGACAGAGGGCGCGGAGAGGTCAGGCCGCGGTAATTGGCAGCCCCATGCGTTGTCGAGAGTGATAATTCTGATTAGTCCGCCCGGCGGCCACAGAAATAGCATGATGATTAATGCAAATGAGCGCATAGCGTGCCATTGGCCGCAGATCACTGGGAGGCCAGCGCGCGGTAAATCAACCTCTTATCGCTGAAACCGCTACATCGGAATCCTTTTAGCGACCACCGAAAAAACAAAAAGAGGCCCTGCGAAAAGGCGTATCAGGCGAGCGAGCTCGCCTGTTCCGCCGCATGTTTTGCTGCGCGTCGCCCTTTTCGGGGGCGGCGTCGAGCGCCACTTTTTCCACCTTGACTGATCGAGCTCAGCGAAGGCAACCGCTCTGGCGATGACCAGTGCACGGCTCTTTCGGACGATGCGCGATGGATGGACAGCATAGCGTGCTACTCTCGTCTCGCTTTCATAGGCGTCCTCTCGGTCTCGCGGGAGCCACCGCATTTGACAAGGCTGGCCGCCGCGTTTCTCCACGCATTCGGCGCTTTCAGCGTGGAGGAACCGGATACCAAAGTGCCACAGCGAGTTACGCCGCAACCGCTCCATTTGATTTAATGCAGCCTGTGATACCCCGGAGTACGGTCTATTCTCACGGAGGCACTCTCGTGATGTACTCCTCGACTTGCTTTTTGCAGCGTCGAAATAGCCACTGGAGCAAACCTGCATTGCGTAAGGCGAGTGAGAAAAACAGGCATTCCACTGAACTGAAATGAGAGAGCAAACGCGTAAGAATACCACGTATACATGTAGCGATTCGTGGATAGGTCTGCACATCCTGTAGTTGCGTTTTGCTGGCCGGAAAACTGGAGTGGATCCTGGTTTCGTTAGTGAGAACAAACCTGCCCAGTAATTACTCATCGAAAATATATAACTCTTACTTCTGTGGTCAGATGCTGATATTCTGCGCGCCACTTCGCCAACTATATTTTCAGATAAATGAATTGAAGTTTACATGGCTGAAGTAATGGACTAAAGGAGATGTTGAGTGCGCTTGCGCTTAGTTGGTGACTTTCGCAGTCAGTAGACATGCTATGTATGCCCGCTAATCTAGAATAGAGAATCAGACTTATCTGTTTCCTTGTTGGCGATGAGGTGCCTGCGTTGCCTGTATCGTAGAACGCAGACCGACATGCCACGTTACCTGATCTTTATTGTTCTGCGCAAATCTTTGCACGAGTCTGATTGTTCCTGAGTGCTTATAAATTTTCCTTTTCAGGTGAAAGCATCAGTCCGCAAGCTGCCCCAATGTGAGTACAGTCCGCTTTTTCCTTCTTCCCCTGTTTTATTGGTGCATATTTATTACCACAGTTCTGTTGACTCAGGGACCTGTTTTTGGGAAGAAAATTCTGTAATCCAATCCGTACGAACACCTTGTGGCATGCATATAGGGGCTTGCAGCTGTAAGACATTTTCTCGTGTGCAGATAGAAGCAAAGAGAGAGGGAAAATTAAAAGGCTTTGCATCACTAACTTAACTACGCTGTCTAAAAGCAACGAGGTATACGTACATAATCATGTCGAATAAATTTTGCTTTTCCCTTCCAAGGTAGCATGTCACTTCCTAGTGCACTCCAGTTTTCTGAGGAGCCATCTAGCGAGTTTAACAGGGAGGTCACTTTAGTCTGCGGTCAACATTTCACCAAGACCATTTTCTCTCGAAACAAACAAAGAAAAAAAAATGTTACGCGATAAGTTGACGACCCATGGGGTCAACCATTTGCGCGCCCACTTTTTAACGTGGGCGCAGACAAGATGAAACCGGCGAATGTAGTGATTAATAGTTGTTTTCCTGCCTAAAATGGCCGAACATGAGCCCCACTGAAAGGGCGAGTGGCTGGAACGATCTTTCAGGACATCTTGAGACAACCTGCGCCACTTTTTTACCCGGTGAGTAAGTGTCCCAGGTTGGAACAGCGGCGGGGGAGGTGTGCCCCCCTCTGCAGGTCGTTTTCGCTCTTCCCTCTGCTTCTTCATGGGGGAAAGGGGGTCCCTCCGGCGGAGATGAGAAACGGCCGAGCGAGACGTATAGGGCCCGGCGGCCACGGCGCACCACCTGCGACCAGTGATTGGCCGCCAGCGCGAAGCACACTGCGCCGCGGCCACGTCAGCGGCTTGACGGACGAGCAACTTCCCCACGATTTCCTTAGGCCCACCAGGCCTTTTTCCCCCAGGGCTCCGCGGGGACTGGAGTCCTCCTCTGCACGTGGTTGTTTCGCTTCCAGCGTCCGATGATGCGAAGCCGAGCGGACGACCCGCCGTCGCGCATCCCACCTTTCGCGACTCAACCGCTCGCAATTTGCCTTCGTTCGCGTAATTATTTTCGCCTTAAATCAGCCTCGGTCGCCTTAATTAACAGAAATGGGGGATTGAACGCATGGGGCTGTCGCATTTGACCCCGGGGCTTTGATGCGCCCTCCTGAGCGCCCAGCGTGACGCAGTGCTTGCGTCGCTGCAAGCTCCGCCCTTCCGACTTGGCACGCGTGCCAATGCGGGCCAGCGGGGCTGTTTCGGCCGCGTGCGACAGGAGCGCAGACTCGTCTGCTGTTTGCGGCGCCGGAGAAGAAGCCATCTAAGAAACGTGTCCTCCTCTTCCGCCCCGCATGCAGCCTACTTTGCGCTGAGGCGTCAGGGCGCGCAAATTGAGTTGGCACCCTGTTTGCAGACGCGCCACCCGCTCCCTTTTCCCTCGATCTCGTCCCTCCGTTCTTTCCTCTGAGTGTCTAGAACTAAATTTCTTTTTCACTTTGTCCCTCTCACGCAGTTGCTGATTGGATGATTGCGTGTCTGGGTCTCGTGTACTGCATTCATTGCGCTATGTTTACTTGCTTAAGGCTTTCTGGTCTATTTTGTTTTCTCTCTCTATGGGTGCATATTCGTTAGTGGTATGTTTTGTTTTGTTCTTTCAGACACGCAGTTTGGCTGCCACTTCGTGCCTGTTTTATCGTGATCATTCTGTTGACATTTGGTCCGCAAGCACGCTAGCTACTTATCTGACTCGAATAAGTGCTGAATACGATTATCTCAGCTTTGGTGCGGGGAAACGCTTCTCTCTGAAGTCACCGCAATGGTCTTGGATGGAAAAAGAGGGAATACTGCTCCGAGTATCACGTAATCACTTGTGCGCGTTTCCGGGTGAGCTGAAGAACACTGCTGAGAAAACCAGGGCGCGCATTTTGTGGCAGTATGTCCATGGTTCTTCTGAAACACCTTAATCGACAATAATTTTCTCGCGTTTCTGTTCACAAGCTACGAGAAATTAAAGCACAGATTGATCACAAACAGGTATAGGTTCCAGCAGACACATACTGGGATGGCATTCTAAGCCGATAAATGTAGCGAAGTGTAATGCCGTTCTTCTGGGATGTAAGATACGCACAACTCCTTCACAGCGTTATTGCGGCCCAGCGGTCGAGTGTCGTACGTAGGTTGAATCCCGGCCAAAGCGGACGTTATTCGATGGACAAAAAAGTCAAGGCGCCTATACACTGTGCCGTCATCAGTGCACGTTAAAGAACCCTAGTTGGTCGAAATTTTAGAAGCCTTCCACTACGGCTTACCTCAACCCCTGAGTTACTTTCGGGCGTTGAACCCCATGCAGAAAATAAGCCAAACCAAACCAAACCAAACCGCTGTTTCCTGCAGTATTTGTGCCGTTTTGTAAAATGATCGGGGGCGGCACATTCGAATGAACTAGAGCGTAAAGTGGGCTTAATTTTCCTGTGTCTACCGTACAGGTCGCCAAAATAAGGTACTGGAGGATGACTACTGGTGTCATGACATCCTAAGCTTGAGAAGCTTGTTGGCGATTGTTTTTAGCTAAATTTTTAGACTGGTGAGTTCGAAAAGTTTGACCCAGTAAAAGTAACATTGCATCTCTGTGACTTACCTGCAAAAACGGTTCTTAAAAAAAAAAGAATGTTTTTGTTGATTTTTGGCTGTGATTTGGAGCATCAGATGCATGCTGACATGCAGTCATTACAGAGCAGGAATGAAATAACTGGAGAAAGCAAGGAAGATGAGAGAACCGGTCGAGAATTTGTGACATCTGTGCAATAGCCGCGGTCGTTCCTTTATACTTATGCATATGCTAGCTGGCTTCCACGCTGGTCTCGTCTAATAGTGTCGCACTAATAAAAAACATCGATAAAGACGGTATTCGCTTGAAGGCATAGCGGCCTAAAAGATCGAACGTGCGTAAGCTGAAGGAAGCATCACTAACCGCGTAGCGCCACTCGTCGCTGATCGCAGAGTGGACGTTCGAGTCCAGAAGTGTATACGAGGACGATGAGCCAGGTGTAGCCTACGTGCTTTAGTAGTGCGATTCGCCGGGAGAGGTGCTTCGGGGTTTGCTGCGCGTCGAGGTATTTCGGGCGAGCGAAATGCCTCCCACGCAGCAGAGTCGGAGCGAAAGCCTCGTTGAAAGAATCGCGTGTGTTGCTCTGCACGTGGAGAGGATGTGAGGCGAAGTGATAAACGCGAGAACGCTCGGAGATTTCCGTCGCGTAAACTCATGTATAAGTGATGGTCACAGAGATGAGGGAAATGGTCTTGATGTTCAACCGCGTATACGGATGTCGCACGCCACATCCCGGCCGAATGATCACTGAAAGCGTCTGGAAAGCAGACCATGAATTGCCCTGTGGATCTCCAGCACGCCTGGCGATCGGTGTGCACGCTATGTGAGCGCGTCTCGACGAGGAGCGATGCTTGTATAAGACAACTAAGACGACCGCCAAGCACGTCTGCCTCGCCACTCCGCTTCGCAAGCGCAGCACGTTTTCGTTCCGTGAAGCGCGCGGAGTACTCGAGCCGTGCAGAGTTTTGTCCGTTGAGTGAATAGCGGTGAGGAATGCTATTGGAAATATCCGAGCTCCGCACGTGTGCAACGTGATAGAAAAGACGGAGCGTAACCGCGAGTGGCGTAAGCGGATGCACGCTGAAGAGCAAATGATTATCAGGAAGTGCCGGTCTACCTTTCCAGTATTCTTTTCTAAAAGGTGAGTGCCGAGGAACGATATGCCTGTATGCCCCCATGTTTTTCTGCCCTCGTTTAACCGCTTCTTCTGAGCGATGCGCTCGAAACGAAAGACGCTTTTCAATTTCCAGTTATTGCAACAAACAAAAATTCATTGTGAAAATATTTCCAGTAAATATGACCACTCTAAAGAGGGCATAAATTTAAAACTTCTGATATCAGCGTCGCGGCTAAGGCTTTGTTCTCATTCTTGCAAAACGGAAAGCTAATATTGTTAATTATGCCTGGTATAGAAAAACTGTAAAAATAAATACAGAGCATTTCACAGGAGGTCAGGCGGAACTCGCGTCTTGTCACTCGATTAGCGTGTCCTGTATCTACGTGACTGGCGAGCTAGCTTGGAGTGCCTGCTTTGTCTAAGAAATTAAAAAAAAAAAAAAAGACAACATCACTGGAGAAATCAGACGGAGGTAATATCCGGCCGCGTTCTGCACCGTGAAGAGTAGGAGTAAACGGGAACAATGCACTGAAATAGGGCATCACAGAAACAGGAAATCTAGACATTTGCCTACTACCACCTTCAAGTGAGCATAGTGGAGGCATCTACTGCAGCTTGTTTCTTACGACGAGTTTTGTAAGATCTAGATTTGATATTCATGCTTTATGTTGATGGCTCTAATTTTTTTGCACGCAGCGTATCAGAGGTATGCGCTTGTTCCTGTAACTTCTAGAAAGAGAGACAGACAGATGTGTTTATTGAATGGAAAGGCGGAGAGGTCGGCCGGAACGTTGCATATCTTGCCTGATACTCTGCACTGGGGACGTGAAGAGAAGAAAGAGGATCGCAATGGGTGGAAATGGGGTGAGAAGAGGTATCAAGATATGCACAGGCGTCACAACTTGCGTCACAAGCGCGAATCGCGTACCGTGTCGCTTCAGAAGCGGCTTTCCGACCAAGCACTTACTTGCCCAAACGCTTCATGGGAATGGCTAACGTTATTCTGGCATATCTACAAAACGGTGAAGCATATTTTCATTATCTCATACTCTTAGTACCTCGGCTCAGAGCTTTGCTGTAAAATTAGCGTTTTGCGATATAACCCACTTGCGATTGTAGATGCCGTTCTTCGAAAAGTTCGAATCATTAATGTCCCTCACAAAACCTGGTAAGACAAAAAATAAGAGAAATGGTTTAGTCCGGGTTAAAACACAGAAATTCACGCTCACATTAGGAAGGGGTTGGCTGTTACTTGCGCGCCTTATTTCGTGGTTTCACTCGGAAGTTGTGTATGCCGTAAGACTCTCACATCGAGGGGGTTGCAGCTTAATGCGTAGTTGAGTAAGGTCAAGTAACGACAAACATGTTTTCGATTCCTTATTCCAGTCTATTTACCTCATGTCGCAAGCCTGAAAGACTGAATTTGATCCGTAAGTAAAAATATATGCCGTCATGAAGCGTAACAAAGGATTTAGCGAGGGCAGTCGATTGCCTTTAGGTAATCGCTTTCGTCTCTGTTCTGGGTAACCTCGCTAATGCGAGAAATGACTGGAGAAGGACTGCCAGTATACTTGTATTTTTGTCGCAGAATTTTGCTTAGTATATCGAATTCGGTTAAACTGAAACGACAAAGCCGCAGCGTGCCGTACTGTGAGCTCGCGCCCTATGGAAACTAAGCCGCCTGAGCAACAATGGAAACAATGACTCGCTGCACGCGGACACTCAGTCTGTCGTCGAGGCCGCTAAGAAAAGGCTTTGCTCTCTTCTCCTCTTTATGGACTGTGCCATTTCAGTAAGTCCACAATAGAGCTTACAAGCAGATAACAAGCTTTTTATGCTCTTTCGGCGTCGACAGGCAATCGAAACTGCAAGCTAAAGAGGCGCAAAACATACCTCTTAGAGATACTGCCATGAAAGAGAGCACGAGGCAGTGCAACCTTTGAAACTTCAGCGCCTCCACGTATATAGCGGTACAGAAACCATTCTCTTTTTTTTTTTTCAGCGGATCATCGATTATATTTAGACTTGCTGCTAGTAAAAGAATAACATTTGCTGTGTAGACAGAACACGGCAGAAGTTTTTAAACTCCTAGTAAAAGGAAACATAATCATGATGCCACGCTCAAAACTCATAAAGGACTGTAGTTTATTCTACCTCCATAGGAAAATATGGGGCAGATAATGGAACGTCTGCAGCCCATTATTAACTGGTGTATACACCACAGAATTCTAGGCGAGGCAGAAAACGGGACCCACATTGTGGTCGTCAGGATCAGTTTCCTTAGGTAGATTGCATTATCTAAACGTTGCTCACGTAAACCCTGCATCGGCTTTCGTGGTCATCCCGCGTTACAATGTCTCAAAAGCATTTTTGCACAGCTTACGCGTCTTTGCATTTTTACCAGCGATTACGATATCTCACAACAATATACTGTAATCAGAATCCAGTTTAAACTGCTCGAGCAGCCTTTGGAGAGAGCGACAATATATATACAGCGTGTTGCAGCTAACTTAGACCAATGGTTAAAAAATTAAATATTTGAGACACTCCAGAGAAATCAGTTGCATACAGCTGTCAGCCGTCTTGCTCGCCACCGAATTTTTTTTTTTTTGTTTCAGAAATAATTAGTTAATTAGGTTATTTTAGTTTTCTTAATATTGAATTTAGACAATAAATGCGATTTGCGAAGTTGTACAGCACCTTCAGAAACCCATTCCATTTATTTGCGACATAGAAAGTCGCACGCATATCTTTTTTCCGAGCTCCAAAGAAAGCCCGCGAAATACGAAAACAGTCACGTGACAGGTGCAGTCGCGCGTTACGATTTCTCTGATTTCAACATTTTTTCCCTTCCTCCATGGATTTCAACCGTGGACTGAGTGAACCAAAATCCCCTGCAGTCGTGTATCGATGGTAAAGTTCGAGCGTTAGACCGACAAGTTGACGATGGGGCTTGCTCAGCCAGCTTGCCGCACTGACTCACGCGGGTGAAGAAACCACCGCAGACATATCGGCCTGCCGCTGCAAGCCACGACCGCAGCTGATTTTGTTCTCTCAAGCCGCCGTTGAAAGCAGGGCAATCGTGGCGCGCGAATGTGCTAGTCACGTTAATGTGTTTGTAATTCGCTGGCTTTCTTTAGAGCTCGGAAAAAAGATGCACGTGAGGCTTTCGTTAGAGCAAATAGATGGAATGCGGGTTTATAAAGGTGCTCCTTAATTTTGCAAATAATATTTATTGTCTGAAGTCAATACCAAGTAAACTGGGCAACTTCACCTAATTAACTAATGAATTATTTCCGAAACAAAAGCTTCTTCGTGGCGACTGCAACACTTCCCGCTCAGTCGGCCTCTGCGATTCGATATTTGCTGAATCGTCTTTAAGCTGCTAGTATAAGTTGCGCATGTTAATCTTAGCTCGAACACCTGGCTCGCAGTTCATTATGCCATCCGCGTACTTGAAGACACCGTCGAGGACCTCTTTTGCTGCCGTTTATGTTTAAATGCCCAGAGCCTTTCTTGAGTTTGGATTGGATGTGGTATGCATATTCACCTGCTCTTTCACGCAGTCAATATTAGCAGCCTGATAGCGCCACCACGCTCTTTCAGTGTCACGGCCGAAGTCCTTGCGAATTACGCTGTCAATGTAACGCCATTTTGTTATGAGTGAGGTCAGATAGTCTCTAGCGAGTCCGGTTTATGGTCATAAAGACCTATTGGGAAGGCTGCAAGAAGAGTCGGCTCTGTACGTAGACTGAGTTACGGTACGTAAATACAAGAAACGACAAAAATAAACTTGAACAGGCATCTGACGCGTGAGATTTTGGCAAGCTACTGGCTCCGCGCATGCGTGGGATGGAGACAACCACGGGCTAAATTTATTTATTTATTTTGTTTGTTTCAATGGGATTATCTTTAGCACGAAAATCTGCGTCATATTTTGGGCCACTTTTCGCTTCTGTTTCTACGTCAACTACGCTCCGACATCGAAAAGTGCTGTAAAATAATTTCGGCCTTAAAACCGCGATATTCTGCAGCGAACTGACAGGCGCCATTTCCTCCAGGCGCCACTTCTTTCTCGTCCCTCGCAAACTTGTACGACTCCGGCTCATGATCTCGGTGGCGCGAGGGCACTCCGATGGAAATTCGACCTTTTTTTTAGCGTATGGGAAGGCGTTTTACCACATGCCAATATAAAAGACAGTTTATGAGCAAAATAATTAAGGCACGAATCGACAACAGACATGAACTAACTGTGCTTCGGAGTGTGCACATGTGGTTTAAAATGAGATATGAGAATCAGGCTGTTTCTGCCTTCAAATAATAGAAGTGGAACTGCCTATTTCGTAGCCAAAGTGCTATAATTTCTGCGTACGGTATATGCAGAACAATGAAGAAAGACATAGGAAGATATAGCGCAGGTACTCCTTTCTCGCTCAGAGGGAGAAGTGGTAATGCTTGACTATTAATAAATTGTATCAGTCATTGCCACATTCGGAAATCACTTCATCGGCAATGTTCGCTGCATCGTTACTTTACTGAACCGCTCGATTTTTATATTATGGCTGTGCCTGCTCGCTCTCAGTATTCTTCTCGCTAATATTCTCAGCGTGGCGCAATTTTATGGCCATGTCAATTACCAGCGAGTCACGTCTCGAGCCAGGAAATTTGAAAAAGGATATTCGAAAAAGAAGAAAAGCGAGGAACTTCGGAGAGAAGGCGGACCTTTTTGCATCGGGCCTCTTCATCATCGCCGCACATATGGGCGGACCGCTTGAAAGGGACAGAACTGGCAGTGCCTTCTTCCGGCTTTTGCTGCCACTACGCGCACTATCGTCGTCGTTAAAGTAGAAAAAATGCGTCGCTTTCTATTCTGCTTCTTTTCGATCCGGCCTCTTTTGGACTGTGTTCCAAGATCCTTAACAAGATACGTCTTGATGAGGCTCGTTGCAACACGGGCTCGCGAACGCGTTTCATTCAGGCGCCTCGCCTGTATTAGTCCCTCTAAAATGTTTAGTTGCAAGAGCTTGTTTTTTGTACTCCTCCCGACGTGAACACTGTTTCCGCGAGGATTTAAAGGATGAGAGAGGAACCAGCATACACGTACAACGTCATCTGGTTCCAACATGGGAATACTGCTTTTCATCATATTTTTGCACAGCGGCGCACGACTTAGGCCCAAAAAATAATAATAATAAACGGGTGGATAACAAAGTTAGACATCATTACCACATAACATCAGAGGGAGTGCTGTTTGGGCGCCATCTGCAGCGGCGCCTATCGTTAATGTAGAAAAAAAGAAATGTTGCACTGCATGAGTGTGATGATAGCCGTCATCAGCGCGCAATTTTTTCCATGTTTTTAACCTTTAGAACGAGGAGAACCTAAAATAAGTTTTACCTCGCTCTTAATCATCAAATTATCTAAGAAGGGGAGAGCAACGGGAGAGGAGGGTTGGGGAGTTACAGGATCCTTAAGTTTGGAAACATTTTATAAGGCATGCATCGAAGTCTGCGAGAAAGTAGGCGTTGGGCTTTAGCCTGTTAAGTAGCTGTGTGGGAGAACTTCCCTCATGAGTATTTGTTTCGCAAAATAAATATGTCTGCCTATAAAAGGGGCGTTTAAGGACACATGCTCAAAAATTCAAAAATAGATAGTCAAAAGCAGAAAATTAATTTTCAGGAAGAAACTCAACCGCGGCGGCTGCAAAAAAAAAAAAAAAAGAAAAATGATGACAAGCTAATAACTATTCTCACTAATTAGATTTTTATCAACGCTGTTGGTTGGTTTGCGCGAATGGAAAGTTCGAAGCCATGGAAAAGACGATGCCGTATCAGTTTTTGAAACGGAGAAAACCTCGTTTTCCAGAGCCCTGCAGCGCGAGGAAATATTTCCCGGCGAAAATCGAAACCGACCTTATTAGACGCGTAGAAAGCTCGGCGGAAACGCTACGTCCGCTGATGGCGTCTTGCAATGACAATTTCCCCAATTGGAACTGGAGGCGCTGTCTTGCCTCGTTATGTTACATTCCTTTTCTTTGCCGCTTTATGCAAAGAAAAGGACACAGTTCTTGCCAGCTGCTCGGTCATTATTTTTTAGAGAGACGGAGACAAAGAATGTGCATCAGAACCGCGTCCTTTACGAAAAGTACTCTGATGTGAAAGGGGGTGCAGCGTCACCTCTGGTATCCGCTCCCAAAATATGGTGTCGACGCACGCCTCTTACTAAACCGACCGGCGATGGCGACGCCTGAGTTTCGGGTTTAGTTTCTTCTTGTTGGTAAGAACTTGGTTTTAGGTGAGAATGGGTTCGTTGTGGTTAGAACGTGGCATCCTACAGGCCAACTTTGACTTGTCCTCGCGGTGCCTCTAGTTTCCCGAAGCCGGTACACATGGGTTTTCCAAGTGCACATTTCTTCCTAAAGCTGATCACTTACACTTCTTGAGGGAGAGCAAAAGGAGGCCTCTTGCTTGGGATTCACCCCTGGGATGCACCCCTGGGATTCACCCTTGGGATTCACCCCGTTTCTTCAGGGTGTGACGCGCTGTTGCGCAGAGAAGACGGAAGGAAAATGAGGGGCTCATTATGACATGCATGTTAAGGAAACTCGTAGGCAACGAAACCTAGAAAAGCTTTGGGGAACGTTTCTGTCTATTTATTTATACTTGGGGCTGAGCAAAGAAAATCTAGTAATGTAATAAATTTAGGGCTTAAGATAATTAGTGATTAAGCAGAAGAAAAAACATCATGGGTCCATACTGTGTGAGAGCAAGGTTTGAATGCGCTAACGAGTATTTCATGGAGGCGATAATTTAGGATGGTGGCCCGGGCCAAATCTGAGTTCGAAGCCTCGCTAGGATGCCTAAATGTCACAAATTCAACCAAGGTCATGTCGAGCACCAATTTCGGGTAGGCCGGGGCAGATTTTAGACTGGCCGTGTTAAGGCACGCCAAAGCGTTGCCCAAATTTGACAGCACCGTGTCTCGGCCTCGTGAGGCATGTCTAGCTGCCATGGCAACATACAGCTCCCATATCACCTCGTTATCACAATCTACTTATCTCCTTATCACTTTCTATCCCCATCTGAACACTTTATGTCGCCTTCATATAACGTGATAATGCTTTTCTACCACCCACTAATGAACAGAAACTAGGTTCACCTCTATCTTCCAGGTAACTTGGCGCCGTCGCAGCTACGGCGTACCTTTCTCGCTTCGCGCAAGCAATTTCGGGTACTAATGCGCTCCGAGAGGGCTGCCATCGGAGTTTTTTGTCTGCTTCGTTAGTTATACATGAACACCACAGGCGTATCGGTGAAATAGCTCACCTGGGGCAGGAATGCTAGGCTATTGAAGTAACCACTTGTCGCTAGTGAGGACCGAACCCACGACCTCCGAATTTCGATGCTCTATCTACTGAGCTACGGCGACGGCTGTCCGTCTGCTTTCCTAGGTATTTATGTTGCGTGTGACCTTGAAAGTACTCACCGGTGCCACCCTTGCCCACAGCGGCGGACAGTGAAACTCCTATATTACTGCTAGTGCCACGTGGAACTGATAGAGCGGTGATGGATCGATGCAGCTGTGGGGGAACTCTCTTCGCTAATATGGAACCCAGACCTTCATACTCTATGTGAAAGACGCTGGAAAAGCGGCGGGTGTTTCTGAATGACTTATTTGGTGCAGCGCAGATAGTCCGGCAGAAGTAGTCTATAGCGGACGCATCAAAAACACGGAAAGAAATATCGATACAGATTGCGGCCAACTGTGGCCCGTGCATGGTGTGAAGAGCGCGGGCAAAGGAAAGCATGGCATTGGCAGATGCAGGAATTGGAATTGCTTATCTCTCACAAGTCGCATCGATTATGAAGGTGTGGACCGCGATGTAAACCGAGCTTGCCCTTGCATTCTGACTCACGGGCTGCCTAATTAAAAATGACCGTGTGGGTATGTGCAGGTTGGTAGGAGACGCTTTTTCTCGTGCACAAGTAAGGTTTCTTCGTGTTCGGTAGGGAAGGCCTGATTTCAATTAGAACAGATTAGTGTTCTCCATTTACTTGTGTCCTTTCCTGTGCGTATTATATTGGTGAGCAATTTTAATTATTCACTCTTGAGCAGCCTTTCACAGATAATACACTAACGAATCGTGTGTAGTAGCTACAAGTTTTGCCCTGCGATGACATTTCAAACGTGACACCTATTTGAGAGCTCTTAACAACTGGCAGGGGTCGAGAACAACGTTCCAGCTCAGCGCATACTTTATTGCAATTTTCTTGCGTTTTTTTTTTCCGGGTGAAGTGAAGCCATATATTTCTTTTTATTCTAGTAAAGTTTTAGTTGCCAAAAACGTACTCGTATTGTATCGCACTCCTCCCCGTTGTCCTCATCCTTCGCGCTACTTCTATTATGAACGTGTTTCACTCGTCGTTCACCTCGTATTGCAACCGTATATTCTTTTTAATATTACTATTTTTATATTAATTACTGCTTCTAATTACCTTGGAGTGCAGCTTGGGTTTGACTTATTGCGGCACCACCACACTGACCTCACGTTATAGCTTCAGGTGGTGCAGCGCAACGGCACGTGGCCTAGCTAGACAAGAGAAGGGGACAAACATAGCGCCGTTTCATTCCTGTAATCGCAAATTCTACGTGCAAATCATGGATGATTGGTTTCTGCATTCGCAAGCGCATCCTCCCCCTTCATCAGTGCTGTGTCTGTCCCCTTCCCTCGTCTAGGCTTCGTGCCATTGCGTTGCATCACCTGAAGCTATATCTGACAAACTAACCCTCCAGTTCATGTCGTACAGCTCACACTATAGCTTCCTGTAACTGCTCTCTTGGTCTTCACAAGCATATACATCCCTCAAGCGCGCCCATATCTACGGAAAAAAAAAAGAAAATTGCCTGTACTACTCTAATCCGCCCCAAAATCTAATACGCCACCGCAATTTGGGACCTTCATCAAGCCTACGTCATCACTAACATGAAATCCCCGGAGAGCTGTGCTGTTCGACTTAAGTTTTTATGCTAATCACCTTTCACAAGTGTCTCAGCACAAAAAAAAAAAAAATGCTCTGGTTCCATTGCCGTAAGCTTTCTGGTCTAATATATATAGTACACAGGCAGGATCAAACCTGTTTAGTTTAGTGACCAGGTCAGCTTCCCAGCTCGCGTTGAACTGAACAGTAATCGTGTGCAGTTGCATGGCACATCTCGCACAGTCAAGCAAGCGGCTATGTCGCTGCACAGTTCAGTTCCAGCGACTTCAGCGCCCTTCGTACGTGACTGCTGGCTATAGTTCTGAGCACATCAGTATAAATGCGTAGAGCGAGTGAGGACTTTGGGACCAATTAGCAGCTATATCAACACTTATAAAGGACAATAACGCGATCAAGGCCAACCGCAGTTAATGCTCGCGCTAAAATGAAATAGAAAAGGGGCTCTCGAAAAATGCTGTCTGCACAGCAGTTTAATTTGACAGCCTTGTAAACATCTACGTTAGTGCGAGAGGCGGCGCAAATAGACCTGCAGTTAACTTCGCTACTCCTTTTTATGCTTTAGCGTCTTGCTGAGGCCCTGTCCCTGCTTTCAGTTTGATCCTAGATGTGCCAGCAGTATTCTTTCGCTGCGACGTAGTTGCGTCACGCTTGCAACGCTCATTTCAGAGGCTTTGCAGCTTCGCAGGTGCTTTTCGCACCGCGCAACTTACCGCGGCTGCCACGACTGGAGCGGCACCGAGATAATTAGCCAGACCGCGCCGCTAAGCGAGAGGAGGAGGGCGTGTGCGCCAGATAAAATGAAACCCGAGAATGCAGCATCAAATAGCTCTGTGGGGTGTGGAGGCCCAATCAGAGCGCCTCCCGTGCCGGTGGAGGAAGAAAAGAGCAGAGTGCTAATGTTGATGTGGGTCAAACACGAAAGGTCGCGGTATGCTGGTCGGCTGTCCTATCTATTTTTGTTTCCTTTACAAATTGTATGGCTGCAGCGCTTTTTTTTTCTGTTTTGTTTTCAAAGACTCCGACGTTACGAGCGCGGTACGACGTTGGTCTCGAGCAGTGGCCGCTGAACACGCGGATCGGTCGCGGTGATAAAGAAGCCGCAGCCACATCTCTCATGATGCATTCAGCCTGCGCGTAAAGGTCGGCTTGTCGCTATCGTTGCCGATGCATGGACGAGCGCGAAAAAAGAAAAAGCAGAAAGCTATCTGGCGAATTCGGCAGCTCGGGCGTTTGTAACGAGCTTGCAACAAACTAGCCTTTGCCTACACGTGTCATACATCAATGTTGCGAAGAAAGATTCCAAGTAAAATGGAATGACTTCTTATCTTCATGATCTTAGGTCAACTGAGGACAGCAGGAGCGAATTAGAGCAGCCCTCGCTTAAGGGTACGACAATCACGTAAAAAAATGCAATTGCTCTTTTACTACAGAGGCAAGTATTCCAAGTTGTTCGCACACACAACCAGTTTGTTGCTGGACATTTCTGCCAAATCCGGGCCAAGGAACGAGAAAGAGAGATTGATTTGAAGGGGAGAAACTACACCGAAGAAAGGAAAAATTTGGGACAGAAAATTACCGGCAGTGCCTCCTTTGGAGGAGTTGGCCAGAAGCAGCCTGGGGACGAGGAAGGTAGTGCGGGTGTAGGAGCATCAGCGGGGCTTGTTTGATAACTACCAGGTCAGACAAAAAGAAAAGAAAGCGGGATGTCCCAGTGGTGTAACGTACACTAGCACCATGTCGGTCGAGGCTCGATCCCGTCTCGGAACGCTGTTTTTTCTTTTGTATGAAGACACTTCGGAGGGAAATTCGCGTTTGTTTCAGATTAATTTTCACTGTAAATTTCATCACGATCACGGGCCCTTGTTTGGCTCAAATTGGCGGTGAGAGCTGGAAACACTTCAGCCGCAAGAACGAGCAAGGATCACAACATGGGTATTAGCGGACGCGCAGGATCGCTTCGCAGAGTCAGACGCCCTTGAGCTTGTTCCTGGCCTCAAACTCCGAAGCTTTGTCTGCTGACAAGTTCTGGTATTGTCAGTAAGAAGCAAAAACTTCTCAGATATAATTGCTGCAAGCTACTGAGTCTATGATGGATAAGCGGGCGCAAACAGAACGTGGGCACAGAGAAGACATTCTTCTCTGTGTCCACGTTCTATTTGCGCCCTCCTATCCATCATGAACAGCTTTCAACTAGCCCAACTTTCCATTCTGCTGAACTTCTCCGAGTTTTCTCGTCTCTTTTTATGCATTATCAATCTAGGGAGGGACTGATGAGCCATTCTGCAAACGTGTATACTTTAGCCTCTGAAAACGCTGTGCTTTGCGAGGTAGAGCGGCACGTGGGCTCCTTTCTTCAAACCAGTTTTATAGTCGCGCTGATTGTCTTGCTCTTACCTTCTTGCTTATTAATTTCTAGTTTAGGGCGCTCTTTCTCTCTCTTTTTCTTTTTTTGCTAATTGGTGCCTCTTCTTTATTTTTTTTTTTTTTTATTCCAGCGCTAAACTGGCCGTTGACGACAACGAGCACCGCTCGACGATAAACGGTTTGCCGCGCGCGGGTGCGTCCGCTCCGCTATCGGCCGCGTTGGAGCGCGCGCCCGGGCCGCCGCGCCACGCGCGCGCAGCGCAGTCTGCTCGACAAATGTGAATTTGATCTGTTCTCGATAGAGTTCCCCAGAGGCGATGTAGCCGGCGAACACCGCAGCCGGAGGGGGAGGAGGATTACTGCTCGCGCTCCACCGGCGTGCCTGCAGGGTCATTAGGAACGCAGCTCAGCTCCGTCTCTATTGGAGTGGCCCATCATGCAAACGCGCGCGCTTACCGGCACTCCCACCGCGGGCACTCTCGCCGGACGCGGATCCGCTTGCACCCGTCGCGCATGGCGCATCCATCATGGACTCCCAGAACGGCCGCTCCTGCAGAGACGAGAGACTGCCCCCACCGGGCAGCTGCAATTCATTGTTATACAACTGTAGTTTCGAATCTTTGGGCCATTGCGCAATTTTGTGTGGTGTGAATGAGCGCGATACACGGCAGGAAACGAATGCTGACCCAAAGGCTCAGAAATGTAGGCGTTCTAGATCATTCATGTTTTTTCCCAGAGGCCCAATTCGGACAGTTGAGGCATTCACATCGTAAAGGATGGAGCAGATCAGTCGTCATACGTCTTATGGTTTATGGCTGGTTCACAAGGCTGAAGTCTCAAAGCGTTTCAGGCTTTGAAATAAGCAAGAGCTCCGGAAATTTGGGCCACCAGTGATTCCTTAATGTGCACTGACATCGCACAGTCCACGGACGCAATGCTTTTCGCCTCAGTCGAAAAGCTCCACAACGACATGGATCACATTCGCGTCCTTGGGATCAGCAGTCGAGCGCTTTTACTATAGAGCCACCGTGGCATGTGTGAAGCTGCCGCTCTGAATATCGTTAGTTCGCTCTCCGGTTCCGTCATTTCGATCGAATATGCATTTATGAATTTTGTCCTTGTGTACCGTATTCACCTTTAGCCTGCTCTGCAACATAAGCGTATACATAGTGACTGTCCGCCGACGGTGACAAAAGCCGCAGCGAGTTCCACATTGATATTATTTACAGAGTTCCCAAGTAGGACTGCCACAGTGTCTGGACATAATGTAGCCGGTAATGCGGGTGGTTATGGGCGTATGAAGCGCCATGTATCCTCATTCGAATACTCTTGCATTTTCAGGTCACATATGTCCGATTCGCATGTTTCGTTTAAGTGGGATGTTTTGCATCAAGTCGGGGGAGAGACTGCCTTGCGCTCATTTCACTGGCAGCAGGTGCCTGCGAGCAGTAGGCTTCAGTGTTCGGGAATTTAGCTGTCTTTCCAAACACGCTGTACTCCCCATGTTTGCCGCGACCTCTAAGGCGGAAGAAGGACATACAATCCTGCAAAAATAATTTTAGTGAGGCTCTGAACAGAGTTCTTCCCGTGTACATATCACACATCACATGTGCGCAATGGAGCAGAAACTGTCAAAGTAAAAACTTTCCCGTGCACTCTACGTTATATGCCGTGAAATAGTGAGGAATGATTAGAAAAGTTAGAAAAGCAATATGTTACGGAACAACTGGCCGTATTGAACATCCTTGCTGACTTGCAGAGCCACAAAGTCGACCAGTGACAGCTCGCGTGAATGAGAAGACGAAGGAGCTAAGGCAGCGCGCTCACTTCGAATTTCGTCGGATGCAAAGCAATTACATCGCTACTCTTTGTACTGATGGCCTTGTCTGTATTTATCTCTTAATCTAACGCTAACACTCGGTTTTAGGCACGATATGTATGTTAATGAGACGCAGATGCCGTTTAAAATGCCACGTGACTTACAAGACGAGGTATCTTCTCCATGCAAGCGTGAGCAGACCCCGTCCCGTTTTCTTGCGGGTGTCAAACGGAATTCTAAGCAATGCTACGGCAAACACACACTTAGATCGTTGCAAGCACGCTAGCGCTTTTTCTTCATCACGGACATGCATATCTGAATGCGAAAATACCCTTTCGGTGGCCGTGTCGCCGACCGTATACTTTAATGTTCGTATATCTATACACAAACCCCCTTAAAAGTGTAGAAGCTTAGAGGTTTACCTCTCAGCTGTTTAGCGGGTCCCAGCCAGCACATCAGTCACTCCAAAGCTTGGAAGATTTGCGTACGAGAGGCCTTTCCACTTTCGAGAGATTATGGTCGCTATGGATACAAAACGAGGCACTCAGAAAAGACTGAGAAGCAAACCCTTTGGGCCCTTTTGAAGGGGGCTGTACATGATGTAGACTTTTCTTTTGTGTTGCTGTGAAATAGCACTTTTATGGGCAGAGCGGACTAACGTCATTTTTTTTTGTAGCACAGCATGTGTAGCGGGTTTTTAAATTGTTAAAAACAGGACTTAGTTTTAAACATCGGGAAAAGTTCTTTAATGCCTGCATACACACCGCACAAAATTTACATTGCGGTGACCACGATCATTGTTGCAACTGTTGGCGCCGTATAACGGCCGTTCTTGCCGTGAGGACCTCACAACCGGGTGGTGAAAGTCAGTTGCTTGAATTAGGTTTTTCTCTGCTGCAGTATATTAGGTCCAACCTACAAGGCGCGTCTTTTGGCGTTCGCATCTGACCGTACAATTGATTCTGCTCAGAGTCGCTTGCTTCAGAAAATGTGTTGCCTGAATGGCACCTACACAATGACTATATAAGTACAAGCCATATTTGGCCTTTTTAGACATTAAGGTAAGAGCACTTCTGTTTCTTGTTTCATGCCTCGTTCAGCTCGTTTGTACAGCAATTCTGGCGAATCTGTTTTCATATCTTTCCAGTCTGGCGCCCGCCTCTTGCTGGTGTGCGGGTCTATTTTGTAGGAAATAATTTTTGTTGATTGTGACTGAGCGCGAAACGAAGACGTGGCATATTGCGTTCACTGTTCTTTTCGGGGTTTTTCCTTCGTTCTAGGAAGGATAATGTGATTTCTCTCAAGAACGAATCTTCTAATGTGTGTGCAAGGCTGGGAGCCTGCTTTGCCTTGACGTGTACCTAAACCAGATTGTGGCAGTGAATCATGCCTGTCGCAGTTGCGACTAAAGTTTTGAACAGAAAGCACAATTATTCTCCAGCATAACGCAAACCTTGCGGAACTGTTGAAGGTTCAGCTCAACTGCTGTACCGTTCGGGGAAGGCTATGTGTACCTCCTTTCTCAATTCTCGCTTTCTGTTTGTAACGTCACAAGGTCGTGTCAACGCCATGAAAACTTCTAAAATCTCTTGTGCACCAAATTTGGACTGCGTGTGTGTCCAATTTTTATATCTCCTACTCGCGGCTAATCAGCCCTGTCCACTTCAACTGGTACAAATAGCGTTGTTATGAGAGTACATTTCTTTTATTGCGAAAGCAATGCTACGCCAGGTCTAACCGCTCATCGCTGTCCCCGCGCCGGCGCTGCGCCTAACAAAAGAAGAAGAAGAAGAAGAAGAAGAAGAAGAAGAAGAAGAAGAAGAAGAAGAAGGAGAGGAAGAAGGAGAAGAAGAAGAAGAAGAAGAAGAAGAAGAAGAAGAAGAAGAAGAAGAAGAAGAAGAAGAAGAAGAAGAAGAAGAAGAAGAAGAAGAAGAAGAAGAAGAAGAAGAAGAAGAAGAAGAAGAAGAAGGAAAAGAAAAAGGAAAAGGAAAAGGAAAAGGAAAAGAAAAAGAAAAAGAAGAAGAAGAACGCTCAGTGACTCACAGCTCATGCTTTCGCTCTATATTCGGGTCAGCAGCGTTGAACCCTTCTAATTTTTGTTTTACGCTCACAATTCAATATAGCACCCATTCACACCAGGAGACAACTTATTCTGAAAACGTATTGGCACTTCACAAACAGTCTGACCCAAACGGAGAACAACGCTAGGAGATGAGCGCGCTCCCTCTTCTTTGTTGACGTGGATGGGGCATTGATGTCACGCTTACCAGGCGTGAAGACGTGGCGAGTATTTCTTCGCGTTAACGGTAGGCTCTCCTTTTAACTGACTACGTCAGTTGTACGTTTGTGGTGTAACCTGGTCATTCAGCAATGTCCTGGTCCACATGGACTGACATTTACCAGGTTATTCAACCGGCTGCGCCCTTTTTGTCGAATATTAACTGCGGGCTTTTGTAGGCTAACAGGGTCGTAGCAAAAGATCGCACGAAACGATACTTCGATGTTTATTTTTCTGTATTTATTATTTCTTACCTAATCGTGTTGAAAATCATCGAGGGTGCCATTCCATAAATTCGAGTGGGATGTGTGACGCTACGGTTGAGCAATTGCCAGCAGAATAAGCAAGGCTAATCCCGCCTGTAGCATACAATAACTCAACCCAACTCAACTCATGATGTCTGACAAAGGCGCGGCTTACTATCGTTCTTACGCTGGACTCTGTAAATTATTCGCCACGTAAAGGCATCGATTACCATGTGTAAAAAGGTGATTATGCGCCATACTATGTGTAAACTACCATAAAAGCTTCGTAAATTGGTCTGAAGGCTATAAAATATTATCAGGGGCCGAATTCCAAATAAAGATGCATAGCAAAGCATGGATAAATATCCAGCTCCAGTTTAAAGACGTCGAGCCTGTTTTTGCTGCACTCAGTCGTTAAAGTTATTACCCCATTTTATGAAGTTAATGGAAGCATTTGTTTAGCAATAAAAAGGCTGGGTAGCCACGGCTACTGCTATTTAGCTTGCCTGGGCTGCCTTTGGGAGTGGACACATCGACCACTCACGTCGAAGGAAGAGGACACTTGTTTGTTACTATAGGATATGCGTCTTAAGAGCGCCTTCACTCAATACCTGCGGCAACTATGAGTGTCGAACTGCGGCCTTCCCGAGTTGCTTGGAGATGGAATCGCCATTATCTTGTGAAGTGCTGTGTAACACTGTGCACGATTCACATACTGAAGATTTAAAAAGTGCTCATTCGATTTCAGCGCTGAAGCTGACCTCATGAATGAAGGAATGTGTCTCAGCAACGTTTCCTTCGTTTAATTTGCAGATACATTTTCGCAATAATGGTGATCTGGCATTCCGTAGTGCGGCGGCTCTGTGTTTAAATTCCTGGTCAGCTTGATCTCATGGCCAAACCTGATGGCCCTTGGTTAATTCGTCTGGTGTTGATGGACCATGCAGGCTAACTTTTTCCCGAAAGCTATTGGCGACAGGGACTTGTGGATCCTTCTTTTTTTTTAATCGCACAAATGCTATATAGGCGATAAACGTAACTTATCTTTATCCAGTGCCTTAATTCAGTGTTTTCAATGTTGCACTTGCATCGATCACTTTTATGCAAGTGCATATTACATGTTTTGACGCTGGGTCAAAGGGTTATTGCGTATTGAAGCACAGTGAAGATGCTGTGCTCAGAAATGCGATTTTGCTTTTGCTCTGAGGAATAAGCCAAGCAATAGCCCATGTAAATATTGTGAGGCTGTCTCCCATGTCGGTTCCTCGTGAACTTATCGTAACCACCTCCGCTTCTTGAAGTATTCGAGTATGGCCTATGAAGGTTTTCTTGAATTTGGTCTGTCTGGTCTGTATTTCGGGGTGTTATTCCTCATGAACTCTGTTTTGTAAGGTGTGTTTATTGAAACCACTATTGTCCACTTCCCCGTCTTTTTCGTGCCACGTCCGCAGTTGTTTTGGATGTTCGCTTAAGGCCGAAATGAAAAGAAGCTGCGATCTGTCGTCCACAGCCGCCTAGCTATCACTTACGTGCACGTGGCAAAAAGCTGTTCAGGCTTCCAGGAAAAGTGCAAATACATTTAACAAAAGGTTTCTTCCTGAATGCGGTAGGATACAGGAAATATGATCAACATGGCGCGACGTGCAGTGGAAAAAGAGCGACGGCATCCAACCCAAGTTTCTACGCCATTCGTGCCCCGCGAATAGATTGGGAAACAAAAGCCCCTTCCCACTCTGCCTTTTGCAGTGTTGTCAAATGAGGTCCAAACAAAAGTGACAACTTACAAAGTTCGGCACACAGTCATTTCGCAGTTTGAGGAGAAGCAAGCGCCAAGACGGAACATGACGGTAGCTGCAGCTATAGGGATGTCGTTAATGACTTTGAGACCTTTAATAATGAGACCTTTAAAGGCGCGATTTTAACTTTGCGCGATATTTAAGCCGTGACGTTCTATTCACGCTTACGTACGCTGGAACAATAGCGAGACAGGTAGACGTGTAGACGGAGAGACACTACTTGGTGATTCCATTCAAAGGCCACATTGTACAGGTGCGGACATAGGTAAACGGAGCATGATTTTCCGTGCAAATTAAAATCACGCTTTCTGTACTGGAGATAAGAGAATTAATATTTGTCCAAGTGAAAGGGCACTGGCGTCTACTACCGGTTCGCACATACAACGACTGCCAGTTTCAATTATAGAAGGCGTAAAAATTTTTAGAAGGAAATAGCGTGCTCCATCTACTTTTATCCGCACCGGTACATCCCATCGCGTTCACTATCAAAGCTGGCATCCCATTACGTACAGCATTTTCTAACTTTCTGTCAATAGTGCACCACACTTCTAAAGGACGGAGCAATTTCTGGTAAATTTATATACTGTTCGGATAACCATATTTTTCGCGCAACTTCAGCTAGTGGTGTATAGTCCGAAAAAATCTTGCATATACTAATCCGTTTCGTGTTTTTTTATTCGCTTCATCTAGTCCTCATTATAAACAAGCCGAGAAATTAAATAAGAAAATAGAGCGCATATGCCGGTTTTATTGTGTTTTTTGCGGCAATAAAAGAAAAAAAGAATAAAGAACATGGTTGATACATTTTCACAACACGTTGGCACAATGGCCATTTCACTTTCAAGGTTGTGTGCAACACAACCGCTGCCATTTGGATCTCTGCAGCTAATTCCACTGCTGAAGAGTTGAGAGAGCAGAATGCCCGCTGTCGTAGATTAACCTTTGATGTGGTGATCTCCGCCTTTATTTGGGCAATGCGGCTTCAACCCGGCGCTACGATGAAGACCCGTTCTTCCTTCACAATGGAGACGGCGCCCGTGCATGCATGCTGACGCTTTGGCCATGGCGCCAGCATTGGTTAGTTGCGGGGGCCTCTCCATCACTGGAGAGAAGGCCAATCCAGAGGCCGCGGTTACAGCGCGCGTCAGTCGCGGCAAGAGCGGCACGGCTACCACTTCTGAACGGAGATGGATGGCGTTTGTTCGAACGCCGTCTTCGGCAGCGATTGCGAGCGGCAGGCTAGAACGAGCAGCTGAAACCTCGTATTCTTTATCGTTCCTTCCTTTTGAGGTTCTGCACTCGACTAAGGCATGCTCACATGGCAATGGCTTTAGCTCGCTCTGTCGGCCGCGTTCTGAGTCGTGCGCCCTTTCATTTTGTGTCTGCGTGCGTGCGTGCGTGCGTGCGTGCGTGCGTGTGTGTGTGTGTGTGTGTGTGTGTGTGTGTGTGTGTGTGTGTGTGTGTGTGTGTGTGCGTGCGTGTGTGTGTGTGTGTGTGTGCGTGCGTGCGTGCGTGCGTGCGTGCGTGCGTGCGTGCGTGCGTGCGTGCGTGCGTGCGTGCGCGCGCGCGCGCGCGCGAGCGCGCTTAGCACCTGTAAGGAAGCAACTATGACAGCTTACCTACATGTGAAAGGAGCTGAATACACATGTGTCTCCGCCTGCTCTCGTTTTCAATCGCTGGAATTTAGTTCTTCAAGCGTGGTTTACTTAGTAGAATTACTGCAGGCGCGGTGCATGGTGTTTCTCATACCGGGCTTAGTAAGTCCAAAGCAAAGCCAGCTGTGAACTGATTCTTCGCAGTACAACTTGCAGGCCCAACGCATTTCGAACCAACCAGCGACATGTGATGTTTTACCGTCTCTATTCCGCCGATGGCATGGCATTGTAGCTTCTTTTATGCTAGTACTGCGTGTCCAAGCGATGCTTGCATTTTGCCATTCTCTCAATTATTATTATTATTTTTTTTTTGTCTGCAAACACGAGAGATCACAACAATTGCAAGATTTGAACACACAAGGCTTGAAGGGACTAATTTGCGTTTCCATCAATGTCACTAATGCAGATAATCATTAGAGAAAAGCCTCTGAACTCACGATTCGGTCACCCAGTGCCTAAAGTCCTACGAATCGCCGCGCAGCCGGCCACTGTAAAGGACACACCGACGTGCTGCACTTGCAACATGGGTGTCGTTTGAAGTCGGAGTTTGTGTACATTGAGGGAGAATCTGGCTGCTATCACCGTCTTAAAATCTGACAGTTTTTGTCCCTCCTATCCTCTTTTCGGAGAGAGATTTCGGCGGCAACCGAAGAACGGCACGTCGAAAAAGTTTTTTTTCTTGTTCGCTCGGAGAACGACGACGCAACACTGAGTGCCATACTTGAAAGACGACAGCCGCTTTTCTTGTTTCCAGTGCGTCTTGGAAGGTGCTTTAGCGGGCGTCCTTTCTTTTGGCGCGAATCGCGGGCAAGTGCGAGAGCGAAGATTGTGCAGCGGCGGTTGCCGCCGCTTCTGCAGAACATTTGTCACCGGCCGCCGCGCACTACTCGCACGC
Organism: Amblyomma maculatum; assembly: GCF_055883805.1. Classification (NCBI taxonomy): domain Eukaryota; kingdom Metazoa; phylum Arthropoda; class Arachnida; order Ixodida; family Ixodidae; genus Amblyomma; species Amblyomma maculatum. The sequence goes on along the minus strand of NC_139344.1, from coordinate 268,879,597 downwards.
GAGAAAGCTGATTATTTTGCGCCGGCAAATTTACGGCCGCCGCGGCGCCTTGTCATAAATTTTATTGGTTGGCGCGTGTACGCCTTCCGCGCAGCGCACGAATTGGGAGAGGTCGACAAATACACTTTAAAGCGCGCGCTTCTTTCTGCTCCGAAGAAGTTACGATTGCCGGTTGTGCGGTGCGGAGGACGGAGCAAGCGCCGCCTGCTGATGAGCAGGCACACGCAGATTAACGAGCAGCGCGTCTCGCGAAGCCTGCGCTTTGCCCTGATATACTTTTACGTCGAGGAACTGCTAATCATTTTGAGTTGACGCATTGCGGAGTGCTTGTTCCGTGCCTGCGTTAACGTGTACATGTGTGCAACAAAAGGATAGCTGAGGGTTTCTCTCATTCGGAAGCCGTAATTACAGAGCTCTCGCCTCGTTCGTATACAAATGCCTATCATATCAGCCCAAAAAAGGTTAAAATAAAGCCCTTTCCTGCTCCCCACTCTCGCAATTCTCAGCTCACTATCTCTTTTTCATATACCAGCATATTGGCCTGGCCCAGTACAGGCAATATGCACCTACGTCATTTTGTGGTGCAAGTATATGCACAAGTGCTGTCAAACATAAATGACAGACATTATTAGTTGAAAAAAAAAAATTCATTGCCCTCATATAGTGCTTTCCTGAATAGGTGCATTAGTGTTACAGTCCCGACCATTATGGTTTGAAATTCCAAAGTTCAAAAAAATGTTTTTTTGACAAAGGCACTGTCTACTTTACTCTTGACGGCACCTATTCATATATATATCCGTGTCTGAAAGCTAAATGTCTAACTGAGAGAATATTGGAAAAAACGTTAGAGATAGCGTAAATTTAAAGCTTCGAAAAGCACATTTCATCCTTCCTTAGCAACGAAGCCTACTCAGTAGCCTACAGAGATGACTGTGCCATATGACACACCGACATGAATACTAGAATTTCGGGATCGATGTCGTCTTTTTTTTTTTTTTTTTTGTTCTTCTGGCCTCTGGAAATTGAGCTTCTCACATAAATATGAAACTGCCGAAGAAATCCAAATCTAGAAGTTTGGTTGCAGAATTTGTCGTTACATTTTCAGAAAAGTTAACCTATCATGTCATGCGGAATGTGAATAGCGACATATAGGAAAGAATAGGACAGCAGACTTCTCCCAGCTTCATTCCTCCGAAGCCTATAGCTTCTAACCGAGTTGTTATGCATGGCTTGACGTCTTCTGAATGACTAGCTTAAATGTGCATCTTCAGCTCTCAGCAATAAACAAAAAAAAAAACAAAGCAAAAATGAACTACCGATGCTTTTTCATGTGCATTAGTGCGAACAGAGTGGCATAATTAGATGAAGCGGCAATTTGCATGAACCTTGACTCATTTCTATTAAAGCCTGGTATCGACCTTTCCCACTCCCCTGTTTTGTCCGTTAAACTGCAGAAGGGCCCTGATGTGAATTCGCCATGCAGACAATAGTTAGGAAGCGGATCAGTTATTATTATTCAATGATAGTGCGTTAGCATAAGAGCTTTCGCCTAGCTTTTACATCCGCTTTTAACTTTTGCTGTTATTTGCATGTTTTTCTAAGTAATTTTGTTTAAGCTCATTTTGCCGAGTCATTCTTAGTCATTTTACAATTTTGCTATGCATTTTCTTTATTTGAATTTTTGTAGGAATTCTTCCGGCTTCTTGCTTCTCTTTATCCTACAAGTTGAGGAGGGGATTTCCCTCCCTCGAGTTCGACAATCTGTCAACGGAGGCAGGGGGTCTGCCTACACAACCCCATGTCGGACGCCGTCTTTTCTTCACTCTGGTTTTTAATGCTCATACATTATTTTTTTTTTGTTTTTTTTTTTTCTAGACACGAAGAGAATCTGACGTACCGTTCTTGATCTTCAGACAAGCGCTCAGTAAAGTAAGGACTACAATTTTCAAGCCGTCCTGCTCTGACTGTGTCAACTGGTGCGGCAGGTTTGCTCACGGTGATGCCGATCAGACACCTGGGCTCTTCCATCCAACCCCCGAAGGCGCTGACCGAATTTTACTAAGGCGGCGTTTGACCCGGTGAAACTTGCTGCGGGGCTGGAAGGCACGGTTCGCTACGTTCATTGTCTCGGACTCCGGCCGAGCGGCTGGCACAGTGGAGTCTGCAGATAACTTTATTATTACTTTATTATTGGATTATCCGGGCCTAGCCACAGCTGCAGCACTGGTCCCGGATCTCGATGGTCGCCGCGGTGGGCACCCGAGGGGCGCGCGTGGCGGCGGCGCAGCTCTCCAGCGACAGGCCATTTCGCGCGGCGAATCGCGCCTCCAATCAGTTTAGGGCCGTCTGGGCCGAGTGGCGGCCAGCCCTCGCCTCTGGTAACCCCATCTGCGGGCAGCGTGATGGGTGCGCCCTTCCTTGTCTGGCGCCGCGTAATGGCTAAGACAGGACAGGGTCGACGGACCGGCGCGCATATCGCCTTTCGCTGCGGGGCCTGCCAGTCGGGCTGACAAAGTTGCGAAACAATTAGGGCGCGTGGCCTTTCTCGTATTGCGCGACTATGCTGAACTTGCTTTATGGCTCGATTCGCTGGAGCACTAGCTAGTCGGTCCCGCACTCCAGGCGAGGAGGCGTCGCCATTACTGACGCCGGACAGCTGGATGTGGTCGCCTTGAATCACTTGCGGAGGCAATCGAAAGAGCAAGCGCCTCTTCGGTGCGACACATGCGCTCGAGTGCGCCGTGGATGACCTGCACTGTGCATCGTCACTTGACCGCATCGCCGGAGTGGTTGTTAGCTGCATCTCTACCCCAGTGAGAGGCGCGGAAGCGATATTTCATGGAAGGTAGCCAGGATGGCATATACGAGGTGGCTCTTCTCTGTCAAGCACGAAATGCTTTTAGCTCCTACTCTCGGTAAACTGAGCTGAACTTTGCCCGGCAACCAGGAAGAATCTGGTCTGATATCATACCGAACATGAGCACAAGCATATCCGAAAGCTTCCGAACTTTTCCTTCAGAATGGTATCAAGCAGAAAAAGACAACTTCGCCATTATATTTCCCTGAGCGCGATTCAAAGCAGTGACTGCAGCACTAGAGTAGCATCGCTTCCCGATGACATAGATCCCTCAGCCGTGTTGTAACGAGTAATCACTGCCGCTAAACTATAGAGAGCCGTCTTGTTCGCTACTGATCTATTCTTTCTACGCTGCGAATATTTGCTGAGGCCTCTAAAAGGCAAGCGAGAGATATGATATGTAAAAGAGCTATAGGTGCCTAGCACATAAAGAGCGGACGAACGTAATCGCCTATACGTAGCTGTGATGACTCGAGTTATTTAAAGTGGTCGTGGGTCCACACTGGGCATGAGGAGATGGAGGCACAGACTCGGGATAAAATTTTAAACATAGGTATTTAATTAAAACAACTGGCTCGGTTTCGCTTACGGCTGGCCGTCACTGGGGTGCGTCGCTGCATTGGCGGCGTGCTGCACGGGCTCCGAAGGAGGGCTGGGTGTTCGTCACGGCCAGGTGGTGGAATGCAGAGGGCTGCCGCTGCTTCCTTGTTTCCAGCTGGTGGTGGGGGGGGGGGGGGGGGTAGAGTTTCCAGGCGTGGAGGCAGGATGACAGGGGCCGAACTTTGAACGGCCGCTAGACCCCGGGCTCGCAAGTCGTGACGCATCACCAGTCTTCTGCCCTACTCGTCTTCTGTCCGCCGTCTCGTTCGATCTCCTGTTAGCCTCCTCTTTTTAAGTCCTTTCGGACCTTTCACAGGTGGGGGAGCAGTCTGTGGCTGTCCCCTCATGTAATGTCCCATCTGGGGGCCCTTGAGGTTCTAATAAATAAAATAAATAAATAAATCACTGACCGGCGGCCGTGGCCACTGGCTGCCTTTGTTAGCTCCCCCGTGGCTTTTGCCCTTTCGCCCTTGCACAGTTGGGGAGCAGTCGGTGGCTGTCCATAAGTCACTGACATTCGTCTCGCGCACGCGCACCAAATATGGCCATGCCCAGAGATGGGCCACTCGACGCAGGTGTGGCGCGGTCATCAGTGCCCATGAGTCGCTGACCGGCGTCCGCGCCTCGCGCACGTGCACGGCCCGTCGCATAGCGCTGACCACAGGCTTAGGCACTCGAACCGCACAGAGTCTGGTTCTCAGCACAGTGACAAACTGAGGCAAATGGAATGGAATGAAGCGCATTTTTACGCTCGACGCACGTAAAAATATCCCGTTCGGTCCACTCCTCCCCAGGCATCTCTTCTAGCGCTCTCTAGAAGCAAAAGAGGCCCCTGCGCTTCTGCTGTGACGTCACCGTACCTTGCCCAGTTCACCATACAATGTCCTAAACTTATACCACAAGACTCAAGAAGGCATGGCCATCATGATCTTGGCGCAACGGTTTTCACTTGTAGGGCGTCGCCTTTCAAGCAGGGGTCGCTGCAGTCGCCGCACTATAGGGAAGCGTTAATATCGAGCTCCGCTTCTTTACCCCTTATCCAACGGATCTCTTCAACTCACGCTTCCACAAGCATCATCATCGCCTGACGCAAGTTACAGTGATCACCCCAGCGCAAAACCAGCAAGATTTGGACCACATTTCACCCGAAAATTGCAGTTAATTCCGCAACATCGAGAACTCCAAGTGAGACGCCGAAAACCACCACCGCAGCGTCGTTGGGCCGCAGGCGCGCAGCCCCTCGGCTGCGAGCTTCGGTCCCAGCACCTCCTCGCCCGTGCTGCTCAATTTCACCCGCCGTCTCGCACCGCTCCCACTGAGGGAAACACACCAGACGCCTACAGGTGCCCTCTGACCCGATTGAAGCTCAAGCCATGACAGCAGAAAATTCCGCTTCGCCCGCCCTCTGCCCCGCTGTGGAATGGAAGACCACTCCGCCCCGTCACCCTCCCCAGAAGGAAATGTCTACCGTTATCATAAGACCCAAGGGACACTTCTCCGTCCCCACTATCCCGGACCACCTTCTTCACTCGCTCATAGCCCCGGCCGCGGCACTCACACCGAAGGAAGTCCATCAAACTATTTTCATATTACGACCAACGCAGAACCTAATAGCGGCCGATGTGGGTGCCTGTTTCGCCAAAAGCAAGCTGTTAAAGCTTAATGAAATTAAGCTACCGGACAACAGCGCTGTCGCCGTCAACCCCTACGCTGCATCTGGATATAATACTTTCCACGGCGTAATCCACGGGGTCAGCGAAGCCACCCGGCCGCAACTGCAAGCAATGCTGCATGTGGACGGGCATATCATCCTCGATGCTCACCAGATGGGCTGCATAAACAGTGTAAATATCAAGGTAAAGTCGTCCCACGCCATATACTGGTCAACAGATGCCCACACCGATGCTACCCCTTTCAGCCAAAAAGCCAGCTGTGCACGCACTGCTACCAAATCGGACACCGGCTGGACATTTGCCCCAATATTAACCTAGCACCGATATGAGCCATCTGCAGCCAACCAGTGTGTGAAGGCCATAACCAAAGCCTTTGTGAACTGCACTGCCACCACTGTGGAGACTACCACACATAGACTTCCGCTGTCCTCAAATGAAAGCAGCCACTGAGGCAAGAATGAAAACCTATATACAACGCCACGGCAGCATTCAAGACCAAGACTCCTCTAAGTCCTCATCCGATGCACCAGTTGATCCTCAAAACTCATCGCACCTCTCCCGCAACGCCATCCGCAATAGAAACCGTTTTGCTCCCTTGAGCGACAAATCCCACAGCAACTCCACAAGCAACTCTGCTGGCCGTGCCTCCCGCACTTCATCCTCAGCACCTCGCCGCAGAAAGGGCCGGAGGTCGCCGTCGTCGTCACAATCCCGGCAACCACTCAAGCCGGCCCTTAAACCTGCGCAGCCTGCTGCTCCCAAACGCCGCGTGTCATATGCAGAACACAGTATGACCAATCAGGTAAGCGAGCCACTTAATCAGTCGCCGCCGCCCTCAGAAAGTTATCCAAGCCCCACTGTCCCCCTGCCTTACCCACAGTCACTCAGACACAGCCCCCTCCTCCCCCCGTCACTGCAAACATGTAGGTCGAGTCGGCCCCTTCCACACTAGCCACCGTTCTCGCTGCCATCGAGCAGCTCACCACTCGTGTCAGCACCGTCGAAACAAGGATTGAACAAACCATCCAAGAACTGAATGCTACGAAATAGCAGCCGAACACTCGCATGGAGCAGGTGTACTCTGCTCTCGAGCACATAATTACGGTGCAAACTCAGCTCCAAGCACAGCTATATGTAATAATAGATCGAATACCCATCGAGCCTCCATCCAGTCAACTTACAACACACGCCACTACACCTTACATACTACATACTACAATGAAATTGCCACAATGAAATTGCCGGGGATTTCGCAAGAAGGCCGTTGCCTTTCGCCTGTACCTGTACATACGATCCCTCAACGATCCCCCTGCAATCATTTTCTTGCAGGAAGCGCATGGCTGTTACAATATTCCAGGATATACGTCATATATCCAAACAAGCATACGCACCAAACGGCAAGCACATTCCCCCGTCTACACCGCCACTTATGTTCTCAAAGTCCTGCCAACCGTTCGAATCGACACCAGTACCAACAACACGTCAGAGACAGAGTATGTATGCACTTCAACCCATCTTCCTCACATACCAGGGCCACTTTTAACACTCAGTAACCCTCAATGGCTCACTCCTTTTCTTCAGCAGTATCCTCTATGTCCAGTCGTATGGTCTGGATATTTCAACGCTCCTCATACCGAATGGCTCTATACGCGTACTACTCACTCGGGCCGCATCTTGCGCACGATTGCAAAAACTCTAGGCTTTAGCCTTTGTAACGACCTTACACCACCAACACGTCAGGGCAACAGCCTCCAGAGTGACGCGGTTTCCGACCTCATATGGTCCCTGAGAACACCAGGCAGTGTATGGGAAACTGCGTACTGATCTCACTTTTGGCAGCAACCACGTTATTATCACCTACCACCTCCCTCTATGTTCCTAGCTCACTTGACGAACTAGGCCCTTTAAGAAGGCGCCTTGAATCGATGTCCTCTCAAAAGTACTCCGAATGGCAAGAAAATGTCACCCGGGCCGTGCACTGAACAACCCAACGTATTAAAATAACTGACAAAGTCCCTGTCATCGACTCGCACCTCTATCTTTGGGACCAACGTCACGCGCTGCAAAAGAAATGGGGGGGGGGGGGGGGGGGCAAAATAAGCAGAATCGTCTGCTAAAATCTAAGCTGGAAGCCATTACAACAGAGGCCCTGGACTACGCGCGCCAGCTGGAGACCAGCAACTGGCTTCAGTTCTGTGAGTCGCTTGGCGGCCAGCTGCACACGGCCAGAGTATGGCACATACTCAAAGCAATGATTGGGCAGGCACGTGTTGCATATTGTCAGTTACATCTATCTACCGGACTCTCTAATTCCACACTTTCTTCCGAACTCTACACCAAATTTTTTCCGTCCCATCCTGCAGCTCCTGTACCAGACTCACCTAAAAGTAATCCCACTGACCTTCCCATCGACGTAGATTTCAGCATGATTGAACTCCGCGCGGCTCTTTCTCAGTCTCGGCAACGAACGACCCCTGGCCCCGACGGCATAACATATGGTCACGTTCGCAATCTACCTGACATTGCGGTAGAAGCCCTGTTCGGCAACATAAACGAAGTATGGCGTACAGGGATCTTCATCGAGGAGTGGAAAACTTCTCATATAGTTCCCATTCCGAAGCCCCGCAAAAGAGCAACCCTAGACACCCTTCGACCGATTTCTCTCACTTCATGTGTAGGCAAGCTCATGGAAAAGATGGTCCTCGCTCGTCTCACTTGGCTCACAGAGAAGCCTGATTCCCTTCATTGGACCATGCCTGGATTTCGAGCTCATGCTTGCACGAAGGACACCATGCTCCGTATTTAGCAAGAGGTCTATCAGTACTCCAGCAGTCATCAACTCCGCTGCATTTTAGGTCTCGACATCCAAAAAGCGTTCGACTCCATCTACCATTCTGCCATCCTTGAACAACTGAAACGTCTAACCTGCAGCTCCCATCTGTACAATTATATTCACAACCTTCTCACGACCCGTCGCCGCGCTATCAAGCTGCCAAACTACCTTCAACCCTACTGGACATCCACTCGCGGGGTTCCCCAAAGCTCTGTTGTCTCACCCTTTCTCTTCAATCTTACTCTTCGCTCTCTACCCCTCCACCTCAAAAGGGTGCCGTCACTCTCCTTCGGGCTTTACGCGGACGACGTAACCCTCTGGATGTCCGCAGGCAACCCCTGCACTATTTCATCCACCCTTCAACAAGGCATTGATATAGTTGTCAACTTCTCTCATCAGGTAGGGCTAAACCTTTCTCCTACTAAATCTGAATATGCTGTGCTCACTAATCACCCTCATCGAGCTCGAGCGCAAGACGATCGCGATCTTACCCACTTCGTTCTATGCGACACACCCCTCCCCTGTCAATGAAAAATCAAAGTACACGGTTTCGACCTCACGGAAGATGGCAAAGCCACCGAATGGCTTAAACCCTTCCCAACGAATGCTCACTCAACTTACTCACATAATCGGACGCATGACACGTAGACGTCAGGGCCTCAAGGAGCATGTCATACGCCACCTCACAAAGGCCGTCCTCTACACTAGAGTCATGTATGTTCTCCCATACATACGACGTACTCCCTCCCAACAACAAAAAACTTAACAGACTCCCGCGCCCCTCCACACGCCTGGCACTCGGGGTGTTCTGCTACACCCAGCTCTCAAAACTCGAAGAAACCACCCTCCACATACCTCTTGACGCAAGAATCGACATGCACCTCTAGCACAACAATCGCGCCTCCGCCTGACGCATCATGACCGACAGATTCTCAGCTCTCTCCACTACAACGTCAACGACCTTCCCCCGATTCCACCAAAACCACCTCCTTGGACAGCTTTGCCTCATATACACATACCACCCTTACCCCGCAACATGCACCCAGTAAGCCATGCTGGCCGCAGGAAGACTCGCATCTGCAACACATACCACCCTTACCCCGCAACATGCACCCAGTAAGTCATGCTGGCCGCAGGAAGGCTAGCATCTGCACGCTACGCTACCGCTACCGCTACCCCGACCAGAAAAAAATTACTTATAGAGACAGTTTATACCATTCCGAGACTGAGCAAGGCACGGTGACTATTACGGCCCCAAGACAATTGCCTATTGCCACCCACTTTTCACAAATTCCCACCTCCTTATCTCTTGAGATCCAGGCCTTAGCCTCATCATCCATACTCTGCCACACCACTCCTGGCCAACACATCATACTTACTGACAGCCAAGACGCGCTTCGTGCCTTTATTGAGTACGCGTTGCCCCCTCACATCCTCCATCAAATCTCAGTTCATTAGCGCATCACCAGGATACGACCTATACACTAGATTGGGTTCTAGGTCAGGATGGAGTGCCGGGAAACGAGTTGACTGATCAACTCTCCCGTGCAGTAGCTCGATTCCGGGATACTTGCGTACTCCCTGGTCCACCTACTATCACCCCCCGGCCATAGCCCGCCAAGAACGAGCTAGGCGCCACAAGATCCTCCATGAGCTCCCGGAAGGCTCCTTTCTTCTACCATCCTCCTCCAAGTTCCTTTACTGTCGAGATTCCTGCCTTGTCCGACAAGCACAGATACATAGTCTTCCCACCCATCACATCCTCCATTATATCGCCGGATACCCCTCCCGCCCTAAATGCTCTTACTTCTCGGGATATGCTGACACCATGCACATGCTGTGAGACTGCCCACATAGCCACCAATCCTGCCAACAGTACATAAACTCTCTCCCAATCAGCTATCGACTTCGTTCACTTCGGGAGGGGCTCACTCCACCTGAGGGGGCAAACGCGGTGGCATGTTGGAGGGCCCTCGTGTGCTATATCAACAGGGTCCTTCCGGATCCTTTTTTTTTTATCATTTTTGTGGCTCTGGGCTAAGGGCCCACTCATGTTATCTTTGTTTTTGTCTTAATTCAATAAAGTTTATTCACTCACTCAAGCCTTCTGATCTAAATTCATAGCATATTATGGTCAATCAGGCAAAATACAGTGGCTTCACCGGAGAAGTGCGGATACCTTTTCTGTTTCCCTAAGGCACTGGCCAGTGTTTTCGCGCCTTCTCCGTATGCTTTCTTGCCTCTGGCTTGCGCTACGTTTTCTGGAATTTGCGTTGTAATTTGGTGACTGATTTAGTACGTGGCAACCGCACACTCCTCCTTGGTCACTGAAGTGCTGACTTAGACTTGGTCATGACAAGCTGACCCAGAAAGGTGAATTTGCTCAGCGCTTCATCCAGAGCAAATGCTTGTAAGGGATAATATGCACCTTTAGCAGTGCTACTGAAGTGAGCTGAAGCATGATCGTTAAAAAAAGATGCGGGCCCTGATTATTTTTTTTTTGTGTGTGTGGGGTCAATGCACCTATTGATATTTTGCACCGAGGTAATGCGAAGAAACATGTATTTTACTTTTCATCGCGTCATTAACGTTCCCAACAGCACTGCTGTACACCTCGTTATAAATCATAGAAACCAAGTAAAACGTGGGTATTGATAGCAGTCACATTCCCTCGGTATTAGCCCGTACCGAGACCACGTTGTAAGAGCAAATGGACAAGCCTCGAGTTATCTTGCCGATCTAGGCGTATCATCCGTCAGCCAGGAACCAGCAATTGGCGCTCTTCGTTCGCGTTTTTCTCGGAGTCTTTCTTTCTATCCGCGACCCGACGGTGCTCTCAGTACGCGACCCGTTCTTCCGGAACCTAGGCGCGCCACCGGAGCAGCACCTGAGCGGGGCCCGGAAGCAGCCCTGGCAGGCGTGATTAGTGGCCGCGCAGTGGGCGGGAAGATTTCTCGGGGGGAAGGGGGGGGGGGGGGGGGGCACAGGAGCGCCCCGGGGCAAACGGCCCGTGGCTGGTTCAGCGCGCGCTTTGCACCTGCGCTGCCCGCGCCTACGCCGTCGCCCCTCGTCGTTACGCCCGCAGAGAACACGGTTGTGAGGCGGCTTCATTGCGAGTGATTGAATGATGACAATTACGCACGATTTCATCAACCGCATGCAGCTATAAAGCCCCAACATTGCCGCCTTTCGATAATTTCTAAGGCAACTTTCTTAACGTGCTGTGCTTAAAATTAACACTCGTCAAACCAAATTGTAGCTGCCGCCTGAGCCGGCTTATCACCCACGCATAGCTGGATATGTACTTGCAATAAATACAGTGTTTATGAGGTGAGGACGCACGTGTACGTGAATATACATGTGAACTACGTCCTGCAATTAGAACACTGATTAGGAAAAGCTTGTGTGTTTGCACTACGTGCTAATTTGTTGTTTCGAAGTAAGGCAGTATATTTAAAGCTGTCCTCCTTCCTCATTCTTTTGTCCTAAACGTTCGTTGTAGGAGCAGTCTGCGGCACTCACCAGCGGCGTAACTGTGGACTGGTGTAAACTTTCTTCCGTGGCAGGCCTGCGCATTTTGTGACAGGGTGGCATTAATCTCGAGGAAGCCGCAAGACTGCGAGACAGCGCGAGAGTGTGGCGTGACAAGGGGAATACCGTGACCTTCGCTACCAAGTTTGTGACGCTACAGAGGTCAGAAGCCAGCCCTGATGAGTGTCGGGAGAGCGCGATGTCACTGCCACTCGCTTGTAAGGCGCAAGCGCGCCGAAGTTTCAAGCGGTATGCAGAGCGCCGCGCACTCCACTCCGTTTGGCCGCAGCTCGGCAAACGCACAAAGCTGCGGGGACTTCTCGTTGCTATGTAAAGAAGGGCATCCGTCCTTTAACCTGGTTCGCTTAAGTTTGTTCTGTTAAAAGCCGCCCTTAGCGCGGCAGCGTTTCTCCTGTGCACGATGTTTGATTAAAAGCACTTTTCGTATAAGTTTGCGCTAGGAAGTGCTTGGGTGCATTCCCAGTTGACGGTCCACTTAGTCCTAGTTAACGGTCCACTTAGTTTGAAAGTGCGGAAGCTGCGTACGCGGGCGCACGCAGTCCATAAGTGCGTGTGCTTTATCCATCATTTGCGTATTTTCGTTTTTGGAGCCGCATAAAGGACGTTATGTTGCACCCCGAGGAACCACACTCGTGCCAATGCCTTGGTTAGGCACGATGGGCTCGGCATGCAGAGCACGCATGCGCACCTGTCACAGTAGCTGATTCCGTGCATCATCAGTAGCTGGTTCTACTCTCCGAGAAATACTATTCCCCCGCCACAGTGGCACAGTTGTTACGGCGCTTGACTGCTGATCCCGTGGACGCGGATGCGATTCCCATTGTGGCGGCCGAGTTTCGATGGGGGCGAAACGCAAGGCTCCTGTGTACTGCGTGATTTTGCGTGCTCGTTAAAGAATTCCAGGTGGTCAAACTACCGGAGTCCACCACTAAGTTTTTCCTTATAGCAGATGTCGCTTTCGGGTAATTAAACCTTATAAAATAAGTTCAACCAACCTGCCAGCAGACGGATCATAAAAGAAAATATGTGACAATGCAGCGCTTTCTCCAATAACGTACTCAGCCGTAGCGATATAGTTCTGCTCGAAATCGCTATAAACGGACAACTTACTCTGGAACGCTTACGCAGGGTACACAGCGTCGAAACTAATTCTAAAATGTTCCCTTTGTTCAGGCGCAGTGGTATATTCGCGCTGTTACGGAGAAGGAGAAAACTCGATGAGACATTGATTGGGACCCGAGACTCAGATATGCTTCAACTAGCAATTTAATTAAATATGACCGCTTTCCTTCTTATTAACGACGTTTTCTATCTGAGCGAGAGAAATAAGGAGGCCAGTAATTGAGGAAAATAGCATTGTAAGCTATAGTGCTGTGCTTCTTCATTTAACTCGTCATTCTTAAAGTTCGCACAGCCATTAGTAAGCGCGAGAAAGTTGATTCGTGGAAATGAGGACGTATATACCGTGTCCATGCGTCGTGATGCCAATTGCGCAGATACAAGACAAAGTTGCATAGCTCGATGGCATCCGTTTTGAATATCGAGGGGCGGTTGTGCCGTGCAGCGGATAAACCTAGTTCGGTTATATGGGCTTTACGTGGGCGCACGCCTGTTGTGCGCTGATGGAATAGAGATATTTCATAGCCTAGGTCACGAAGCTGGGGCCAAGCCAGCCGCCTTTTGCATCATCTCTTGCTTCATATGTCTTGCGTGGTGACAGCTTGTAATTTGTTTCTTTTTTCTTAGATTTGCTTCTGTTCGCGGCTGCATTTGTTTAAAAATAAAAACACGAGAAAGGTGTCTCTACGAGCCATTTATAGCCCGAGTTACTACCTTGCATTCTAAAACCCTACATTTATGCGCAATGGCGGGCTGCTTTCGTGACAATGCGGCGCAAAATTTCTCATCATGCATGGTGTTGCAATCCGGTAAGAACCCTTTCTCGGCCCGCCCCAAATAATAAAAATCAAATATGCGTGTATCCTTTTATTCTTGTGGACAACTTTTCTATGCCGGTGTGGCTGCGGGGTCGATATTGTCGTTGCGTTGCGGAGCTGTAGCATAAATTACGCGCCATGATGTCACAGTGGCATGAAATGAAAGCTTGCGCTATTCGTTTTCTTAGGTTGGGGTTTATTTCGCCGAGAGCATTCCTTTCTCAGGCAGTCCACAGTTTATTGCCATCAACTCGTCATTTCATTTTCTGCATTCATTTTAAAACTAAATTGTGTAATACAACTTGGATCCGTCTCATACGGACACTCCAGCTCAGAATTGGACAAGCAATCATTGAGAAAGCTTGCTTTGGCACTTAAGCACTACAGTAGCGAGCAGAGAGAATGTCGTAGAAAATAAAATGCAAGCCAATAATATACGCATGCCTTTTATAATATGTGATTTACAAATGTAACGTCGCATACTTCAAGTTACAGCTCTGCAGAATTTGTTACTCAAGGGATGTTCTGTTACATCTTTTTTATCGCTGACGCCTCTTTGAAACAAAACAACGAAACGGCTAGTGCAATAAATGCTTGTTTATTGACTGTCAGCATTTGTTATACCAGAACACAAATTTTGTCAAGATGAAACGTTAACCCAACGCAAACGCTGAGGAAAAAAATATTTCCGCGCATTCGCTTGATCCAACTAGTCGATTGAAATGTGTATGAACGTGAGAGGACGCGTAGCAACTGGTGGCAATACCAGGCGGCTGGATCATGAGGCAGAAAGCCGGAACCGCATGGCGCGATTTAGGGCGCGATTGCCGCGCGGATGGTGGGACGCGCGCGTCATTCTGACGCGTTCCCACTAGTTCCCACTACGAAATCGCGCCGCCGCGTGGTTCTACGCTTCGTAGAAAAAAACGCCTCGCGCAGCGCGTTCACTGACGTCGCGGCCGGCGTCCACCAATCAGCGTGCAGTCACGTGTCATTTTGGTTTTTTGGTTTGCCAACAGATGGCTCTGCTCTCCGCGCATCTCGGCGGAACCTTTTCGACGGAACTTTGTTTCCTCGGGAAAGCTGGTGCGCGCGTTCAAGGAGCCACGTGCTTCACGTATCGTGTTCGTTCGCGCGTAGTGTTTCGCACGCAATGTTGCTGTTCGAAATTAAGTTTGATAAATACACTTTGGAGGAAATGTCGCTGTATAATTACATGATGATTGTTTTTATGGTAGTGTCCTGTAATTTAAAGGGCATATTATAAATGCGGTAACAGAGATAACTCATCTCGTTGGGAGTTATGTGGTCTGGCAACCCGGAAAACGCGGCGCGACACCGCCGCTCAATTTTTCTCGTGCGGGTGATCGCGCGTCGGCGGCAACGCGGCCGTATGCCGCGCGTCACGTTTTTCGCTCGCGAAAAACGCTCCATGCGGTTCCGGCTTTACAATAAACTCGTCGAGCACGCGCGTCTGTAAAATTTTGGTTGTGATAGTACAGGGCTAGAAATGTTCTCTATGTCTGCGCGTTCTTGAGGTCACCTGATAATTCATCTCATTAAGAAAACACTTGGCTCTAAATCTTGCTGTTCTTCGTAGTGTACCCAGGGGCCTGCCACCTTGATGATGGTTCTCTAGGGACTCATAACATAGCTCCTCCTTAATAGCTGTAATGCTTTTTCGCTCTTGTGCATTATATTGATGCTTTCACCTTAGGATGCCGCCTTGCAGCAGAAAAGACAGCGTATGCGCAGTTCAAGGTGTGAGGTTCTTGTCGCAACAATTAACGAAACTGCGTTTCCAGGAATCCACGCATATATTCGTAAATCAGACGGTAACCCTTTAACTTATTCTGTATCTTGTGTTTCAGCGAACATCTTCGAAACTTCCCCCAAAATAAAGAGTTCTCTGTAGAAAAACAACTTTTCAATAGAAAAACAAAAATTTTTAGAACCAACCTCTCAGCCGCAGTGGACATAATTTATTGTAAAAACTCCACTGACTGTGTAACAAATTACCTAAAACTTAGTAATTAGGTTTTAATTAACGCAGTCCGATTGATATTCCTAAAGGAGAGTTCGAAGCCGTATACGAGACGATATAATTAATAATAATAATAATTGGTTCACAGGAAGGGAAAGGTGCAGTATCTGTCACACTTGCTCTGTGGACACCTGAACCGCGCTTTAAAGGCCCACTGTGCGCCCTCCGCTCGAAAATATTTTCTTCCACGGTGACTGTGAGACTTCGCCCCTAGAACGCAAGGCCGCAAAATGTTTTTGAAAAGAGTAACTAATAACGCAGTTACAGCCACCGCAATCACCCGATTCGGTCATGCTTCTCTCCTTCCGTTCCCTCGCAAAGATTTTTCACTCTCCTGCCCGAGGTCGTCTAGCCTCCGCAAGACAAATTCCCCTTCATCCTCCGCGTTTGCCAGGGGATGGGGCGTGGCACTCCGCGAGCGCGAAAAAAAAAAAGCGGGCGAGGGAGCGCGCGCCGCTGGATTTAGTCTGGCCGTGGCGAGGGAAAAGCGTGCAACGAGCGGTAGACACCCATCCTTCTCCCATCAGTCAGCGAGACGGACCAATGGACGTCGTTCTCTGGAAGTACGTCATTACTGTGGCTCGACGAGCCAGCGCAGAAAACGGGGGAGCTGGCTTCCCGAAGGAGAGCATGAGAGAGCTTTGATTTGTATTTTCGTTGCTTTGCGGCGCGCGTGTTACTGCAGCATTTTGCACAGACTATCTCCGGTACCTTACCGAAACACTGGGCTCCTTTGCTTAAGAGGTCCTTCCCTGGACAGTGGCTCTTTAAGGGAAGGGAGGAAGGTGGGAGTGAAAGAGGAAAGGGGAGCCGTAGTGGAGGGCTACGGAGTAATTTCGGCCACCTGGGGATCTTTAACGTGCGCTCACATCGCACAGCACACGGACGCCACTTCGTTTCGCCTCCACCGAAACGCAGCCGCCGATATAATTATAATATAATGGGTTCAGAGGAAAGGAAGGGAGCTTTATTTGTCACACTTGTTCTGTGGACATCTAAATTACGCCGTAAAGGAAGGGGGGAAGGTAGAAGTGAAAGTGGAAAGAAAGAAAGAAATACCGTAGTGGAGGGCTACAGAGTATTTTCGACTACCCGAGGTTCTTTACCATGCACTGACGTTGCACAGCACACGGACACCTCTTTGTTTCGCCTCCATCGGAACGCAGCCGCCGCTGGTCGGTAGAACCCGGGCGCTCCGGCGCAGTAGTCGGGGATCTTCACTGCACCAACGCGGCGGGTTACAACAAGACGATGGCATATTAGTTTTGCAGCGAAGAAGATTGCTTTTTGAAGTCCTGCAGCGGGACAAAATCCGGCGTCTTTTTATTTTTTTTTTTTTTATTTTTTTTTTTTTTTATTGCGAAAGCAATACTACGACAGCGAAAGCGAGACCTCGGTTGGTCGCAGCTGCGCGGTGAAAAGACTGCTACGCCTTGAAGAGGCGTAGCTGTAGTCTCTTCATAAAAAAATCAGCCTGCCATGACATTTGATTTCACATTACCCTTATGCCACGGGCAGGAGCTGCCAACTCGGGTCGCTCCTTTCATATGGGAGTGGGATATCAGAATCATCCTGCCAGAACCGTTTGAATTCTCGTTACCCCTACGACACGAAGGCACGTCCATACGACTAGGTTGAAGCGTGACTTTATATGTGGGCTGGTAGCTTACGCTCTCGCGTCATACCTTTAAAGGATGAGCTTAAGTGACCCTGATAATATAGCACCTTACACTGATAGGGCGTGATCGGGGAATAATGTAGCAGGCAAAAGAAGCTCCCGCCTTTTGTTTTCGCAATTGAACTAGGGTCAGCCAGAGTTAAACCTCTATTAATGTTTTTTTTTTTTTTTTTGCACAAAACTGAAAATGAGCCCATGGGGGTGCCCAACTAGAACTGTGTGCGTTGTTGTGCCATGTCAAATGCATTATTTTGTTTCGTACTTTGATTCCAGTCGAAGCACAGTGTATGTGGTCGTTATATTTGAGAGGAACGGAGCAAAATGAAGTCCATGACGATAGCCTCCTATATTTTCCATGCCCGGTAATTCTCTCCTGTGCGACCGCTCAAAGTTGTTTTCTAAATGACCGTGTCGTAAACGCCAGTCCGCGAAGTGCGCAAAAAAAGAAAAAAAAAGTTGTTTGTCGCGATAAAGCGATTTTCGCGAAGAGGCGCTCGCATCGCAAGGTTCCGGTTACATGCGGTGAATTGCTACCTGCGTGGCGACCTGGGCTTACAATTATTGGCATGCTTTGCGCTCGCCTTAGTGCGGAAAGCGCCTCACTGATTCAGACATCGTGGCGATCACCTAGTTCCGTCTTTTGACGCAAAGTGACGCTCACAAACCGGCTACCCAGCCACTCACTCGGGCTACCTGACGCTCAGTAGATGGGACGATCTGAAAACGCCGCGTGGCGTGTTCAGTTAGCACGGCGCGGCCGCAAGGGGCAGCGGCAGTAATGGAGGTTTTTTTTCCTGCGGTGGCGCTTGGCACAAGCACTTACCATTAATTTTGATATATATATCACGTTCGAGTGTTTAGAACAACTTCTTGCTAAGCTGGAAGCAAGTCTGCTTACAGCCCTGCGCTTCGAAATCTATTCTCAGGAGCGGTCAAGACAGCGGTTCAAGGTACTACTCTGCAGTTGCAGTTCAAGAGAATGCGCAGGTCGGTCTTGCACATCACTATACCCCTGCCAGCTGAGTTTATGTTTATGAAACAAGGGCTTCTTCTTGACCACATAAAGTTTCTAAACGGTTCTTACCAGTTAATAAGTGAGGCGACCTACCCTTGTTGTCTCCAGCGAGGCCATCTGCCTCGCTGTTCGAACAGAGGACGCACGTATCTGTCTTAGCAAGTAGTGATTTGGACGGTATGAAAAGGCACAAAACCTCTTACGTGCTCAGAATTAGACGCTTAATTAAGTAAAAGAGGCGTATTCCAGTCTTTCTCGGTTTTACTGCTGACACAGGCAGCGCGATTTCCTCGCACGTGCCGTTTCTTCGTAGGAACGCCAACAGAATCGGCGGAAAGTACAGTCCCCTGAACAACGCGCAGAAGTGCACGGGAGCTGCTGCTATCTCACCGCAGTGCGGGCGAGCCGGCGGAGCACTATTCTTTTCGCCATCGCGTACTTGAGCGGGACGGTCGGCTTCCTTTGATCTCGGCGCCTCTGACCGGGCATGGACAGTACAGGAGGCTATGACATGGCACGACACAGTCGATCAGCCAGTTCGAATGGGGCGCAGTAGTCAGTGCAGCGCATCATCCGTGGACTTTGCTTTTGTATCGCGCTTGGCAATTGCCTCTCCCATATTCCTTCAATTATCCCGATTGTGTGTTAGCTTTAATGACTGTCAACTGCACCGCCCAGTTCCGTTTTTGTGCGGAAAGAAGCGCCGGATTTTCTCTACCCAGAGGGCGTTAAAAAATGAACTTTTATTCGTTTCAAAAAGTTATATGGAATCGTCTTGTCGAAGTTTCTAACTTCGCATTGGCACCAGCTACCAAACTCTGTTAAATATAGACTTAATAATTTTGTGCATTATGTGTATAATTACAAATGTTTCTAGAGTATCAAAATTGCCGTGTGGCCTACAGTTTGGTTAGGAGCGGGCATTTCGATATTGGCATGTTATATTCAAATTGCCTTCTAAGTCACGAAAACAAGCATGACCAAATAAGTGTGTTCAGCGACATCATTTAGTCGCTTTATACAAAGCCGACATCAGAAAAAACTTTTCATATGGCCGCGTTAGATTCCCGGCTATATTTCAGACATTTAAATTTTATAAAGCACACGTTAATACTTGTTTTAAGCCGCGTGCTTGTCAGCAGAGACTCGTTATTGCCGCATCAGGAGCGCACGTTGCTGAAATGTGACTGGCGCGCGCAGATCGATTTGAAAGTGAACGTGAAATTCGTCTTGAAGAGACCCTGATGTTACGGGTGGCGAAAATTTAAAGGTGGACGCGGATCGCTCAAGCGACGCCCGTAATGAGCTCCTCATCTCTTGAATAAAGCAGCATAAAACCATAAGCCATATTCGCAACACATGTCTGCCTCTTGAAGCGGGGAGCGCTTTCGCCGCAGTAAGTTCGGAGACACCGAAGGGAGTTCGAACACGAGCCCCGTTTGCAGCGGCGCTTTCAGATATTCCTCCATCCAGGCTCGAGAGTTAATTTGCCTAAACGATCTTCTCCGGTGGCCGTATCACCTTGGAGACTGATCGGCGGCACGGAAAACCGACATCATTTTATTTTCATCTCTTTAGTCCTTCTGCATCACCCACTTCGGGGTGTGTTTTCGCTAACTGGTGGAACGGCAAACACAAACATCGGCACTTTCTGAGGAAAGGCTCTACCGTCTTTGATCTAGCCAGACGATCAAGTGAAGTCTTTCATGTTCTTTCCTTCTGCTTTTATTTTTGTTCCTTGCGAGCTAACGGAGAGGAGGGGGGCTTCGCTTGCGAGAAGCACATCCCACGGCCGAGGGTAAGCGAAATAAACACGCGTAGGAGAAAAAGCCGGTCAATCGGCCCGGATTATCGAGCGGTCCTGGTGGTGCGCTCCACGCGCGGCACAGTTGAAAGAAGCAATCGAGAAATGACGTCTTAGACTCGCTGAGCGTCGGTGGCGCTCGCGTCGGCATGCTTTTGCGTGAGATCGCGTGATGCTGCGGGCACTTTAAAGCACTTCCACGTGCTTTGCTGCACCTGCGTTCTTTGTATGGAGACCACGGCGCTTCCCCGATAACCTTGCGTGCTGCAAATACAGGTCAAGGCCATTCCCGGAGTTTTCATAGATTTTGGCGCTCTGCCTAGCTTTGTCAATGAAAGCCTTTTTGAGTGCATCTTGCGTGTGAAAGGAAATAATACTGCGCAGATGAAAGGCGGAGACTGCTTGACACCAAGCGAAAGGTTATTAAAGAAAAAAAAAAAGAAAACGTAGCGTAAAGAAACACGGACACAGAAAGAAGAGACACACATCGCTAAGATACAGCGCTTTAAATCATGAACCAACCAGCCCAAACATCTACCATTCCGAAAGGTTATGTTTACACAGGCTCTTATCTTTTCGCACTGATTACTCCACAGTCACATCACCCTTCAGCAGGCCAATATGCAACTGGAGGGATAATTTTTCAAGTGTAACAAAGTAGAAGACGAATTTTCCTGGCGAATAACATGACGGGCTGCGCTATGTGGTTACTACGTAGTACCGAACTCGCCCTCACCCCACTGCCATCCCAAGTGACCATCTTACGGGCTGACAGTATTCATCTAACGTCGTGGAAAATGGCAATATTGCCTTCGGAATTTCACGAGTTTAAGCAGAAGGATCTGTATGAGAGAGGAAGCTCCGCCGTAGCAGTGTCCGCCTCTTCGTGCACCCATCCTTCTTTGTGCAGCGAATACGGGTAAAGCGGCCAACACACGTTGTAGTGCCCGGAATGTCGCGTGATCGATGGCGACTGGAGCATAGAAGTCGCGAGCAAGCTCCAGAAAGGATGGGAGGTGAGACGCACGCTGGGGCGCCAAGAATTTGCGAAACGGCGTCACAGCGCGTGCCTGAGCCTCAAAAAACGATCATTGCAAACCTACTGCGGTGCGAACAAAGTTCTTCTGCCAACCTTCCCAGCACTCGGCATGCAGAACATCTACGCCAATGAGCGACGCGGCGCCGGAACAGCGCGCTTCGGTCATGTCGACAGTGTGTCGCGCCTCTGAAAACTCCTTCCTCGCCGCCATCCCGCACTGCCTACGCTCGTGCTAAAGCCGCTGGCTGGGAAAGCTACGACCAAGCTCAGAGGGATGAAAGAGGGCACGTACACAATCAGAACGCGGTGTTTTGCTGAGTGCACTCGGCTCTCCAAAGTAAAAAGGCAGCGCCCCTATGACAGAAATGAGACTGCGAAAGGTCCCAGGGGTCAGCGGATCGAGTGGGAAAGCTAATTGACCCGGTTCTATTTGAGCCCGGTCATGATGATTCTGTGCGAGGGGTAATAATGTCACTCCCTTTAGCTTTCTGCGTGCCTCTTTTTCGCTTGGGTTTTAGCGCGGCTTCATTTGTTCTTAATATTTACCTGCACGACTGGCCAATCCGAGTGATAGTGACGCCGCATGGGCTAGGTCAATACCGCTGTGTGAGTGAAATAGAATGAACAGTTCTTCGCCGAAGAGGAAATATTTGTCACATCTTCTGGCCACGTGGAACAGCGTTGCGCTCCATGACGAGCAGGTTGACGCTAGTGCGTGCCAAACTCGCGTAAAGAGAGACGCTAGGACAAAAATTAGACTCGTCGTGACACCGTCTCAGGATTTATATTTGCTCACGCAGGGTAACTCTTGCAGCGCAGAAGAAGCAGGGCTGAACATTACTTCTTCTGCAGATCATGTACAAACTTTGGGTACACCGCACTGTGTTCTCCTTCTGAAGTTTCAGAAACTAAACAGCAAAAGTGCCATGTCGAGGATGATAGACTGGTTCAGCTTTTCATGGCAGATATGTTGCCCGAGTTAAAATGAAACAACAAAAATGAAATTGTCTGCTGGAGTTGTAGCATTCGAAGTGCTTTCTTGTGTACATATTACTGCCGATGTTCCTCCGAGAGCACCGTTCCTGCTGCTGTGCTGCCTCAAACTAGCGTTCCAAATGTCATTTGAAAAATAAACCCCGCGCCTCAAATGTTACTCTCTGCGCTCCTGCCGCGGTTACATTTGTGTGGCTGTGAGAAGGAAGCGCGGGTTTCGAGGCAGTTATTGCGAAGGGTGCCATCTTGAGCCCTTTAACTTTTCACTTTCTGTTCATGGATGGCTGAATGTATCATTCGCGTGTGTATAAAGTTTTCTGAATCGAACCGTTAGTAAGGCAGTGCGCCGAAAAAAAAAAAAAAAAAAAAGGGAGGGAAAATTTGTATTGGCAACGTACGTTATACAAAAGCGTTCAGTTTTGCGAGGAAGTGACTTAACTGAAATAAAACATAATTATTCGACGGTCGGTGGGTTGTGAAGCCTCAGTTTTCTTCTATTTTTCTCTGTGCGTACCAAGTCCACGTTTGTATATTATTATAGTTTTATTTTCAGGTCGCATATATAGTTGTGTTTCATTTATATATTGTTTTATTTCCGATCAGAGATACTCGAGCGAAGAACGAGCTTCGAAAAATAACGGATTATGGTTACTGGCAAAGTGAATTTTTCTACTGATATCCTGAGACGTTGGTGTGTGAGCACATTTTG
Organism: Amblyomma maculatum; assembly: GCF_055883805.1. Classification (NCBI taxonomy): domain Eukaryota; kingdom Metazoa; phylum Arthropoda; class Arachnida; order Ixodida; family Ixodidae; genus Amblyomma; species Amblyomma maculatum. The sequence goes on along the minus strand of NC_139344.1, from coordinate 268,856,863 downwards.
TTGACGTTTAACTTAAACAATGTTATTTAATTATCTTGTCAGATAATAGAAGAAAGAAGTGCATCTGCTCGGACGGTCTTTTCACAGGAGCGTTGACAATTTTTCATATTTGTGTGACTCTGTCGTTGGGCGAGCTCACAGTACTTGGTGGGAGCAGAAAGCAATTCCGCAGAATTTCGGTACAATGGCTGCCTAATACGAAGTGCTTGTTTCTGTTTTTGCCAGCCTTTGGTGGCCGATGTTTGTCATCTGAGCCCAGTGTTTTTGGTTGTATCCTGAGCTCAACGAATACGGCTTCAGGGCGCAGCCAGAGCTGGTAGGCCCTGCACTTCCTGGCCAAGATGAAGATCCTGGTGGTCAAGGACATTGAGCGGTAGGATAATGAATTTGTGTGCCGCAGCCTGGGCTGCCGGCCCATCGCCTCGCTAAACCACTTCGCGGTGGATGCTCTCGGCTCGGCCGAGCTGGTCGAGGAGGTGACCACGGGCAGCACAAAATTTGTGCGGGTGACTGGCGTGGCCAACCCCGGCCGCACCGTCTCCATCCTAGTGCGTGGCTCCAACAAGCTGGTGCTGGAGGAGGCCGAGCGTTCACTGCACGATGCCCTCTTCGTGGTGCGCTGCCTTCGTGCACGGCATTCTGAAGCCGCCATTACTGCTATTACTGCGGTTTGCTATAACAGGAGCTACATTTAAAACGCCAAGAGTCATGAATGTAGACGTTGAATCTGAGAGCAAGAAGCCCCCGCTGGACAGCAGTAGGTAGCATGAGGGCATCTGTGTTTACGTCCCCAGTAAACCAGAAGATTTACGGAGATTGTGACAAGGCCTCGTTCACGCTCACAAGAAAGAAAAAAAAAAAAGCGGCTTGAAGGAATTCCTGTAGTCTTTCGCCCGTGGCAGGAGGGCCAAAGAGAAAGTTACACCACTCTGGGTAAATGAGGGACGGAAGCTTTTAAAGCTTTAGCTTTACTGCGTTCATTTGCTAGTTTCGCGTTGTTAAGCATAATTCCTGGACCTAGTGCCAGATGGGTTACACAAACGGCGCCACGTACGCCTCATGTTTCATCTCGCACTGAGCAGCAAACATCTTCATTGTCGTGGCAGGCACCTGAGCACTATGCTATCACCGCAGCAGACCACGCCTCATGTAAACCTGCAACACACTCTCACACTGTGCAGTGAACGTTGCCGTCTTCATCAAGTTGCAACTGCAAAACACTTCACGCTGTGCACTGAACATCATCGTCTTCATGAAGTTCAATCCGCACCGCTAGTTCCTTAAGCTATAGGTAAATACGCCATGCGCATGCGCCATCTGAAAGCAGAGACCGTAGCCATGTCAGACAGGCTGCCGAGACCAGCGAACAACGAGAAGACAGACTTCTTCGTTGCCTAGAAGCTTACCAAGCACTCAAGCTGGGTCGAAGCGGCAGCAACGACTGCGGCTGCGGCCGATGCTAATTAACGCTCGTTAAATTTTGGTTCAAGAATAGTTGAACCTCTGCAGCTTTTTTGGGTGTATTACTTCGTTAGCAGCTGCGGAGCCCTTCCGCTGCTGCTGCTATCCTATGTAAACACCCTAGGAGTCACACCCTTCGTACTTGAAACATATGGAACGAATGTAGGGTAAATACGTCCTGTACCTCATCAGTGCAGCGATGGGCAGCTGCTTGACAAATCTTCCATTGTCAAGAGAATGATGCGGTTGAATACGGTCCCCTTTACTTTGTAATGCGTTAACTTAGTTACATTCCTTACTGGCATACATTACATTCTCACCTTCGTCTAATAGGGCAACTGCTGATGACAGTTAAGCAGAATTGGCTTCTGGATGCAGCACTCGATTGTCAACTTTCTTAAGCTTCTGAAATGAAAAAGAAACACTAAAAGAACAGCAAAACACAGTGGCAAAGGCATTTAGCGGACTTTATACTTCGTCTTTGAGAAGGTCGAGATATTTTCTACTGAAAATGCACAGTGCTGTCACATGGAAAGAAAAAAAAATCAGTAGTGTGGGCGATATTCACAAAACCTCGCTACCCACGGAAGAGCGTTTACAAAACGAAGTATTCGTTTGTGTTTGGGCGCTGTGCAAGCAACTATATTTATACACTATAGCTGTATTCCTATTACAAAGGGATGGCAGCCGGTTCATTTTTCCTCCCGCCGCGATGGTGCAGTGGTGAGGGCGCTCGACTTGTGTGCCCAAACATGCGGCATCTAATCCCGGCCGCGGCGGCCGCCTTTCGATTAGGCGTAAAGCTAAGCGCCTGTGTGCTGTGCGATGCCTGTGCATGTTAACAAACCTCAGGCGATCGAAAATTCCGAATGCTTCCACTCGTCGCTTTTGGACCTTAAACCCCTTAAACCTTCCACCAACCAACCAACTAACCGGTTCATTTTCCGTGCATTGTTTTCTTTCTTCCTGTCACTCACTTCTTCGATTTCCTGCAGCGCTTCCTTACTACCCCTTTATTTCCTCAGTTCAGGTGCTTCAGATATTAGCAGATTCCAGGGATGACAAATATCTTTTAGTTCCGTTTTTGATATTTATTTAATAAATAACGACTTACTTCCTACCAAACATAAAATATGTCCTTTACTTTCAGCATAGATGAGACGGAAGCCTAATTTATAAAGTTTTTCTAGAATACCAACACGATCTTCAAAATTATGAATATTGGAAGGGAGATATAGTTATATCCTTTATGCAGTTCTTGTCGATCCTTAAATTCGAGCTGTCTGTCAGAGTGATAATTGTAAAACGCAGCATGATGGCACTTGCAGCTCACCAGTTAGCCAAGTTCAGAATGTAGTACATTCTGTATTCTGGCCATATTTATATATACGCGGATGGCTCAGATCTCCAGATCCTTCGACATCTATATTTATAATTCAATAGCTGAATTAACGGTGGGCTTAAACTAGTTGAACTTACAGAGTTAACAACAGCTTATTTGGCTCTTGAGTCATTACCATCAGTACCAGATCAGCGTGTGTGGGGAATCTTCGGTGATTTACAGGCTTTCTAAAAATCTCTCGACAGAACCAGTTCAGTACCTTGAAATGCTAGTTTTGTTTGCGAAGCATTGAGGAATTCTTCAAAGTATCAGAGAAGCAGCATTTAGCAGTTTTTCAACGGACACCCAATCACTGCCTTATTCAAGGAAACACTGAGGCACATATAGCGGCTAGGCAAGCTCATACAATCACTACTTCTCATAATCTGCCTTACTCTACATTTGAAATTTGCCGTCTTCTAAGACCCATTTGAATTTGCAAAGGCAAGAAAAAGTGGTACGCAACCTCTAACCCTTATCGTATTGACCATCAGTAAAGGTTCACAATTCCAATCTCACTAACCAGAATACTGGACGCTATAATTCATCTTTAAGAATTGTGAACAGCTTGCACGAAACGAAACACTTTGTGCATAAAGTTTGGCGTGCTGACAACCCACAATATCCATGAGGTGACGATCGAGTACAGGAGTGTGACATGATCGTTTAATGGAGTGTCTAGAGAACTATAATATTGAGAGACGAATAAAGAGACTTGCCCACACTTGATGACCGGGCTTCTAGTCTCCGAAATATACTGGGTACATGACTGTCGCGTTCGCTACAGAAACCAGGTGTCATAGCGCTGAAATCTTTTCTTGAAGGCAGCGTCACATTTTTGAGTTAGAGACGTTGCTAGCTAGATACGCGATTGCTTGTCTCGTCTCGTGCTTCCCAGTGCTTGCCGGTTTATTACATGACCATGGGTTCCCTTTAAGATAAACTTCCGTATTAATGTTGACTGTATAAAACATTACGCCCACAGTGTTATTGTTGCTGTTTCCTGCGGTTTCTTTTCGATTACTGCATTTTTCAATCTTCTGCTTTTTTTATGATCATTGCTTGCTGCATATTTTCTGCTTTGTGTTAGGATCCAAGGTAGAACGAAAGAAAGAAGATGGCTGCGCAGTAGGAGACAGAGAGAGAGAAAGAGAGAGAGAAAACTTTTAATGAGCAGATAATCAGTAAATATTCGCAGGAGCTGGGTGGTCGGTGCCCCTAGTCCAGGGCTCCGCTGGCGGCAGCTGACTTGCGGACTAGCTGGATAATCCAGGCTTGCTGGTCCAGGTTGTCGCTGGTCAGGGCCGCCTCCCACTGCTCGTGTGTCGGGCATGGCACTATTAACGTTGGGTCAGGTTTGTCCTGGCATTCCCAAGAGATGTGAAAGAGTGTGGGGCTTGCACCGCACCAAGGACAGTAACTCGTGTATTTTGTTGGGCTTATCTTATTTAAAATTTGAAGATTAGGGAATGTGTTTGTTTGTATTTTTCTACAGTCTATAGCGTCCGAGGAAGGAAGGTGTTTGTGTGGTGGTGAGAAAATTCTTCTTTCTAACCGTAGGTGTTCCAGCCTGTCGCCGTAGGGTCCTCGGAGAGGGGTGAGGTAGGGATGGGGATCCGCCCGGTTTGTGAGAGCTCGGGCTAGATCATTCGCTACCTCATTTCCTTCTAGGCCTTCGTGTCCAGGTGTCCATGTAATTGTGTGCGTCTGGGAGATGGAACGTAATATTGCACACGCTCTTTTGTGAGGTTTTCCGGCCAGGTAGTCCCTGCAGGCTGGTTGGGAGTCCGTCACTACGTGTGATGACTTATTTTGGTTGTCTTGTGTTTTTATGGTGATGGCTATTGCAAGTGATTCCGCTTCCGCATGATCCTTGGCATAGATCAAAGCCTGAATAATTGGCCTCACTTGTGGTCAACTGCAGCTATTGTGAACTTGCCAGGTTCGCCGTAAGCCCCTATGTCCACGTAGACAGCTTCCGCGTCTTTAGACAATTGTTTTTCCATGATTTGACTCTGACTTTCCTTCGACCCTTTTGTAACTCATGGTGCATGTGCTTGGGTATAGGGTTCACATAGATGTTGTTTCTTGTGGATGTCGGAATTTGTGATTTGATCTCAGAAGTTCTTAGTGCCTGCCATAGCCCTAGTTTTGACAGGATTTCCCTACCCGCCTGCGTTGTTGTTAGGCGTTGTTTCTGACTCTCTAGAACCGCCTCCTTGAGCTCCTCGAAGTTGTTGTGCACTCCGAGTGCCCAAAGACGTTCCGTTGATGTTGTTGGCGGGAGGTTTAGGGCCGTTTTATAGGCTCCTCTTATGATAGTGTCAATGGCCCTTTTATCAGTGAATCTAATTTCGTGATATGGGAGCCCGTAGGTAATCCTGCTAACGACTAGGGCCTGTACAAGGCGTAGGGTGTCCTCTTCCCTCATCCCTTTCCGGTGCCAGGTCACCCTTCTAATCATTCTGGAAATTTGGTTGACTGTGGTTTTGAGTGTTTTGATTGTATAATCCACTCTCAAATTGCTTTGCAACCACAGCCCCAAAACTCTGATCTTGTCCTTCTCTTGAATTATCTGGTCTCCTAGATAGAGCTGAATTTCTCCTGGGGACTTGTAATTTCTTCTGTGTAGCCTGATAAGTTCGGATTTTTCTGGGGAGCATTGAAGACCACTCTCCCCGGCAAATTCCTCGACTAGGTCTATAGCGGCTTGCAGAGCTTCTTCTTTTTGCGCCAAATACGTGAAGGCTTTCAAATACGTGAAAATTTTCAAATACGTGAAGGCTTTCCTCTCAGATCGCACAGCCACCATAGGAATTGGAGAGATCCGATCACCAAAAGTACCCATGCCGAACAAAGGTGCACCGCAGGGTTCTATAATCTCTCCAATGCTATTTAACATAGCAATGATAAATTTAGCAAAAGAACTGTTGACCCGCACTGATAATGGCTTCACTTTATACGCGGACGACATCACCATCTAGGAGACAGAACAACATTTGTTGAGGGGGAGCACCAGTTTGCGAGTCAATCCAACGTTTCGACAAGAGGACTTGTCCCAGACGAAAACAAGTCTCCTTGCCGTAGCGTTCACTTGCGAACCGAAGCTACCCCTTAACCCTTGTTCGTTTCTCTTTCCTGTTTTGTGTTAGTATTACTGCCATGCGTATGCTATTATTTGTATTGTGATCTGCGCCTTTTTGCTGAGGGTTATGTCGTTCTACTGTTCTTTCTTGTGTTACGCGAAAAAGCGCATCCGGCGCTTTTATGACTTCAACGTCTTCTTTTCAGTTCATGTCAGTAAAAAAAAAAAAAAAAAAAAGACAAGAAACAACCCTCACTGCCATGTGTGATTGAGCGTGGCGCGCTATATTTTCCCATCGAAATGATGGAAACACACTTGCCTCTGCGTTTTGGTTTTAACTCGAATTTAGGCAATCATAGTTCATAGGGGAGTCATCTAAATAAAGCAGAATTTGACCAAAAGGTCTTTTTTTTTTCCCTTTCCTTTACAGCTGGCTGCCGCATTCCGTTTTCGAAGCATTTATTTTTCTGTTAGGCATCACAGCATTGCTTGTCAATCACGTCGGACGTATTTTAAACGAATGGCTTGCACCTGGTACGAAATAGCCTATCGATTAGCAATGTCACCTTCCTTTCATTGCTTCAAAGACAACGCTTTACATGACACCTGTCTTCGAATGTTTTACTTACTATTTGTATTTAGAATTTCGTGGTGATGCAGGTGACAGTGTATACAAATACAGGTTGCAATATCTGCTCGCATAAAAATGTATGACAGCGAGCATTGCCATCCGTTCATCTAGCTGACGTATAGGTTTTGTTGGCATCGTCTTGAAAGTACATTTTGCTGAACTATATTTGGCGGAGCACTGTCTAATATAAGGTGAAAGAGCGCTAATTTACCACAGATGACACAGAAAGACGGGCAGGACGGACGCTGACTCCAAGTATGGGTACTGAGGGGCATATATTGCCTATATTTAGCCCTAACATGATGAAGGCATGCGCATTTCAAATATGCTAAAAAAAAACAACAACCAAACGGAAACAACTTTAAATGTTAAGGAGGGCAGATTACTCTTTACGGTGCATACTCGCTCGCAGGAAGATGGAATTGGTGATGACGCTCGAGTCGCCTTTCTCTGTGATTACAAAAACAGAAAGCTTCTATCAGTTCAGGAGTTAAACTATACATACTTTCTATCTCTTTTGTGTCAAATGGGCAGTTTTACCCTATGTTAGACAATCGCGTTGAGCGCTGACAAGTATGTAATCGTTAATCTGCTGGACCTCTCTGCCGCAGTGAGCGAACAGACACAGCATATACCGTCTTGCATACAGGTAGAAATATCTGCTCGCATAAAATGTATGACAGCGAGCATTGCCATCCGTTCACCTAGCTGATGAATACTAGGAGTGCTTACACCTGGAAGTAGTATAGTTTGTAGCTTCTGGCTAAAAGAAAATCGCCTATAACGGCTGCTGCGCTTGCCGCAAAGGTGTGGGGGGAAAGGTTAAGGCTCAACTCAGCGGACCGAGAGAAGCGACGGCGGCGAGTTGTGAGCGACTCAATCGGGCGGCTCCCCACTTGGATGGGATTTCACTGCCAAGGCGTCCTATTCCTTCGGAAAATAACGCAGCTGCCACGGGAGTTCCAGCTGAAACGCAGGCGGCCATGACGGTACCTCGCCCCGCCCGCACTTGGCGCCGGCACCTTCACGCGAATATTTTTTTTTTTCTGTCCAATTTCTCTCGCCCTCAGCTTTCTTTTCAGTCCAAGTAGTACGATGCTGCGCCGCATCTCCTGATTCTGAAAAATTTCGCGCTGAGAGCAGGTTGGCTTTACGGCGGCGCGCGGTGTATACGATGAAATCCATCTCTTCTTTTCCGCTTTCTCTCTCTGCGCCGCATTGGCCCAAAACTTTTCATTTCTATGTTATGTTTTGCTTACCTTCCTTTACTGGCACATTTATTGCAGCGAGTTTTGGGGGAATGAGTGAAGCACACGGAAGAAATGAAGCATGGTTCGAACATCTTCGTTTGTCCCTCTGTATGACCGTATAGCCTTTCTTTTAGCATGCTTTATCATCACTTTGTTTTGGCGAAATACGTTGGTTAGTGTGCGCATCGCGCTAAATGTAGCATGATATTTCGTTTGTCCCTCTGTATGACCGTAACCTTTCCTTTAGCAACCGTAACCTTTCTTTTAGCATGCTTTATCATCACTTTGTTTTGGCGAAATACGTTGGTTAGTGTGCGCATCGCGCTAAATCTAGCATGGTATTTCGTTTGTCCCTCTGTATGACCGTAACCTTTCCTTTAGCAACCGTAACCTTTCTTTTAGCATGCTTTATCATCACTTTGTTTTGGCGAAATACGTTGGTTAGTGTGCGCATCGCGCTAAATCTAGCATGATATTTCGTTTGTCCCTCTGTATGACCGTAACCTTTCCTTTAGCAACCGTAACCTTTCTTTTAGCATGCTTTATCATCACTTTGTTTTGGCGAAATACGTTGGTTAGTGTGCGCATCGCGCTAAATCTAGCATGATATTTCGTTTGTCCCTCTGTATGACCGTAACCTTTCTTTTAGCATGCTTTATCATCACTTTGTTTTGGCGAAATGCGTTGGTTAGTGTGCGCATCGCGCTAAATCTAGCATGATATTTCGTTTGTCCCTCTGTATGACCGTAACCTTTCCTTTAGCAACCGTAACCTTTCTTTTAGCATGCTTTATCATCACTTTGTTTTGGCGAAATGCGTTGGTTAGTGTGTGCATCGCGCTAAATGTAGCATGATATTTATGTGTCGGATTGCGCGGCCGCTTTGCATTTTAACGGCCTGTTACCGCTGGCGCCCTCAAAGTGTCAAATCAAACGAGACATGCCTAACCTTTCTCCCTCAACACGTCTTTTATGGCGGCGTTAGTGAGTGCATGCCGGAGGAACGACGCCACTGCTTACATTTTCTGTCTGGCGGGTCCCCAAATGTGTATTTCCAAGGTTTAGCCGGGAGGGCTATAGCAACCATACCTCTTGACCACCTCTAACCAATTCGAAGTGACGCAAACAACTTTGAGCGCAGGTGTCCATCCTCTCCGTGTTGCGTGGCCTGTGCTGCCACCTTCCTCCGACCGCATACTTTGATCAAGCTCGAACTCCCGCGCCGCTCCTTGTATTTAGTGCTATAAACCTTGATTCAGACTCCGTTACAGAAGACATGTTTAACTAAACCGATAAGAATTTACAGGGAGCGATGGAGGCGCCAAAAGTTTGGCTGTCTCACTCATATCCTAATTGTGAGCCCCGCATGATTTTGCCTGTCGATTTATGGGCTATAATTTCGATAGCGAATTCATGCAAAGCGCATTTACGAAAGCGCTTATAATGGCGGACGGGCTAATGATTTAGGTATTGCGATGTATTTCAGAAGACACTAAGTAATTTTTTTTTTATTATTAGGAATTATGTTCTTCCCGCTGCTAGGTGCCTTTTGCCCCCCCCCCCCCCCCTCACCCCCCCCCTTTTTTTTATGAGGCGTGAACATTATGCGAGAACAAACAAAAAGCTTCCGCCTGAATTTATTGTGCTTCCGCTCAATTTCCTTCACGTCCATTGCCTTGTTTCTGGCTGGCAGCACCAATAAATACGTAAACATGAAAAATGTGACCATCTGAAAAAAGCGGATTATTCAGCGGAGCCTCTTATTTGAAGCAGATGGCGCTGTCCCACGAGTGATAAACGGTCAGCCGCTATTCCAGGCAAGTTTAGCGACGTGTTTTCTAGGAGGTTATGGGCTGCGCTTTCAGAATTTAAAATTACAGACGATAGCTGAAGATTAATATAGATATATCATCATGCTTCTAGCTTGCCTGTTTTATAATTTCATTGCACCAAACTAGTCCGCTGCTTCAGCCAGGCTTTGCACGGAATTGGGTCGTTAACATCGGGAATTAAGAGGTAGTTGTGGCAAGAGGTCTGCTAAGTTAATGTAAGTGAATTTTCGAGAACTCATATTGTGATGTATGTAAGTGCAGAAAATGCACTGAAATCGCTTTCAGACATTCTCAGTTTTCTTTAAAGCTGCTCTCTATCCCTTTTCTCATTCACTCGCTGAATCATATAACTCACTCATTCACTCACTCAGTCAGTCATTTCACTCACCTCATTCGCTTGCTCAATCGATCGATCGATCGATCAATCAATCAATCAATCAATCAATCAATCAATCAATCAATCAATCAATCAATCAATCAATCAATCAATCAATCAATTAATCAATCAATCAATCAATCAATCAATCAATAGCTCGCTCGCTCGCTCGCTCGCTCACTCACTCACTCTTTCCTTTTTTCTAACTTCGGTATAGATGAAGTGAAACCTCAATCTGGAAATACTTTTGCCGCAGTTCTCAATTGTTTAGTTTTTACCTTGAATATATTTTACTCTTCCAACATCTGGAAGCTGGTCAGAACAGTTGAGCGCCATCGTGCTCTCGTTCTGTTGTTTCTCGGTGACAGAATATGTAATCTGTCCTCGGCCTCAAGTTTTCTTTATTGCGGAGGTGCATGTGTCAGTTCTTCAGTGCTCTCATCGAAGGACGAAGCGGCGGCGGTGGTGTCGCACCCGTAACGACTGAGACAGTCGGCCTCTGGCTGCCAGGGATATATGGTTGCTCTGTGCAGCGCAGAAAAACGGGCCGCTCGATGTCTTTCGGAGCCATTGTCGACGCAGTCGCCAAACAAAGAAAGCCCGGTTACGAGGCTTTGTCTCCCAGTACGTCGCACTTATGGGCCAGGTCGATAGAATGGGTCACGTTTAGGCTATGTCGGTCGCCTGGTGTCCTTTACGCGCCCCGATGTCTTTATTGCCTCTACACTGTCGCGAATAGAAGCACCGACATGTTGAATATGAGCGCGTGTCCCGTTTCGGATACTGTACGGTCAAGGTTTCTTTGATTTCTTCGATTTTCTAGTTGGGGGCGCTGCGTCCTAGGACGAAATAAAAGGTTACTTGTCGGCGTACACGAGAAAGCATTAAAGGTATTGCGAGTGGCTTCATGCTAGATTCTTTATTTTGTTGTGGTGAAAAGAAAAACTGGTACTTCAGATACGGTACTAGAAAAGTTTAGGGACAAACAATGCCGCATTGTATCGGCCGGGATTAATGCAAGCAGTGGTGACCTGGATTTAGACCCTGCATGCAGCTCTGTTCCATCAGTCAAAATCAAATCAAATCAAATTTTATTTCTCTTCAAAAAAAGAAAATAAAAAGAGGGCAACGGAAAAAAGTGCAACAAAGCAGCTTGACAAAGCCCTGTACCCCTTCAGTACAGTTCAGCAGCAGTAAAAATATAAAAGCACTCAAATTGAGTTTGTACAAAATTAACACTTTAAATACAGAATACGATGTTAAAGTTTACACGTTGGACACATTGGGTGGGCAACAATATACGGTTACACGATGCAACACGGAATCACATCAATGTATATATAGAAGAAATATAAATACATGAAAAGCATAAAAACGGAGAATGATTTAGTCTGGTGGCTGCGTCCAGCACAGCGAATTATAAGGAATGTAAAAGGAGGCATTGCTTTGGAAACTATCGGGAAAGGGATGCATGGCTGTGGAATTCAGAAAAAGGTTGTCGGGCAGATTGTGTGTCGGTATCCGCACCAACAGAAACAAGGGCATTCGAGAGGGCGTCAATGCGAAATTAGATAAAGATTGATTTCCGTATGTTTTGCGGCAGAAACGCTTGATCCAAGAATTATTTTACCTAGTATTATGAATATGGCTGTGAATATGACTGTGAATATGCGAATATGATGTGTGTGATATGACTAGGTTGAATAATGTAAGAAAATAGTTGTTCCGAGTGCGAACAGAAGCCTTGCATTGTCAAATGAGGCGGAATGAACACAATGATGCAGTCGGAAGTATGCCATAAGATGAGAAGTGTTAGGAAGTGTGATCCGGTACGAAATATTCGCTATGGCTCTAACGGGGCGTTTTTGACACTATGTTAGTTTATGGAGGTTTGCTTGAGACGGGTGCTATCGCATAGAAGATGGCAATAATTAAGTGTTGATAAAAATAAGGCTTTGTATACCATTCTTTTTGCTCTGGTTGGTAAGCTATGACGGTGTCAATTTATTATTCCCGCAATTCTATTTAGCTTGCAGCAAACGTGTTCAACGTGCTTATTCCATGTTACATTTTCGGAGAAAAAAAAGTTCGTCATTTCCCGGGAAAAATTTTTCTGCCTTACTGACGTTGGTATTTTTTCTTCAAAAAATATTGCTCGCGTCTTTTTTCCATTTATTTTCAGAAAGTTATTTTCAGACCAACGCTTTATCGACTGCAATGCTAGGTTTGCCATGGAGACCATTTTATTCGAATTTTCTCCCTTAATGAACAATGCGGTGCCATCTGCATACCCGATCCATTGAACATTCCTAATAGTGAAAAAGATATCATTTAAATAAACACCAATTACAGGGAACCCAGAATACTCCCTTTAGGGGCTCCGGAAGTTACTTTGTGGCAGGCAGAAATTACATAATTGTGACTAACATTCTGTGAACGATGTTGGAGTTATGATGTTAAGAGAGCATTGGAATTCACGCGTATGCCGTATTGCTGAAGTTTCGTTATCAATGTTTTGTGATGTACACAGCCAAATGCTTTTGAAATATCTATATGCATGCCCAATACAAGTTGTTTTTTTCCTCTAAGGCATCATAGGTTATTTTTGATATACTACAGCAGAAAGCCGTACTGAAAACGCGAAATGAGTGAGTGCTTCTCAAGAAACAAATAAAGGCGAATGTGCATAATGTTTTCTAATCCTTTAGATAGGACGGCGAGAATGGAAATGGACCTAAAAATGTTCATATCGTTCCTGTAACTTCCCTTGTATATCACAGTTACCTTGGGTGCCTGCATTAATTCTGGGAAAGTGTTTTGTTTAAAGGCTCAATTATATATACTAGTCAACAGCGGGGCTATAAGATCGGTAATATACTTAATAAGGACAATTTGCATGTCATTAACGTGCCGAAGTTTAGAATATTCAAGGTGATTACATACGTGAACGACTTCACCCTCATCGGTGGGAAAGAATACCATGCTGTCAGGGATGCTTGGGATGCAGTCAGTAGTGGGGAAGTAAGCTGTACTCGAGCTGTCGGTATGGCCAATGCATATGAAATGCGTATTGAATGCACAAGACGAATCAGTGCCAGTGATAAGTTAATTGTTCATTTCGATGCTAGTAATGATGACCGGACTAGATTGCTTAATGATGTTATTGAGACGCTTCCACAGGAGCTCAGTGTTTCTGGTTGCCTCGTTCAGATAGGTAGCAAATTTCTCGTCTTTGGCAATTTTCAGTTCTTTATTTAACCTATTTCTGTACGTTTTATAGGTATTTAGTGCAGTTATATATTTACTTTATTTTACATTTTTTTGGTTACGTAGCTCGCGAGTTACCAGGATTTTCGTGACTTTTTGCACCTTCGTCGTACTGTAAAAGGAAAGTGTTTTCTTCAAAGATTTGTAATATCAGTTCTTGAAAGAACGCGGTTACAGTCATGGCTTTGAACATCGACTCGAAAGGAAGCCAATGAAGACGCGGTTATATTTTGTGTGTACAGTATAAAAGAATCGTTTCTGAGTGTAGCATGATCTTTTGCACGGACGAAAGCGAAGATAGGCAAGTGATCACTGATAACGTAAGCAAGCGCACCACATGAAAAAACACTTTGATCGACATTAGTGATGAACAAATCGAGAAGAGCTTCAGACACGGAAGTGACACGTGTGGGCACATTTATAATGTTTGAAAACCCATGCGATTCTGAGACAGAAAAAAAAAAGTTATTTTTGGGTTTGGCTGTTCTAATCATATCAATGTTTAGGCCACTACCAAGGAAAACCGAGCATTTGTTTAGGCATATGAAATCAAGATAACTTTCAAGGAAAAGTAGAAACTTTTCCACATCACCCTTCGGGGGGGGGGGGGGGGGGGGGGGCGATAAATAACTGAGAAAAAAATTTGAACTGTCACGTGCTGTCACTATGTCATAATCATCCGTCAAGATAGAAAACTCTGGATGTTTAGGTAATTTTTAATTAGTTGTAGCACACCACCACCTCGCTCATCGAGCGCTTGATTACAAAGTTTTGGTCGCTCTCTAGATTGAACGGAACAGAATTTTTGTTGTACCATTTTTCACATGTCATGATGACGTAAAAAGAAATGTCAGTTGCACTGATTAAACAAAGAAGCTCGTCGTGCTTATTTTTCAGAGAACGTGCATTAAGGTGAAGAAAAGATAAAAGACCCTTGTCATTAAAGTGTTTTTAATATCGGATGGTTGCAGAGCCATGAGTATGGCAGAATATAACTAAATTATGCGTATGAAATGGGTAAGCTTGGTAGTCTTATCATATTCTGTCTCTTCACTAGAGCCAGCCGAATTTCGGCGGCCATGTCGGATGCCTTGAGCGCTAAGTCATCGCCAGGGTAAAAGGCTATTTTGTGGGAGCGCGATATGCGGCGGTACGCAGTCGGTGCCAGACTTGCGTAGGGAGCTCAGCATTCGACAAGAAGGAACAATAATCAACATTTTTCGTGTTTAAGGCAGCGTGCTTGTGTCCAACCGACTTTTGGTTTCTGAGGTTGTATTCTTGCGTAAGCGTTATCGTCACCGCCTAAAAATTACGGCGAAGTGTCGGTGTTTTTTTTTTTTTTTTTCGCTGCATGGTGCACCGCTTGAGCACTACGCAGCACCAAACATCGATTGACTACGTTACGCCATTGCATTCATCAGCTATGGTAGCGTGTGTTTATTCCTTGACACTGCTTGGAGTGATTGATCCGGCGCTAGCAGGTGTGTCTTCAAGTTTTCAGAGCTTGGGAGAACACCGACTGTTTTCATGAAAACGCCAAGACCTGTCACACCGTACAAACTGCGCTGTCTTAGCCCAATATGAGCGTCTTGTTTTCCTACTGAACACGCACAACAACATCCTCCTTCGCAGCGTTTATGACAAAAGAAGTACCGAGTCCATCCCTCATCGATGATTTTTTTTTTTTTTCGGGGGTTCTCATAAAATGGTTGTGCCGGCTGAAAGAGTGCATCACGGACGACCTCTTAAGAGCGATATAATGCTGTTTTGTATAAGATGTGTGAATGGATATTCGTCCTTCTTGTCAACCGTTTTTATTTTTTCTTGTGGCGTTTAGGAAAGCAGTTAAATATGGCGGCTTAGATTCTGGAGCCCACGGGAGTTAGAAAATGTAGCATTCATGTCTTGTACACCATTTTGAGCCGAAACAAGGCATGCAAGCCGCTCTACTGGCTACACTCGCCGTGAAACTTGGCATTACAGGCACTAAATATTCGGGCAATATGATGCGATGCTATGACAGCACTCGAAGCGTTAACTGACGTAAATAGGGCTTCCTCAGGCTCAAAAATGAGGCCATTATGGTAATTATTAAATTCGCCTCCCACGCTGTGGTTCGCCCTTTCAACTGAGTCGCTAATATTCAGCCAGACGAAGTGCTCAACACACATAGTTTTACGCTCTCATACTAGAGGAGAATCTGGATGCTGTCTTTTTAAGCCGCCTAAATGACAATGTAAAAAAACAAAAACTTGGTTTCTAATGTTCCTATTGATTCTTGCAACAAGCCATATGTATTAAGATCAGCCCACTTCCCAGTACTCACGAAAAAGCTGAGCGATCAGATTGCTTGACTGCCCCCTTGTATATTACTGTCGAACGCAGTTGTCGCGCGCAAACCTAGACGCTGCAGGTGCTCAACGTGTCAGCACGAGAAAGAGGGTGAAACTTTGACGTTATGAAGCACACAAACTGAGGGAATGCTTTCTGCTTTAAAGCCTGGCTGCTCTAACGCCTTACGGATACGCAGCATCTCGGTGATGACTACTGATGACTACATTTGTTACTGCGTGAGGTCATGAGATTTTGTAGTTGGTTAGTTGTATTAGACGCTAGTTTGCCCATATTGGTCGGCAACTTATTAATGGACGAAGCGTTTACCCTTTAAAGAAGAAGAATGGGTTCTGTGCAGTCCATTAACTTCGGCTCGCTGGTAAGAGCGTGCAAGCCCTACGATGGCTATAGAGCTGTCTGCTTACATGAGAAAGAATGAAGCTCACGAAAATGAGATAAACCGCTCTTTTAGAGGCTTTAAGTTCTTTGGTGGGCTTTCGCTCGTCTTTAATCGATTGAAGCTGACTAAAATTTCTTTCTTCATTCCGCTTTTTGTTTAGAAAAGCAACAAATGCCTGTTAAGCAAAAAAAAAAAAAAAAACAAACAAACAAACACGTCGAATAGAAACGCGACCAAGGCGCGTCTTTTGGAAACTGCGTGGTCCGGCTTTCCCCGTCGTTTATCTCCTTTTCAAGAGCGACCCCTTCTTAAAATCCTCCTCCTCCGTTCGAATCCTAAGTCTGCTGGACCCACGCGCGGTCGCTTAGCGTTTGTGGCCGGCACAGGATTTGCGCAGCCTCGCTCAAAGTTTGTAGAGCCGGTACCTCAGCTAAGAGGCCGCACTAAAGCTGCGTAGTGCGCGGGCTGAGAACCTCTTCCCGCCGTGAGAGCTCTGTGCGCCCTGTCTTCATATTACCGTGCAACACTGCACAAGGTGTGCGCACTGCTGCAAGTAAGGCACCTGCCGTTATAGTAGGCGGTGGATGACACTAAACAGCTTAGAAGATGTCTCTATGGCCAGCTGTTCAGATCGTCCAAGTACCATTCGCAGCGAGTGCTTCGGGTTCCTGAAAAATGGGGGTGAAATTTCGGAAGCGGGTGCATTCGGGAGAGGAGTCCGAACGGTGTAATTCCGTACCTTCCGATCCGTGTCCTCGCTTTAACCGACCACGCTGACCGTGTTTCGAGGGAAGCGAAGGAACAGGGCAGGTAAGCGAGCTTACTTTTTTGCCCCGGTGGACCATTAGGCGCAGTGCGCACTGACTAAGCGCCGTCTTGAGGCTTGTTTCTCCTCGCAGACAATTATCGAGTGCACCGCTGCGCGCAACTGGTGGACGCCATGTGGCCGTGGGAGTCGGCGCTGTCTTTGAGGAGATTAAAGGCTCCGCAAAGTGGTTCGAGGTGGGACGCTGGCCTGGGCAGCGGGCCGACGCCTCGCGAATCTGCTGGCGCGGGGCACCATGACGGTACCGTCTGGCTGCTGCATTCCATGCGTCCGGTTTCGCGCACGAGCCGCGGCCGCAGCGCACGGAATCCATCTGTCGCCCGACGCCGTTTGCTATTTGTTGTCCAGCACGTCGTCAGTGCAGCTGCACCCCCCCCCCCCCCCCCTTCCAATCCGACGTTGAGCCATAGTTGGCATTCTTTGGACGCCCGGCGCATTGGCGTACTGTAATGAGAGCGCTTTTTGGGCCCTCTGCTGACTGGCTGGAATCCCTTTGTTCTGTCACCGCGGCTCTCTATGGACAGTGGCGTTGACTTTTGCTTTCTCCTAGATTTTTTTTTTTTTTTTGTTCCGCGTTTCTGGACGAGGCATCGCTGTTTGATCGATGTCCTCTAATGTGTTGTCAGACGCTGCCGTGTGGTATTCTACCGTGACGTGGTGTGGCGGCTTTAATGGGGTGTATCGCACTGCCCCCATCCTGTTCGGCACCAGAATCCGTCCCAATCTTCATCCTCTTTAGCTTCGGTTTTTCTTTTTCTATTCGGCCGGTATTCATTCTACTTAAGAAACTGCCGCGTATAAATCATGGCCTCTTGGCGTGTTTTTCCCTCGTGGGAACACTCCCTCATTTCATATACATGAAGGCGCTCATCCTCTGGCCACCGCCCCTTGTTCTGCTGCCTGCAGTCCCCTATTTTCCTCTCGCTCCTTTTGCTCGCCGGCTTGGCCGAGTTATTGAGGCGCCCACGGACTGAAGCGCAAAAGGGAAGAGAGGAAGGAAAAGGTCCGCCTCCGAAGAGTGAAAAGTGGCGCGCTAGGATTTATCTCTGAGCACTCCGGCGATTAGGTGCGACTATGCAGCCGTCTGCTATTTAGCTCGAAAGGAGAGAAACAAGCTTGCACTGCAAGTTTTCCCATTGGTCCCGACAAGAAGACGCCGAGGGAGAACGTAAGAATTTTTGGGAAAAGATCGATGTCTTTAATAGTGGCCCAAGAGGTCAGCCGTGCGCTCGCTTTTTCGCGCGGCCGTGCTTTCTCGCGCGGCCATGCGTTGATGGCTTAGAGCAGTGCGACGTCCGCAGAAAAGGTTTGGAATGCGTCACAGCACGTTCCTGGTTCTCTGCAAGACCTATGCGAGGACGGTACCTTAATTTCGTTGCATCCTGTTTTCTCTTATCGCGAACTGCAAACTTCAGCCGTTACTTTTACTAGAAAAGCGTTCTCTGCGTCTCTGCCTCGGTCTCCCAAAATCAGGTACAAACTCTTCCTGTTATGTCGAAGTTCATATCCTTGATCTAAACTCCCGACTTCTCGCGGTACGAGCTTTTCTGAGGTCATTTGTCCCGACCTCCGAACTCAGTACTCCCATTTTTTGTCCCAGCCGGCCCTATTATTCCTAATCATTGGCCATGGTACCAGGTCCCACAATTTACGTTCGCGCGAAACCTTTAAGCATCGATTTTTGTCATTCTGAGCGCCTTGCAATGAGTTGATTACGCGCAGGGTCCCATGGACTTTTATTACTACCATATTTCTCTCTCCAATGCGAAACATATACTCGTAAATATTCTAAATTGTCTTTTTTTTTTATCACCTAGAAGAAATATCTCATCACACTATTCTCTCTATATTGCCTCCATCAGTTGCGAAAAAAGCTGGAGTTCTTTTTTTTTTTTTCGCAGTATTTCGCACGGGGCTATTCCGACCCGAATATATTCCTATATTTTTTACCTTTGGCACTTGGATTGCCTCTACACAAAATTTCCTGCCATGCATCACAAGTTATTATCGTTGCAGATGGTCGACAGACTCGCTTGAAACTTCACAAAATACATATTTTAGTCGTTTCTTTCCTTTTTTTTTTTTTGTTCTGTATACGTATTGCGAAATCAATTTTGTCTGCGTCCCTGGCCACGTAGGGGTCCATTCAAATAACAAGGCTGATTTATTAGCGAGGTCAGCTGTTATGCGTCTGCAATATAATCCATCGCTAATTTCTTTCTGCTAGCGTTTTCCCTGTTCTAGCATTTCCAACATATATCAACAAGACTACGATTCCTTGCTCAGTACCAAGGATTATCAACACTTAACGTATCATTGGAGCGTCCGCTCACATAAAACCATACTGTGTGTAGTGAGTGTCAATTACGATGTTGCGGTGCAGATTTAACGGCCTAAATTTGTATTTATGAAAATGTGGGTGGACACCGATAAATCTATGTTGCTCGTGCGGAGAAGTTGAATCCATAAAGCATTTTCTCAGCTGTTTCTGGCAGCTCGCACTTAACAGAAAGATTTACCTGGGGATCCATCTTACAAGGGTAGAGCTCGTTTTGTCGTTGCCAGTTTTATTATTTTTCAGTGCGAGCTCAATGGGATTTGCATTGGGTGCCATTTGTGAAAGTATTCATGACTAAATAATTGCGGATGGCAGACTCTCTTGCTACGTTTTTCGAAATTTTTATGGGTGTCTAAAAATCTGCAAGGTCGGTATTTTTTCTGCAGAAGTTTTCAGTTTCGTTTAAATATTGCTTTTTCGCTTAATATCATTACACTGTAGTACTAAGGGGTCGTTCAGTAAAGTCTGAGATTGGGTTTGATGCTCTTTGCTGTGCGCTCGCTGCATCGTATCTCGGCGTTTTAGTACACTTTGTGACTCCAGTAATTTTCACCAAGTGCCGCATCACTCGGGCTCTAATGCGGCGGCAGCAGTATGCATTCAAACGGTGGATAGCGTTTCATCGCTTCCAAGTGCGCTTGTTGTATGACACATGTTAACCTTGAGTGAACAACACTAGGCTATCAAGTTTTATGTGCGGCTAACAAAACGGCACAGAAACATATGCCGATTTGACGCGTGCATTTGGTGAGGACTCAGGTCTCGTGCAACTTGTTTTAGGTGCTTCAAGGACTTTCAAGAGGGCATTGAAAACCATCAATATCAGGGTGCTGGTGGTGCCCTTGCTGAAACAGTTTCTGTAGAAGCCATCAACACAGTGCTGCAATGATCAACACTATAATTAACGCCTCATTGTCAGGCAACTTGCCCAATACCTAGAAATTTCAGTAGGAAGCACCCAAAAGCTTTTAAAAGAACACCTCCCAATGTCAAGATCCTGTGCGCAGTAGATTCCCCACCTGATTACGCCAGTCCAGAAACAAAACCACGTAAACCTTTATCTCGAGTGGAAGCGGTGCCCAGAAGAATAAGGCGAAGGCGAGGGGAAAGCCGTTATTACTGCAGTCGAGACATGGGCATAGTGCTATGACCCGGAGATGAAGGGTCAGAGTACTCAGTAGGTTGAAAAGGGGCAGCTTCAACCAGTGAAAACTAAGCCGCAAAGGTCGCCAAACAAGCTAACGGTGATCCCAATTTGCGACCGCGTGGGTTTAGTCTACAGCCATGCGCCGTTCCTCCAGAGCAGACAGTAAACGCCGAATGTTGCAGAAGTGTTTTGGAGACGCTAATGAGGGAACACGTCTCAAGGAACAGGCTCGAACTTGTGGGAAATTGGAAACTGCACCGCGGCAACGGAAGGTTTCACGTTGTGAACACTGTGGACCAATTTCTTGGTAGCAAAGCATTGTTACAGTCCCTCATCCACCCCACAGTCCTACCCTGGCCCTCAGCAACTTCTTGTACCCTGCCGGAAAAAAAAAAAAAAGGAACTAAGTGGACATCGTTTCTATAAGGCTCTGAGTGCAGTGAAAACTTAAGAGACGGTTTTAAAAAGATGGCAGAAATGGCTTCGCCCATTTGTTGCTATCTTCTTGAAAGCCTTCGTCAGTTTTTTCTACTCAGGCAGGCACAGTGAGGCATGCGTATTTCGCTGAACGGAAAGAAGTGACAACTCATTGATACGTTTTTTTTTTTTTTTTTTTTATGCGCGAAAAACGTATGATTCGTGAAAACGTATCACCCGAACTGCCTGATTTTTTAAAATTTAACTTAAATGAGGTACAATGACATTCAGAAAGAATTGAGACTTAAGTGTAGATTAGCATTTATAGACATTAAGTATGCACAGCTGCTTTTTTATCTCTCGCAATCTCGCAGAATTTAGTCCGTATTTGCGTTGTCTGAAGCGTGAAAGAGATTTAGTAACAACTCTGGTTTGTAGAAGACAATGACGAGCCGGGATCGCTTCCTTGGGAGTTTCCGGATGCTTCACCCCCTTGCATCATTTACGAGTGGAGAAGCCATCGCGATTGGTTTCAGTCGCCCCGCCCGCTCGTATGCCGGCGTATAGTTGTGGTTATCAAATTGTTCACCCCTATGCTTCCAGGCACAGCAAAGCAACCTCGGCAAAGCAGACTACGCAAAGCAGCCTTCGCAAAGCAGCCGCCGCGTTCCTCCTCACAAATTCATGTTTCCACGGAAACGTGCGTCTTGTATGCTTCCCCGTTGGCTTTCTTTGATACTTTGCCCCTTTGCACTGGGGCACTGCAGGAAGGCAACAGTGGCGGGTGAACGCCGGCGCCGCTGATCAGTTTTTCATGTCGCGAGCACTCGTTAGCACATGTACGGTTGATGGCAAAACCTATTTTACGACCAGTTTCTAGAAACTTTGAACGTAGCAAGCTGAAAACCGGGTAACGTATTAACCGGGATAAAAATAATGTAACTCTATGAGAGATGTTTTACTACCCGCGATTTTAGGCGTATGAAACAGGAAATCGTATGAACCGGGAACGTATCAACGAGGTTCTACTTTTGAAGGTACAGAAGTCCGGATGAATAATTTTCAGAAATAAATGACTCAGAGCTTTATTGAATGACTCATACTTTCCCGCTTCACGCCCGTTATTTTCTCGCGATCAAATATGGGAATCCTTTTTTGAGTTCCGAAAGTCGTCTTTAGAGTTCCCGCCAACCTCGTCCAATCCTCCTCCCCCCCCCCCCCCCATTTATACTGCGTACGTGCCACATTTCTGGAGGCCAAAAACAGCAACAATATTAATGCCTTTGCAAAAGTGCTTCCAGATCTACCGAACAAAAAAAAAAAAAAACTGGTTCTTCAAAGGGACGCCGAGGACAGATTGAAAGTTATCTATCTATTCAAATACCTGTAAAGCCCTATAGAATGGGGCATTACCGTATGTATGTTCGTCAGCCTAAGGGCCCCCAAATCCCCCCCCCCCCCCCTCCCCCTTCTTCCTCTCCGTTCTCGCGACCAGAAGTTTAAAAGCAAATTTGTATGGTCAAGTCCTCTAAGCGCGCTTGCTCCCTCTGTAGTCAAAACAGAGCTGTCAGAGTCCTGAGGTGGCGCGGCATTCGTGGCATGATCTCCGGCTTCATGTGTTGCTGTATTCAGACACTAAAAGAGTGAGGGCATAAAACGCCGAGAACCGGTAGAAAGTGACCCCGATAACTTTATCAGCGTGTTATCACATGGGCCTGGTATCGATCTCGCGGGGGCGCGTTGCTTGCTTTGGTCTCAATTGTTTGAGAGCCGTAACGGATGTCGGAACGAGTTTGTAGAGGGATGCTTACAACTTGAAGTCTATGCGAACCTGTAATCGCGTTTGCCGAAGATACTTGTGAACTTTGTTTGCCAAATATCGTCGAGATATAGGCGCGAAAAAAAGAAAGGGGCGGCTTTGCTTTAGATTTTTTTTTTAATGCTAGCACTCCCTTCCCACCTCACTTCGGCCATCGGGAATGGGGGGAAAAGGGAGGGGGGGGGGGGGTTAGAATTGAGTATATACGGTACATGGGGCGGCCCACGAAAGACATGGTGATATGGTCTGTATCGACACCTGGTCTGTATCAATAGACTACGTTGTTATAATGACGGAAGCACTACTTTCACTCAAAAGGGCGCTTTTATAATCCCGAAAATGCAAGGGGCCGATTTCGCGAGTGTGCATCAGCAGAAAGGCCGCCATTCACTTCGAACTGCTATGTTCTCACTAGTGCCACGGTAGATACCGCGAGATTGTGTTTGGTGGCAGGCAAATCTCAGCAGTACAATTTTCGCACGTAAGCCTGTCTTTTGCGGCCCGACAACTCGACAGAAATGTTTTTTTTTTTCTTTTTTATGAACACAAATTATGCGGCGTTCTCCTCGGTGTCCAGTCCATTTCAGATAATTTTGTTCCTCTGAGATGCCAGTCTGCTGCACTTTGTTCAGCATATTTGTTTTGCAGCTCTTTGGTCAAATAAGGACGTTGGTGCTATGGAGCTGTAAACTATGATTTTTCAACATGGGAACGTTCTATTAAGGTGAAGGTCTTTTATGGCTCATGACTCGCGAGAGAGTCCGTACATGCGTCCGTGATGACGTCATCAGAAAAATGAAAATCCGGTATCCACCGGGAATCAAACCTCCATTCCTCGGATCCCCAGCCGAGCTTTTTAACCAACTGAGTCACGCCCGGGAACGTGAAACGCCCATAATTCTCTGTCTACCGTGAGGATAATAGTAGCGGGATTCCACGAGTGACAGATATTGCGCCTTTCCTTTCCTGTAAACCAGTTATAGAACGCCGGCGAACTGCAGATTCTGCAGTGCCCTTGAATTTTTTCCATTTTGTGAGGCGACTTCTTCAAGGCCTCATTTCAGGAACGCGACACAGGCTTTCTACCGTCAAGGTGAGCAGGAAGAAGCGATGCAGTAACGGGATACAGCTAGTCGTGAGACTACACTTTAAAACAATAAACCGCTTCAAAGATCTGATCATCAAATAAAGATTGGTAATATTTGTCAGTAACAGCCGGAACTGTATATTGCATGCCGCGGTGTCTGTTTTTACTTATGGGCAGCTGTTGTGCTTCAGTTTCGGTTTTTGCGTACATAGAATTGACTCTAAATTGCTAGGTGCATTTGGTTTTGTGCTCGCAAAATTTTCTACAAGCGTATGTGCAAGCGTCAGCCGATAACGTCAGTAGAGATGCGGCGGCTGTGGCGGCAGCAGTGACTTTCGCGATGCAGGCAAAAGCCCGCACCTTCTACATTTGATGTGTGGGGATTGCTGCATTTTCGAGAATATTTCTCCTTATTCAGGCAAGCTGTGATGCGGTTGGTTGCGCCGCGAGGTACAAGAAAGAAAACGGCACCTGTTCTCACAAATTTCTTGCCGTCGTATCGACATGAAAGCGAAGGGCAGCGGCATGGAGCGCAACAAGTATAGGTAGACCCTTCGATTATGAATCGCCTTCGCGGCCTACGTGCTTTCTGCTTCTGCATTGAACCTGGATCAGTTCGTTTGCGGCTCAATCCCCGTGGTTGCAGTTCAGCAGCACGACGTAAGAACAAATACCTACAGCTAGTGCTCTTTTCGTTGTACTCCCAGCATGAGAAGTTTAGACGCGATATTCCTTGTGCGTGGGATCTTAAGTCGAATGCAGGAAGGCCGCGCTGTCATATCGTATTCACATGCACTGCTGCCACAGTACCTGTTCGCACATGAAAGGACACAAATGCTGCTGCCAGTTAATTAGAGTTTTCACATCGATCCGCTAAAAGAGATGTTACCGAAACAGCACCGGACTTGTGATGTAGCGCTCCTTTCTCAGGTTTCGCTTTCGCGAATTTCAACAAGTTACTATTTTATCATTTGTCCCAGAAGGCATTTAAACACCCCTAGGATCTTGATAATGTCATACAGTGTTATTTCACAGATGATTTAAATTTTCTTAATGAAGGCCGGTCAAAACATGAAGAACACCAACAAATATCCACGTACCACGCACACTGATCAAGTATGTATATAAGGTGCGTTGAGGTTAAAGTAACAAAGTGAAAGAAGCTATATGAGAGACGCAAAATAAACGTAATTATATGACGCGCATCTGAATAAATATTTTCGAGGGTTATTAGGACAGCGAAGCAGTGTGAGCGTAATTTTCTCTGCAAGCTAGTGGAAATCGTTTTCATTTGCGCTCATGCACCTCTTCTGTAAAGCCTAGAGAGCAAAATCAGCATTCTTACGGGCATCCTTGTATGCATTAATCTGTGAATTACCTTGACTAGTGCCACAAACGTCTATTTCATTGAGAAGGGTAAAACAAGCAGCGCGACAGGTGAAGTTGCAAGAAACTAAACGATCCAGTTCTTGTTCAACGGCATTGTATGACTAATGTTTCCTGCAATATTCTGGATTCTGTAGAGGGAAGGTGCTTGGAAAAGTAGTAGGCCTCTGAAAAGGTTCGTCATATGAAAAATATTTTTTTCAATTGTTCATAGCGTCGCTCCCCTTCTTGAATAGGCTACCCGTCGGCCCGGAAGTTGGAGACTGTAGACGGCCTGTATTTCACATACCTTGAGCTTTCTCGTTTTCGTTTGATTAATTCTGCCTTTTGCTGTTGCTTCCGCGGAGAACGAAGCTACTGCAGCACTCTGCCTGACAATGGCACCAGGGGAGAAGGTGGAAGAATTGCAGATCTACTCTTCAGGTACGAACAGAAACATTTCTTAGCACAAGAGATGCGCGCGTTTCGAAATATTCGCATGCCCGAGTTTGTTTTCGAAGGCAGCGTCGCTTGGCGTGCTGCGTTCGCATTTGAGCCCACAACCCCACGTCACTGCCGATCGCAGTGCGACCTTTCTTTACAAACATGACTCGCTTGTCTATAAATACCAGAGTGTATAGTCCAGAAACGCAAGCTAGTAAGTCCTGTTCACTCTTTTATAGAGATCAGCCTTCTCCTCAATTGTATATTGCAGTCGTCATTTCGGACGAGGAATTCCACTTTTTCGTTATTGATTGCTAGGAATTCTTGTTCTTTTGAGACCAAAACTGATGTTATTCCCAGTTATATTCAGTTTTCCTCTGCAAGCACGGGTCTTGGTTTTCTATATTCCCTTGAGTTCGTTTGGTAAAATTAGCAACTCCTGGAACCTGCGGAGTAATAAGAAAATTTTTCCATAACTTCCAAGTGACTTGGCTATTGGAAGCGATTGTGTAGGCATATTAGAGGTGTGGTACTGAGGGTGTGTTCTTTACTTGTTTCGTTTAATAATGCCCGTCTCCCTGCTTTGAGAAAGCTACACTCCGAACTCTGGTGTTAATTGGTCGCACAACCGACGGGAAACTTGTACACCTCACCTGACTTAAAGTCCCTCTTTTTCAAACGTTTTTCTGTAGTATTTGACAAGCGCAATACAATCTAGCTCTTCCAAACGATGATACCAGGACTGGTTGCCTGCAGTTACAATTGGCTGCGGATTGCGTGCTCATATCTTTCACGAACACCTCTGTGACAATTCGTATACGGTCTCTTCAAGAAGGTAGGCAATAAACCCAACCGCTAAGACCAATTCGGTTTCATGCGTTGTTCGGGTTGACTTGGACGTGCGTGTATTTGTTTTTACGGCCATCTTAAAATAGGCACACTTGGCGTGTCTCATAATGGAATCAAGAATACCAATTTCTCGTTTCAGTAAACCTTTCGTCGCACTTCCAACCAAGAATTTTCGGCTCTCTCTCTACGCGGCTCACTTCGGTTCGCCGGGACTATAGCTTCGGGAACGGGGAACGGGGTGCTCGATTAACTAACGCCACCTCTAGTTTCTGCGACGCTACACGGACACCAGCGAGGAATGGTGGCGGAAAGTTTAGTTCAAGCCTAACGTATCTGTCGGGCCTCCACCGATTTACGTAAAACAGGGCTCTCTTTTTCCTTGCGCCGACCCATTTCTCAAAACGCTCATTGTTTGCTCATGAGAATGGACAGTGAGGCTGCCTGTAGCTTTCGCCGGTGCAAGGGATGAGCATTAAAAATCTTATCATTTTGTCCGTGCTCGAGCGGACCTTAGGAAAAATGCATTTACCTGCTCGCAACTCTCTTCGCCTTTGAACATCTGTTTATTTTTCATCTTTCGATGCACATTGCAGAGTTCCTATTTTAGAACGAATTTTTCTGCCGGATCTGGGTATTCTGTTATCCAATGCCAAATTTCATAGCTGTCGTTTTGTTTCAGTGCAAATATATTATGATGTTTTCCGTTTCGTGAACTGAATTGGGGCAATTTCTGCGAGTAGCTCGAAAATTTTGACGTCACAAATAAAACTCGTTCTTTGATACTCGCTCCGCGCACGCTTGCTGAGCGAATGGCGGGATTGTCATTTCAAGCACATTATACAGGGGTAAATGTTTACAGTGTCTTATTAAATCAGTAAACGTGTGCAAGACATGTTTGCTGGAACACTTGGGGAGCTATCGCGGCATTACACATCTTTCGAACGCGGAGCCCATTTTAGACTTCCTGCATGCTATATATATATATGTGAAGGAATGAAGCCAACAGTCGGCGAGGCCAAGGAAAGCGTTGGGGATGGTACTTTTATGTCTTTTTTTTTAAATGTTTGCTTAGATAATCACAGAAATTAGTAATGTATATATATATATATATATATATTGCAACACATAGAGGGAGGTCTGAAAAATATTGTAGGATTCTACTATAAAATTTGTCTTCAAAACTTCCACGCGATTATCAAAGTTGCTAAGGATTTCAAAGTATAGAACTGGTCGCCTAACATCACCTGGGACTGGTGCTATTGAAACACTTCGGATGAGGGTACAGTTACCACTAAAAAATCACAGCAACATTCCCAATACATTGCTGATCTAATAAGAAAAACAAAAAGGTTGCGTTACGACTAACGCTGGAACGCCTTAGCGGTTGAGACCGGTTGCTTTGGCTTCGAAATGGCAGCCGTGCCCTTTTCATTTCTGGGTATTGCAAGTTCTGCCACCGGGGTTTTCTAGCCTTTTAACATTCACTCCACTTCACTGGCAGACATTCATGGGCGGCTGCCCGCCTCATGTCTCCGGCAATCATCCGGGTACTGCCTTGGACGACTCATCAGCTTAGCCACGGTAGCGAGCGTCTGATTGACGATGCGCTAGCGAGTCTCGCGCCGCGCTAAGGTGACGGAATTAAAGACAGTAGCCGCACAACGACGCGAGCCGTCCGAACGTCCCACTAAACTTTAGAGCTGTAGAAATAAACTCGGGATTTTTCTTTAAGTACTCAGATGTTTATGAGTATGACAAACTGAGTCAAAATTGTGTTGAACATTTCTGTACGCTTTGTCTGCTTTGGTGGTTCAGTGGACAGTTCGCGCACGGCTGCTCAGCCGGCCTCGTCTTGATGGAGGCGAAGCGACAATGACGTCCTCGTGCTCGGCGATGCAGCGTGGCTCAACGTATCCCGGAGCCCTTCTATACTTAATCCCTTATGGCCTGATTTGCTTTAAGACGTTAAACCCCATATACCAGGTATTTTGTACTTGACATATTTCTGAATTTGCTGGCGGTTTGTTTTTAAAATGACCGGCTGTCGGAAGTGGTCTACCCATGGGCGCCTAGTGATCGCAGAATGACATTATGCGAACACTTCTTTGCGGGACAGTTCCGTTTACTGATACCGTGGCACTTCTTGAGCGTCGCGGTTCGACAGAGTCCATCAAGTTTTATGCGCTTCGCCAAAATAAAGGATTTGTTAGGCTCTTTTGTTTCGTTTTATCGGTCTTCGTGATTAACAGGATTGAGACTTTCGTGTCTGCGCTAACGCGACTTTAAATTGATGGAAAGACGATACTGGCATTGAAAAGTACTTTGCCATTTCTCTTTAATTCGCCCTGCGTGCGTTTTACAAATTAGGATGAAAATTCATGGTTTAGAGTTATAAAATGGCACCGTTCACTTGAGAAATGTGCAGTTCGAAATAAATTGCGCCGCATACTTTAAAACGTTAGGGACTGGCTCTTGCTCGTGCACGGCTGAAGCGTTAGCGGCTGAGGAGTGAGCCCAGTGAGTCGTTGGACAATAATTGAATGTATTGAAGTTGTTACTGCTGGTTACGAAGAAAAAGATACATTTAATAATCGGCACCTAGCGGATGCTACAGATAGCAGGCTCAGTGCAACTACTTGCTAGTAATCTCTAGGATGCCAAAGTGTTGCAGTGTTTCCTGAATTTTTCTGTACTCCATGTCTCCGTACAAAAAGAACGATTAATAGTGTTTTATCACATTGGCTTTATCGTTTTCTGTGTATTAATGATAAGAATGCAAAAAAGTGGCAGGTGTGACGCCATTTTGGCCTGTCTTTTATCGAAACGTTGCAGAGGTGAGAATTCATATCGAGTATAACAGCTTGAGGGGCTAGTTGATGCTGCATAGTGCCAAGAAATGCGGCGGTAATGAAGGGGCAAAGTTGTGGCTGAGTGTTGAAGAGGAAGTGCGTGCTCAGTTTCATATTACAGTGGGTAGTGTGCGCCTGTGTTGTGTTTTTATTCACGCGTTTGTGTACGTTTCGCCGCATTTCTGGTTCATATCGAGGATTTGAAGTCGAAGGTTACGGCACCTAGCAATTGAGCATTGGCAGAGAAGACTATCAGTATAGTTGGTGCCGACGATATGTCTCGGCATTCGCCACAAAATGGGAAAGCCTGAAAGGCCCAACTCATTAAAAATACCCCAGCAAGCATTTCTTCCAGGTTTTTAGGGTTACTTTTTTTTTTTTGTATCTCTTGGAAAAACTAACCAGGCAATCTATTTTTTTTTTCCCCTTCCTGAGCGCTGTTCACTCATCCACAACTAAGGACGTACTCATGCCGAGTTTAGAAGAATGAAAGAGCAAGCGCGTGAGGAGAAAAAAAAAAAGCCGAGCAAAACTTTATTCAATCGATCGCTACATCACAGCTGCAGCTTGAAGTAGGAGCTTCGTGTTCACATTGTCTCGGTCATTATACGCGCGATTTGATATGTCTCGCGAGCGGTCCTTATTAGTGCCGACCCGCCTGACAAATTGAGCACGCCCGAGCGTCCAGTTCTCGGCCTCGACGCTTCTTTGCGCATTCAAGCTTGCCCTTCGTATCATTCGCGGGATCCGCCTCGATGCTCAGAGCTGCTTTCTCGGCCCGAATGTGCTAATACCCAAGTGCAGCGCAGTCACGGCTTTAGATACAGAAAACGTTCGCTTATTACTGTTCTGCTTATCCAGTGGTGGTCGTTTTGTTTGTCCTTTTATTTTTCCATTTCTTGCTCATGGCGGCCAGTCACTTTGAAAGGCGCAAGGGTGTGAGACGTGCACTGTTAATATGGTGTCGCAACGAGCCCGGTGCCTGCACTGAATTATCGCTGCCGTCCCCCTTTTTGGCATGCACGTCTAATGGGGCGCAGGTCCTAACTGCCGCAGTCATTTGGCGAGTGTGACGCTCAGCGCCCAAATGCACCGGTTCGGAAAAAAAAGTGGGGAAAAAAAAAAAAAAAAGACGCCGGCCGAGGTTAAGAATAAGCTATTGCAGGTAACTGATGCCGTCTTAAGCACTCTGCAGATTAGGGCGCAGCACAAGGCAAGAAATAAAAGAATCGTGCAGCGATTCTGAGCGAGAATTCCCGGCGAACTATGCCAGTGAGTTTCGTGCGAAGCCTTTCCTCGTCCGGTCCGTCGTCCATTTATTTTTTTCCCGCCCTTTCGGAGTGATGCGTCCCCGAGTGCCCGTCCTCGAAAAGAAGACCCCGGAACGCAGAAGGCAGTCTCCGCGGAGAACAAAAGCAAGAGCGCCCACCTACGGGACAAGCGGGAATAATTCTTTAAGCAGCCGTGCTGTATCTCGTTTGGCGGACGGGCCTCCGAGGGGCCCAGTTGTTCCCGTCGCTGTACCGGCCAGCGTATTGATTGGGCAGACCGGAAGGCTTTCGGTGCCGGACTCGGCGACGCACTCTTTTGTGCCGACCGGAGGAAACGGGACGAGAGCAAGTTTTCCCCCATCCTCTTCGCCCGCCGAGAAGGACAGTGCTATCCCGGAAGGCGCCTCGTCCCTGCATGGGCCCACAGCGACCGGTCTTCACTTCCTGCGCGAATGTCGTCGGGATGACGGCCTGCTGCCGAAAAGGGGCTGGACATGCAGCGGTGCACATCTCGCTTTACCGTTGCTTCCTCTATATATCAATTTTTCAGTTTTGAGGTATCCCCTGAATTTTTGAGCAGTATCACTACGACAACAGCCTCGCGCATGCATCCCTTCCGTAGTGTTTTGGCAGACGCGAATGCGTGCGTTTATCTTCGAATCTGGCGCCTTTAACCCATTCACTTCCAACGACGGCGATTCGCTGTCAAGTGGGGAAAGGACAAAAAAAAGACGACGCAACACCGTCTGCCGGAAAAAAAAGTAATTGCTGCAATTAGAAAACAATAGCTGACACTACACAGTTATCATCTTCGCTTGGTTTGTAGCGTTTAGGTCCGATTGTTATAATTGTTCACTAGGTTGGAAAATATTTAACAGCAGAAACAGTATATCAGGAAGCACTTTTCGAATCCATCATGGCGTTGAGGAGGGGAAGAAATTTCACGGCGACGGAGATTGACGTGCTTCTGTTTGCCACTGACAATGATTTGAGTTGCAATAACCTAACATTTATAGTTAACTTGCAAAGCAGCGGTGTAGGTAGTGACCACAATAAAAGTG
The DNA here is from genome assembly GCF_055883805.1 of Amblyomma maculatum. NCBI lineage: Eukaryota > Metazoa > Arthropoda > Arachnida > Ixodida > Ixodidae > Amblyomma > Amblyomma maculatum. The sequence goes on along the minus strand of NC_139344.1, from coordinate 268,825,374 downwards.
ATCCTTCACTCCAACGAATGTAGCGGGGGGGGGGGGGGGGGGGTGATGGCTGTAAAGACGAACGTTGGTATTCCTTTCCGGGCGGAGGTGCCAGATGTTACGTAATTTTTTTATCTGATGGACTTTGTAGTTTATGACAGCTACGGGGATGAATGAAATCAACTGAAAAGAAAAAAAAAAAAAATGTGCGCAGACTGGAAGCTTGATCTCGCTGAAGAGGTCAGTGAAGAAACTGGGCTGCCTGGATACTATAAATAGAAGGGGAAACTGGCGGCAGCCTCATCTTCATTTCGTTTAGAGGTTCGTGAATCGGCTTATTTTAATACTCAATAACTTAATTATGCAGAATTCCTTGCGTAGGTGCGTCTGCGGAACTAAGGGAAAAACAAGCGAGGTCCATGGGAAGTGCGAAAAATGTAACCATTCACCTCACATACTGAACATCTTTGAGGCTTCTATGTACGAAAGAAAGTACAGATTGCTGCGGGGCGCGCATATTCGGAAAGGCGAATAAAACAAAATTTGTTCCGCTGCGACGTTACAACCGCGAGATATCGCAGATTGTTTCAAGCAACGCGAGTCCCTCTGGGCGCTCAAAAATACAGCGCAGATTGCTGCGCTGATAACATTGACGAAACGGCAGAAGCGAGAGGGTCAAGAGATTGATGTTATTGCAAGTTAGCCGTGAGGAATCTGATATAATCTTATTTTCATGTTAAGGCCATTGTAAATTAATAAAGGCACAGGTTGGAAACCAGGCGGACGTGCACCGCCATGTATGCTATCACCGGCAATGGACAGATGTTGCTGTCACTACTTCGAGTCCGGAGCAGAGTCTCGTAGGGATGGCAGTAGATGGTTTTGTTTATGGGATATGACATACCAAAGCGATTCAGGCTATGAGAGACGCCGTATAGGAGGGCTCTGGAAATTTCGACCGCATGGGGTTCTTCGCATGTACTGACATCGCGCAAGACACGGGCGCCGTGCTGCTCGCCTTCACTGAGAAGCGTTCGGCGCGGCCGGAATTCGATCCCGACGTACTTGGGCACAGTGTAGTGGAGCGCCTAACCATTGAGCCCCGGCGGCTCGGTGCATGGAATCGGAAAAGAGGACGAGAAGCCTGCTTCCTACATGAATGGCCGGACAGTCTTTAACGCCCCTCTTATGGGGTACGTTACAAAACTGCACGAACATAAATTCGTTAGGTTTCCGCTCACAAAAGAATATGGGAGCTTCCATGTATTACGAAACAACGCTTTCCAGTGCAATTCTCGAACCACAGCGAGCTGTCTTCTCCCAGAATAGTTGAAGGCAGGCTAGAAGATGGCTAGCTGCAAAAACAATACTATCCTGGAAAACGATCTAAAATTTGAACGTGTGTGTGTTGCTACAGTACAAGCAAATGGAATTATTTTGAGTCTGCCGTTGGTTAATTGTATCGGCCTCAGCGTAATTTTGGAAACTCTCAGGTTTAAGCAGGTTTTGTCAACAGTAATTACTCATTAACCCCTGCAGACGATCGGTATCTCAGGAAAGCTGCACATATTTTCTATAGACGTCGCCTCTCATAGTGTTGTTAATCAATTCGGCATCACCCTGCCATATGTTAGTGGCCCTGGTTCGCTTATGTAGTAGAGCCACTGTCCCAGACAGGCACATTGGTCGCTATTTCGAGCCCCCCAAATTATGAAGTTTCCTTCTCATTCCAAGTTCTTCTAATTATTTATTCTTTATAATTATAATTCTTTATAATTATGTGGCCTCGGTCAGGCCAATACAAATGAGTACTCTTTACTCATTCGTTATAGAAGCATCTGCCAAATGTGTGCCTGTAACTACAAGAGTCTTAGATTCTCAGTAATTAGTGTAATTAGTGGATATTAATTACAAAATATGATATTTTGTCAGGTTTCTAGATTTGACTACAAGTCAGTAATTTACCTAAAAGCCACTGTTTCCAGCCTTTTCATTGCCGAAGAGGAATAATATAAGGTTAACGACATTGGGATATTTGTTTCATGAGCGGCTGCATTTGTCATCTTACTGTTATTTCTTGTGAATTATTTATAATTATTTATTCTGCACAAAATCAAATCAGTAAAGTGGTTATAGGGTTGGGAAGAGCCGCCACGCACATCCATTCGTGGGCTAGTTGGCCATGGTGACGCTCGTTAGTTACTCGCCATCTCTATCGACGTGGGGAACACGGTCTCTCAACTCCTCAAGGTCGTAATCATATAGCTAAGGTATACGGTCCAAAAATGACTGTAGCACTCAGTGCTAGGGCAATATTTATAGACCAAAAGTGCTATACAGAATTTGGTCTTCTTTGCCACAACGGGAGTATACACTGATATTCCGTTACAGTTAATTCCGCCGTCTGCGAGCATGAATATAGTGCGTTTGGTATAGTTCTTGTAGCGAGAGCTGGCAGTCGGCGGGAAATGTAGAAGCTGTTAAATCGGTCGTTGAGACATGTCATTGCGACTCCTCCTAAGTTTCAGGAAAATAATGAATGAAGACTTGTTTAAACAAATATAGAAAGCATTCCTCATATGACTTCAAGAAACACGCAACACACCTCGTCAATACACGATATCCATGTGAAAAGCTCGGGACTAGTCAAGGAACCGGAAGTACGGGTATGAGATGGAGAGGGGGTGGGGCCCCAGTGATAGGAGCAACATGCCGCTCTCCTACTTGCCGAAGGTGGAAAGCAGGTACCCCAGGCGGTGCGCAGCAGACTAAGTCCACTCGATGATAAATCTCGCGACCCTTGCGTGCAGTCTGCGATGCTCTACTTAGCGAGATACAATGACTGCTTTATTCACAAGCGCCGGAGGTTCCTCGCCTTTTTTGACCAGAACCATTGTCCTCCAACTTCTCCTTGGCTTTCGTGTTTGAAGGATTTACGTAGGAGGAGAAAAAAATGAGACAAGTAGGACAGCCCGACGTGCCTTTCAGCGTCGTCTGGCGCCCGTTGCTTCCCCGCTGCCCCCGCACTCATCCTCGTTCCAAGCCGGGGTCCGTTATGGCGCTAGCACCCCGTTTTGGGGCGTGGCGCGTCATCGAGACCCGCGCGCGGCGCGTATCTTCCCCCAGCGGGCCGCATGAAGCCCGACCTGGCGTTGAGGCTGGTTAAAAGGGTTCCGCCCCGAAGGGCATGACACAGCATTCATGGCTGGATAGCCATTTTGGGCGAGTTTTTTGCCAGTGCGACCTCCCCCCCCCCCCCCCTCCCTCCTCCTCCTCTTCCGTCTCCGATGCGGGCTCCAACATAGGGCTCCAGCGTACGGGTATAACTGCTGCGGAACGGGAGACGGCGGCAGCGCGGCTCGGGGTTTGGACTGGCGCCAACTTTCGACCTCCTTCCGGCGGAAATTTAGGGCATTCGGGGAAGGGGGAGGACGAGGACTTCGATTTGGAGGAAGTGGAGCTCCTTCCTCCTCGCACCCGTTCTGTGCCTCTCCCCTCCCTAGCACCCATCCCTTCCCGTCGGTGGCACGAAAATGGAAGCCCCGGCTCGGACTCTGAGCGCTTGCACCCTGGGGCAGCCGTGGATGGCGGCGCAAGTTCCTCCCGTCTCAGGCGGCAGCAACTGTAGGATGCCAGACTTCCTCCCCTTCGTTCTTCTGGAAAGACTGTTTCATGCCTGTTTTTTGGTATGACGGAAATAAAGAAGAGCGACAAGGGAAGGGGGAAGGAAAAAAAAAAACAATTTTGGGCGCAGTTTAAGAAAATGTGAGCGAGAATGCTATGTCGGCGGCGTACGCGCAAACCATATATCACTTCTTTTCCGCGTGAAACGTGCGAGTATGGCTGTGTTTCTTTTTAATATCTTTTCGTACGGTCGCGCAAAAGAGGAACAAAAACACAATAAGAAAATCATTCTCTCCGATTACCTGCTTTTGTGAGGTTCAAATGTGCTGCACAAAATGAGGCCGCGAGAAAGTGAGAGCCTGCCGTAGAGCACAGTCTCTGTAGTAAGGATATTACTAAACGTATGCGAAGAAAAGGAACCCTTTTTTCTGTTTGCCGAAGTACCTATCTCGAATAAACCGCCGCATTCGTGGATTACAGTACAAAACGTCTGCCGACACTGTTAGCATATTCGGCTCGGAGGAGTACACGGACGGTTTCACCTGAATCGTGGTTTTCTATAATCGTTCATTGACCTTGGTTTGTTTTCTTTCTATTTCGCATTGAAAGCATCAAAACCAGAAGGCCTTTCTTTTTGTGTCTTTTAAAGAATTTCTCGTATTGCAAAGAGGTGGTTGAGAACATGGCCGCATTCTTGCGCAAATCGACAAGAAAGATTGCTGTCTCAATGTCGGCGCTATACACGGGTTTGTGCACTTGCGTGCATACCTTATTCTGATCTTGGTTTTCTCGTGCTCTGAGATCTTATCATCCTCCATGCCCCGAAGAGAGTGAGACGTGCAATAGTTGCTCTTCTTTTCTCGGCGCTCAGTCGTGCATTTGCTTTCTTCGTCCGGACACGTTCTCCGGGCCAAGGAAATAACCTGGCGCTGTGTGCGCCGCAGGCGATGTAGGCAAGGCGGAACTCGCGGCAGCAGCCTCTTAGCGCGGGAACGTGCCCGCCGTCTCCGCGCTCCGAGGACTGGATGCACCCGCCTGTTACGTAAACATTTTAAGCCCTGAGTAAACAGGCGCACGTCGTCTAGCATCTCCGGCTGCTGGCATTGGCGCCCTTAGGCCTAAAGGCTTGCGCCGACACGAACGGGCCGCCCTTCGAATAATCCATCTTCGGTGAAGTTGTAGTGTTTCGCAATATTGCGACAGAGAAGACAAATTGATGAATGCCACGACACAGTCTGTGTGCGTTGCAAAAACGTGAATCTATATTAGTGATGAGTAGCGACAACTGTTCCTGTAAAAGTTCGATACCATTGCATGGCGTATGTCTTATAGATGAGCTTCCTTACGTTGAAAGAATTAAAACGAGCGGAGACGCCTTCGTCGCCTCGTACAGGCGACGTTTGCACCAGTTTTTCTTGGGCCTGAAGCAAAACAATAAGGGGACGAAAATTAACCTGCAGTGTGGCTGACGCAGTCTGACACTCATACGGCAGCCGAAATGCGCCCGCAGTTTTGTTGGCGGCAGCGTAACGCGCATTTAGACAAAACACACAGTGTGTCTCCGGTCTGAAGAGAGACGCCATTTATCTCGCACATTTTTCCGTTTAGCTTCGTGGACGCATGAGCGTCGTCAATTCTGCTCTCGCGACAGTGGCTACCGTGGGCGTGCGTGAATGACTGCCGCGGCTGGTAGATCCATCCAGGAAGCGCCCGCTGAGGCAGGGGGTAAGCGAAAATAATGGGGTTCGCATTGCAGATTTATGACCGCGTGTGCTGCTAACTTTCCTTGCGAGCATCTTTTCGTGATCTCAGGATGAATAACGAGCAGTGATGCGCGTTGCGGGAGCGCTCCGAAAGTAGACGTTGACGTACCTGAGAGCGGACCCAAGAGTCTCGGGTTCTGTGTTTCAACTAGAGAGACGCGCCACACTTGCGGAGTGTAAGGGCTATTTGTACTAATATAAGCGCCCCTCGAAGCATCCGGGAGTGTTGTAATAGCCTCGCAAATTTGGTGGCATCGTTGTGTGTGTGTTGACTTAAGAGATCACTTTTACGCTGGATGATACTTGACTACTTTTCTCCGTACTTCTATAGACGTCGAGGGTCCGTTTCTTTAATGTACTAGTACATACATGTCATAAACATAGTTTTCCCAAAAGGCACTGTCTGCAAAAACTTTGGCGAACGTAAGATTTTTTTCTGCTACGGGTCCTTCACTGCTCGAAAGAATACACCTCATATATTCGGCAAATGTGTTTATTGACGCTTCTTTCCGGAACTACCTTATTGTTTCTTTTTTTCTGCAGAGGGCGCATAACATGAAGATATCAGCATGGCAGCAGTTGCTATGCACTCTTACTTCCCGCCTCTGAAGGCGTCAATGGTGTCGCTGGCGTCAATAGCGCCGATACCCCCCGTACGCGTTCGGAGACAAAGTTGTTCAAGCGCTGCAGTGCTGGTGTACTTTAGTGGAGACATATTTAAGAGCACGCTGAAGGAACCTACACGCGCGGGGAAAGCGTTTTATTTGCAAGCATGAAAGCTCGCTGTAAGTGGCCTGAGAAACCAGATCACTTTAGATAAGCAGTAATATCGTTCGAAACTCCCTTACTCGCTGCCCACGTGCATCAGTTCCCAGCTTCAGTTCAAGGCCAGTCTATAAGCCGAAAAGAGACTGAGGACTGGCATCCCTCCTCAGCAAGATCTGCTTGCGCGTCATCTCTGTTGCTCTTGGTGAACACGCAAGAGCTGAGTCCCCTCGCAGCCGGGGTTGATGCGAAGTCTGGCGCAGCTGTTTACTTTCTGGTACTAGAAATGGTGCTGCGCTTGTCCAGGTCTTTAAGTGTTTAGTCGTCTTTTTTAGCACAGTGCATTTTTTCAACCATGTCTATATACTAACTCACCCAACTTTCTATACTTACTCTTCACTTACGCTCAACGGCAAAAGAACTGACACAGCAGACTTTTCATCGATAGTGGTGCCCTCAATAAAGATGACGTCACCGTACACATGAGCGCAGGCACAAGCTGCAAGAGCTTGCGAACAAGAAGACGAGGGCATTTTTTTTTTGTATTTTAATGGTTGATTTTCTCGCGGGACAGTGATTTAAGGGCGCGTGCTCTATTCGCCGCACTGCCACTTCCAATATCATTCACTTGCTCTTTGACCTTGAGCCGAGAGATTCTGTAGTGGAGGGCTTCAGGAATTTCAACCTCACGTGCACTGACCTCGTGATAGGCGGGGGATTTAACAACTGCTTCGCGACGCTTGGTTGCTCCCTCTCACCATGGACGAGGTGTCAAGTACTGTATAGATACCTGTATTTTCTGAACCCCACCCCTTATTTAACACTCCCAAAAGGAGCCTTTAAGGAAAGTAAAGTAAAGTAAAGTGATGTGATGTGATGAGTGCGCCAACACTTCGGCGCAGGCGTCAGCCTGATTTATAAACATGTTTAACAGAGGTTACGCTGGGATAACCAGGTTGAACCGGGGTAAACCTCATCAATTTTGAAAGGTTATTACAAAATTGCGTGCGCTGCAGTTTATAAGCTAGAGTTCCTCTTTTCAATTTTGTTCAGAAATTTATAGCCACTATACAAACGTTTTCTCTCGAAACTATAGGTTTTACGGAAACGGACGCTCCAAAAGTGCAAACTTCATTGGCAGCCAGTCGTTCGAAAGAATGAGACATGATTTGCTTGCCGTAGAATTGAGAAAAGATGAGCTAGGGACACTACGGGGTGCTGTGAATGGGCCGGCATTTCAGAATTTCAGGCTGCTGGAGTATCTGGGTTAGTAAATTTTGTCTCTTTATGTCCCCTTCCTGCCATTGCGAGAGGGGAGGCAGAAAAGAAAAGGATACCAGGTGGACCCTGACAGTCCTCTGAAAAAGAATAAAGAACATAAGGGAAACAAATCCCGGTTGCGAATTATTTCACACGCCTTGTTTCACTTATTGTCCATATTTTGTGGTAGAAACCACACACAGTATCAGCACAAGAAGGCATTTCAGTTGCAGAACGCCTAAAAAAAATATGAGTGCGAAGCATATGTCTCGCCGCTTTCCGGGAAGGCTGGTGGTTCGTTTCCACAATTACCGAGAGCCATCTGTTTTCTGTCCAGCGTCTAGCCAGCCGAGTTATTTGTGAAATCCTCTTTCCTCAGCGCTGGCTCAGAGATTGGGACATAAGCTCGACGGTTACAATGTAATGCGCTGGGAACATCTGACAAGTTGTGCACGGCACGCCGTAATTGTAAAAAATAAATAAATAAAAAAGTACAAGAAGCACTGCGACTTTGTCATCTTGCATTTTGCAGTTGGAAGGAGTGTTTCTGAACTCTAAGCTGTACAGCCCAGGCGGCCAATTGCGCCACCTAGTGGGTAGAAGAATATATATGAAAACGGGTATGAACACAGGAGCCCGAACATCGCTACTTCTGTGCAGGGAGAAGAAGATGCCGTCCGGTCCATTGGTCGAGGTACTGCAGTAATATTGTCACCGAAAGCCGGTAGAGCTCAGGAACGAACTTTACTGGGGACACAAGCACGAGCGCGGCAGACGCTGCTGAGCCAACTGACGCGCGAGCGGGGTAAAGCAAAGAAGACAACGGCCGCCAGTCAATAGAGTCCGACCGGACGGCGACGTCAGTAAATAATGGCCAGCTCTGTGGCATTGCCCCTCCCGTTGGAAAAGGCATCGTCCCGATGCCGCATGAAGAGGCAAGAAGAAGCATAACCGCAGCTGACGTGGAAAAACAAAAAGCGGAGAAACAAAAAGACACCCAGATACCTTGGCTACACCCTTAACCTGTTTCTACACATGTTTTAAAGAAGTCTTATAATTTTCAGTTTTGTGGAACCAGATTAAGAATTAAGGTTTTCCACCTCCTGAACTCTTTACCTAAGTATTTAACGGCGGCTTTGGGCTTCTATTAGGTTTACGGAGACCTAATTGAGATATTTAGTGCAACTTTGTCAGAGGAGAGGAAGACGACGACACCCGAATCGCAACTTGAGAGACAGGCAGCTGTTCTTTTTCGAGCTCTGCTCAAGGAGGCTTCAGAGCCATCCTGACGGAAATCATGAATGCGGATAGTAACGCCTTTGCACATAAAAGTATGGTGTGGCTGGAAATGTCCTAGCGGACGCGGTAGGGCTTCATTCTTGCGAGTGATCCTTGATTGTGCCTGCAGTTCGTTAGTGACGTCCCTAACAGGCGGATTGCAGTTCAAACTCAAACTTTATCGCTGGGTTGATAAATTAGCTTCCTGTGACGAATATCGTAGCTAGCTTTGAGCAGGACTCGCTTGCTGCGCGCAGGTTCTCTGCTTAGCCAGTTAGCGGGCGGCCTCGGCGTGTTCGTTGGGACATACCTTCAGATCATCGTCGCGGAACAACGTTGGAACCGCCAGCAGGTTTTGAGTGTCCGTGAGGCCGTAGTTTCTCTTGTAGCGGACGGCATTTGGCAATCTACGACAGACCGCGCGTAAAAAGGCGAGGCAGCAGCAAAGCGCTTCCCTCGAGGTACTCAGTAAAGGGCCGCAGTTCGGTGTCCTCTCCCTCTCGTTGAGCAAGGGCAGTGAAATAGGGCACGGTGGAAAGCGGAGTCATCTATGTCAAGCACATCGCTTAGCAACCACGAACCCCCCCCCCCCAATTTCTGATCTCGGGGATATTAAAGTCTCTCAGGCAGACTTTAATATCATCCGGTGGCTTGTAATTTCTCCTGTAGAACCTGATAAGTTAGTTCAGATATCTCCATCGAGCACTGAAGACCACTCTCTTCGACGAATTCCTCGGCCAGGTCTGTAGGTTCTTGCGGAGCTGTTTTCTTCTGTGCCAAAGATCACTGCGCAGCCTATATGGCGGTTTACGCAGCGTAGAAGGTGAAACAAATGTCTTCGAAAGTTAGAAGCTTTTTAGCTTAATTTACGGTTGCTATATTTAATACCATTCAATACACTATGGTGTTGCGGCGTCCTTTAGTTGGCCGTGGATAATGTATAGGTGAACAGATCTTTCCAATTCCTCAGGCCTGTGCGATCCGAAAAGTCTTCACGTATTTGAGGATCTCTCCACAGTTGATGTTGTTTAATTCTCCTGGCATGGTTCGGTGAGCTATATTTTCGAATGCTTTTTTTTTTATGTGTAGTTCCTGGAGGAGGTTTTCGCCGTGTCTACGAGATGGGGCTTACGAATTCTTCCCTGATTCGGAGGAAGACATCTTCCGGACAGAGTTCTTTGCAGAAATCCAGGGCCGGCTTGCACGATAAAGTCCGAGCTAAGTCCAGACTTAAATGGTGTCTTTAGAAAGACCAAGCTTATTTAAGACGGCTCGTGTTCCGAACGTCGAACGCTTCGGGTTCATGTTCACCAGAGTGGCTTCCCAGAACGGCCTCAGCAACCACTTGGGGCATTTTTCCTCGTAACAAAATCTTATGCCGCAAAAAGCAATGGCACGGATTTTACACAACGCAAAATTGACGGAATGTGTACATCTTACAGCAGGGACAGTGCCAGCGCATCCCTGTATTTCCCTAATTTCTCTACTTAGACACCTGGCGTCCTTGTGTCTTAACCAAGACAGCACTAGAGTCGTAATCATACAAGCGACTTATTCAAGTCTGGACTGAAGCCCAGTCTTGACTTCAGTCTTAAGCGTCCATGCTAGTGGCCTATTCTTTAGACTCCAGTTAAGTCTGGACTTAGCTAAGACAGTCTTAAGATTGTTTTGTGCAAGCGGGCCCAGCATACAGGAAAGAAATAGGTTGTATTTGTTTATGTAAATTTGATACTCAATCGGATTACTCTTTCTTATAGCTTTCTCAGGCAAAAGTGAGGAAGATGGAACGGAGACTCTCTATAGCCGCTGAATTTCCAGCCTTCGGCATAGTGATGATGTCCGCGTGTTTCTAAGCTGACTAGATCTCGCCTTTCTCCCGCAATATTTCGTGTAAGTCCTTGGTTAATTCCTGCAGGCAGTTATTATTTGGGTTCTTGATTATGGCTTTGAAAATCATGCCTCCTCTCGGGATAGTGCTGCTTGTGGATGCAAGAGATACAATGTGGACCTCTGGTAAGGGAGTTACGGGAGGTTCCGGTTAGCCTCCATACGGAGTTTCGCGAGATGTGGAAGGGCTCTTTATGTATTTCTTGGGCAATGCTTAGAATTAATCTGCGTCCGTTACCGTAAGAATGGAGGGTTCTGCTTGTGGTTGGTTTGGCTTCGGAGGGGTCTATAAGGCGTTTTGAGGTGAACCATCTTTTGCCCATGCTTAGGGTAGGCTTTCAACGAGTTGCAGAATTCTAACCACTTTTGCCAGGTGATATTTAAAGCATACACCTCAACTTCTGTCGCAGCCTTCGTTATTTTTAATTCCAGTTTTGAATTTCACCATTTTGTTTTTCACAACGAACTGCTAGACCTTTTCGGGCTTCCCATTAATACAGATGTCTTCTTCTGGAGTTTATATCGTATCGATGGTTTAGGCTGCTTTTGCCTCGCGGCCATTTGTTATGTTTTGAACCCAGTCTAAGATTGTTGTGATGGGCGTCTTCTGACTGCCTAACATCCACAAATTAATCCAGGTTAGTTATTTAAGTAGAGCCGATGTTCTGCCTAATGTGGGAGTGTCACCGCTGCCCAGGATTTCTTCCAGATTGGTCCAGGTGCATTGCCGTATGCCCTTTCTGATAGCTAGTGCTGGGTCAGTCAGTGCCTCTGTTAACGCTGTTCTCAATTCTAATGGGGGACATGTTGCTCAGCCACCAAATTCGTTCTCATCAAGGTGTCCTTGTGGTAGCCCCATTCCGCGCGTGCAGCATTGAAGTCCCCCATAATAATTAGAGGGTGCTCTCGCCCTATACGTGTGCATTCCGGTACAACTGGCTTTTAATTATTCCGCGTCATTGCTCGAGCGCTTAAGAGGTTTAGAATGAACACTCTTTGAATGAACATGCTTCTCTTGTTATTTTGCGAGATGATCTCGATGAGGACTTATCTCACGGAAGGGGATGTAGTGTGGTATAAAATTATATACCTGGAGGACACTAGCGTAGCTATTAAGGTGCCGAGATGTGGGTGTCTGTGCGGCATCACTTGAAGTACAGTGCGCATCCTGTTTCTTGGATGCAAATGGCTTCCGGGATTATCGGTTGATTTTAAACAAACATCTGCAAGGAGTTGTTTTTTCTCTTGAAGGCGCGACAGTTCCACTGCTAGATTTATAGGTGGCTGTGGTTGATGATTAGGGGAGGTGAGAATCAGCGTTACTCATCACAAATTCACAGTCACTGAGATCTGTCAATCCAGTGGATACTCGGTGGATTTTATACGGTGGTTGTCGCTGATTGCAGAGCGTTTTCCCACCTCTCGAGTTGTTATTTTTATTTGCGAATTGACTTCTCGGACAGCTGCAAATTGAGCCTGCATGGCCGTCTTGGGCTTGGAGCTGTTGCGTAATTTGTTGTGCCCGGGCCTGTTGCATTTGATTGATTACCTGCTGGATCCTAGTAAGAGTGCCTTCCGTGAATTCCAGACTTGGAAGTGCGGGTAATAGTGTTGGTGGCATCTGCTTTTGCGATTCGATTACCCTGGCCTGTAGAAGTAGCGGTTCGTAGGAAAGGACTTCTGTTTTGTACGGGTATTGCCTGTAATGGTACTACTGCTGGTGAGAGTGCGGCGGTAGTCTGACCCAGTTGTGGGAGTTTTCGTTGTAGTTTTAGGAAGACAAGGCGGGCGATATAAACGGTGCCGGTGTTTATTTTCTGCTTTGCCTTCGTTTTGTTCGCGCTAAAGTTACTTATGCTTTAGCGTAGCTTCGGATTCCGATGCTACTTTGAATTCTTTATAATGTAACGCAGACTCAGTAACAGCGAATCCCACAGCCCCATTGCGTTTTTCTGGATACACAGATAATTATCTCACTTTTTATGCCGCAGCCGCTGCAATTTCCGCTTAGTCGATGAGCATGATTCCTGAGCGTGATTCCTTTTCCTGAGCTCATTAGTGTGACTTCATTTTGTACCCAGGTAAAGCGATGGTCTTAGCCATTTTCACTATTTATTCTACCTGAAAGCAAATAAACAAAATATTCCTTTATTTTAAAACCTACTGAACCTCTGTGGTAGCTGTAAGCGCTCGCTATAGATCCGCCGCAGTGGGTCCATGGCTTTGCGTTTTGCTGCTCGTCGCAAGATCATGGATTCAATACCGGGCTCGTCCATCGCTTATAAATTCGAATTCCAAAAACTCTCGTCTGCTTAGGGATGTCAGTGCGCGTTGATGAACCCCAAGTGTTCTGAATTAGCCCAAAGACCTTCACTACGGCGACCCTAATAACCGATGTGTCACTTCGGGACATTAAACCCCGCAATTTATCATTTTATTTGTCGTACCTCGCCAGTCTGCTAATCATCAATCATTTACAGCATAGATCCCTTCTTGGTAGGCCTTTTGGAATTACCTTTGTTTTTTTTTTTTTGTTTTTTTCATTACTCCTCCCAAACGCTCGATTGTTTTAACGCGGTAGCGTTAAAGGTTCCTTTCTTCAGAAAATCGGCGGTGTTTTGCGCGATAAATAACGGACATGGCTGTGGCAGGGCACATGGACGAGCACTGATTCGTCGATGGGTAGCGTGACGTCACGAGACCACATGACACCAAAAAGTTGGGAGAAGCATCTAACTCGGGTTGAAAAAATTGAAAAAGTTTTATTTCCAGTAATATACAGGAAATGGGCCTCGGGCGAAAAGTTACAGCGATAGCTTGAGAGATGCCCGAGGCCCAGTAATGGCAGAGCAACAGGACGTGTGACGTTAAGGCGAAGATATACATATATAACATGAAAATTATGAAGTACAGAAAGAGCACATATATACAAATGAAACAGCAAGTTAAAAAACAGCACAGTAAATTAACGACCCACAATAGTGTAACAGTATGCACGAAATATGGCAAAACGTAATGAAAATGAAGTGACTATTCTTGTAATAATGTTTAAGGCAAGGAACGGAAAGTACAGAGAGACAGTGTGGAATTGATAAAATATAGCTTAAAGTCCTTAATTGATGCGGTAAAGATGTTTGGGTTGTGTATGCTATAATGATTTAATATGCATGGTAAAGTAAAACGAAGGCTCTGGTTACCGTATAACGTCCTCGTTCGAGGAACGTCCCATATTTGTTTACTTCTGGTGTGAAAGGGTTTCTCGTAAGGCTTAAGTCCAGATATATTCTTCAAGAAGTCAGTTAAGCATTGAGGTGACAATTTAAGGCAGTGAAGTAGACGATACTCAAACATGGCATGCACACGATGAATCCTATATTTCGGAAATAATGTTTCTGTATGGGCAGTGTAGCATGCACCAGCGATCAGTCTAATTGCCTTCTTTTGGAGACCGAGTATGATGTTTAGATTTGTTTTGGATGTTGTACCCCAAACGAGGTGACAGTAGTTTATGTGAGATTGAATTAAAGCGTGATAAATAAGGAGCTTATGCTTTGGGAAAAATTCGTTGCGCAGTCTCGAGAAGAAACCAACAGAAACCAAATCACAACACCGAGTGATTTGAACTTGTCTGCAATTTCAATAATGTTATTTTCTAGATGAAGAGTACTGTTTACGGTAATATCATGGCTAAGGGGACGAAAAAAGACTGCTTTGGTCTCGTTAGAGTTAACTACCAAACCATTAGCTGTGGACCATTTGTGGAGAGCACAAAGAACCAGATTTGCACTATTGATTAGTTCATCGGCAGAAGATCCCCTAAGAAAAAAACTTGTGTCGTCAGCGTATTGAATATAACTTGTATGATAAGCTATGCTCGGAAGGTCGTTAGCATATACATTAAAGAGGAACGGTCCAAGAAGGCTACCTTGCGGGACACCACATTCAATGAGAAGGGAGCTAGACTTATGATTATCAACCGAAACGACCTGCTGGCGCATGTTTAAATAAGAACGAAAGAGTTGGAGGGAAAGACCACGGACACCATAGCTTTCAAGTTTACAGAGTAGTATTTCATGATTAAGAAGGTCGAAAGCTTTGGTAAATTCGATGAAAATACCAAGGGTCAAACTTTTAGCTTCGATATTATTTAAAATAATTTCCTTTTGCAAGAGTAAAGCAGATTCCGTGGACTTGCCCTTTCGAAATCCAAACTGACTGGCATTTATTAAGGCATGTTTAGAAAAGAACCCATCGATTCTCTTGAGCATTACTTTTTCAAGAGCCTTTGAAAAAACAGGGAGAAAAGAAATTGGCCTATAGTTGGTCATCTTGTTTCTATCGCCTCCTTTGAAAATAACAGTTACGTTTGCATATTTCATTCGTGGAGGAAATATTCCTGATGTGATCGACAAGTTAAATATGTAGCTTAAGCATGGTGCTAAGAGATCCGAAACAAATTTAACTGGTTTAATTTGGAAGCCATCTAAATCGGTGCAACTTGTAGCTTTTAGGTTCATTATAACGCTAAAAACTTCCTCGCTGGTCGTTAAATGAAAAGCAAAAGTCTCTAAACCTGTATTTTGGAGATATCGAACTGCTTCGACCGCGTAACCACTCGGTCTAAAGCTTGTGAAGAAGTCATCGAATTTTTCTGCCAGCAAAGAGCGGGAATAGGGCAAGCCATCGATCACAAGCTGACCTAAGTGCGTATTTTTATTCTTGTTTAGAAACGATTCATTTAAAAGTTTCCAAAATGCTTTCGGACCTTCCCTGCTAGTGAGGATACGCGATTGACAGGCATATTTAGATCTTCACAGTTCGTTGGTTAACTTGTTGCGGTGTTTTTTGAAAGCTGTAAGGTGATCAGGGTTCCGAGTGGACATAAAGCGTTTGAAGAGCCTAGACTTATGATTCATCATTTTGACGTACGTGTGTTGGAGTCACCCAAGGTTTACGGAGTTTCGTGTTTGATTTCTTTGTTTTCCAGGGAAAACACTTATTGTAAATGTCTTTCAAAGTACTTAAAAAGAGCTCATAAGATTCATCAACGGAAGAACAAGCAAAAACACAGTTACAATCTGCAACGTGTACAGATTCGCGAAATCGGGCGTCACATCAGTTATACATTGATAAGCAAAACTATTTGGTTGTGCGTAACTTGGTGAGCAGCCATGTGGCACGGATACGAAAATGGCACAGTGGTCACTAAGGTCACAAGCAACAGTACCAGCAGAAATGACGGGGGAGACAATGTCTACTATAAAAAGGTCAATTGTACTGATTGACGTCGTTGTTATCCTTGTGGGTGTAGCGATAAGATTTATAAAACCATTGGAAGCAATTGCGTGATTCAAATGGCGATTTATACTAGAAGGTGCAAGTGTATTAATGTTGAGGTCACCACCAATAATAGTAGAGTATTGAACTTCAGCGGCAAAATCAAGAAATTTGTCGAGATGTGTTAAGAACTTATCTGAGTCACCTGACGGCGGCCTGTAAACGACAGAAACCATTTTGTCCGCAGTCTTTAGCGCGAGCATTTCACAGTCAGGAGTCATTATAGAGAACTCAGGTAATACTTCGCTATGAAGGCCACTGTTCTTTACGTAAATGGCAACACCCCCTCCACGAGAAGGGCGATTCAGGAAACAAGGATCATAGCCGGGCAGTTTCACTAAGTCAGCATCGCATACGGCCCACGTTTCAGTTAGCAGAATTGCATCAAAATTGTGCTGCAGACTGTCAACAAAATATGAGAAGTCATCAAACTTGTTACGCAGAGACCGGACATTAATATGTAAGGCAGAGAAATTATTTAGGTCGAGGCTACCGTTTACTTTATGGGGAAGTAGTAATTCGCGATACTCCATATTTAGTTTTCATTTTACGGCGAGTTATTGGGCTAGCAGAGCAAGGTCACTCTCTGACCGAATGGCAAAGGCGGAGTCCCCTTCCTTCCTTCTAACCAATATTTTGCCATGGACATGCTGAGGTGGGAGGGCGGCATAAGAATTAACCTTCCTAGGTTCTTGGACTCCGAGTCAGGCACGCTGCTCCTGGGTCGTACTCGTACGTTCGTACGGCTTGGTTAAGGCGGGGCCATATATATATACCGGGTGTCCCAGCTAACTTGAACCAAGGGTTACAAAATAATATATTTGAGGTAGGTCAGTGAAACCAGTTGCATACAACTACCAGCCTGCTTGCGCACTACAGGCAATTTTTTGTTTTGCAATTAGTTAATTGGCTAATTATTTTAATTTTTCTAATTTAATAAATATTCACCTTAGACCAAAAATGTGAATTGGAAAGTTGTAGAGCACCTTCAGAAACCCCCATTCCATTAATTGCGATAAAGAAAGTCTCACGTATATCTTTTTTTCCGGGCTCAAAAGAAAGCCCGCGAAATACAAATAATACCACGTGACTAGCGCATTTGAGCGCAGCGATCGTGGTGCTCTCAGTCGTGGTTTGAGCGAACGAAATCAGCTGCGGCCGTGACCCGATGGTCCCGTTGCAGCGGCAGGCAGAAATGTTGGCGATGGTTGGAGCGAGCTCGAGCTCGCCCGTCGTCACCGCGATTTTGGCCAGGCCTGTGCACCGCAGCAGCCTACATCATGACAGGCGGATGACGATAAAGAACCGGCAAATGAAGGTGCAGCGCTAATTTTAGTCGAGTCACATGTCATCTTGCCCCTTTACCCAAGCCTGTATGCGCAGATTCAGTGGCTGATACCTTATCGCTCATCCGTTTGCCGTAAAGTTCGCTGATGGGAGAGAAGGAGGGTTTGTTTGAATCCCGGTGGTGTCGGATCGCCGCTCTGGGTGCTACTTGCACCATCACGTGGGCCAGCTGTCGGACGCGGGCGAAGAAGCCATCACAGGCGTATCGGCCTGCCGCTTTAACGGGGCAAAGGCGACACGGCCGCAGCAATTTCGTTCGCTCAAACCACGACTGAGAGCACCACAATCGCGGCGCACAAATGCACTAGTCACGTGGTATTATTTGTATTTCGCGGGCTTTCTTTTGAGCCCAGAAAAAAAGATACACGTGAGACTTTCTTTATCGCAATTAATGGAATGGGGGTTTCTGAAGGTGCTCTACAAGTTTCCAATTCACACGTTTGGTCTAAAGTCAATATTTAATCAATAAGAAAAATTAACATAATTAGCTAATTAAGTAATTGCAAAACAAAAACTCACCTGTAGTGCGCAAGGAGGCTGGCAGTTGAATGCAATTGGTTTCACTGACCTACCTCAAATGTATTATTTTGTATCCCTTGGTTCAAGTTAGTTGGGACACCCGGTATATATGTCGGGTAGGCGCCTATACGACCGGTAGCTGAAAAATATGCTCGCTTAAGATCTTAAAGGTACCAATTAAGGAATTGATAATCATAAACCACATGTACGCGAACAAGAAACCACAAGGGAAGCAGCAGACGAGAGCCATTAACGCCACCACGTCGTACACTTAAAGGCGGAGATTACGTGTCCACAATTGTTTTTTTGTAAAGTGGTAGCACTGTTTTTCTTTTCGGTTCCTCAATGTTGCCTGAACCCAGAATTGCTCAAGTGCTGCTTGAAGAACGAACTAATAATGTGTTATAAAATCTCTTTTCGGTCAGGAGCGCTTCTCTTGCACCTTTAATTAGGCGAGAATCCCCCGACATTCCTTACGTGAGTCTATTACATATTGCGAACACATTTACGAATTCTATTGCAAAATTTCATCCTATCAAGTCTCCGTTCCCCGAAATTTTCTCCACTTGATCCCTGCAGTCATTCTACCGCTACCCTGCCACTGGCCTGATGGATTTATTGGCATCATTCATTAATTAGATACCACTATGGTGCTCAAGTGTCTCCTGTCGGGTCAACAACATATTGTAGTGCTTCCGAAGTTACCAGTGCTGCTTTAGATGACATTCATTGACATTCATTCTGCTCGCACATTACATTGACCTTTCTCTTCCCTGAATAATTGCCCTCATTTTTTAGTGTAACTACATTTCATTCCACTTTTAAAGGAGGGCTTACATTACATGCATTTCTAGCTCCTGCCATGTCTCAATACTTCCTTCCTTTTCAGTAATGTGACTGAAAAATGTATTGCGACATTTATTGCTAAAAGTTTAATACATTTGACGTTCCGCCCCCCTTTCAATTCCCTTCTATATATGGATACAATACTGATTTTGTTCTGATTCCTTTTCATGAAATAATTAAGAAGGCCCCGCCGTGGTGGAGTAGTGGTTAGGGCGCTCGAGTTCTGTGCCCAAAGATGTATATCAATAATCAGTTTTCCGCAGACAGCGAGTGTTGATTCCTCGGAGATATTTTAGACTCTAATTGAGCGAGCAATGGTATTTTTAAGCTAAGATTTCTTTTTTGTTTGTGATGTTGTGTTGTGTTTTTAGACGTTCACTGACAGGTCCCCTTTAAGCTTTGTGCCTTCGGACTTCCTTCTTGCTTACAAAATTTATATGTTGCATTATCGCAATAAAAAAAGGCATAAAATAGAAACATAAAACAAAAATTCTATGACCCAAGAAAGTCTGAAGCGCACCACGATTGACAATTTAGTCTTGTAATAAAATAACAGCCACCATTCTGAAATGGTCGCTTTATGACCAGTGCAAAGCCGCCAGCAGAGGTCTTGCGTTTAGTGTTAAAAAAGCTTTTCACCTGTAATAATTCTCGCCTGTTTCGGAATTCTGCCTATTAATTTCTTGAATGTTCATTCGTGATACATATCAGGCTTTTATTATATGTACTTTTTTGTGTTTTGGTGTTTTGTGCGTGTGCGTTGGTACTCTCTCTAGCTATTATTCATTTTACATTTTTATTATTTTTCAATCCGTGCAGCCAACAAAAGGAACGTTTGTCAGATGTAAACGCCGTGCATTAATTCTCACACGTCAGTGACAACTCACTGCGAGAGAAGAAAGCGTAAACATGTCGGTGGACTCGCTAGAAAAAAAAAAAAAAAAAAGGCTTTCGATTTTTGGAGCAACTCAGCAACAAGGCATCTCAAAAAAAAAATAAAAAGCGTGAGTAGAAAAGAGATAGAAACAACAAACTATCACGCTTCGTATCTTGAGCGCTATTTCTTGTGTTCAAATAATTGAGAAATCCGCTCAACTGTCACGGTTGTGAGTCCCTGCGCATTTTGTAGATGTCTTGTAGCAGAGGCAAGCCTGTCTTGAAGTTTGAAAACGGCAAGCTGTGCCTTTCTTCAGAGTTGCTGACTGGAAAATGCCACAGAAGCATGCTTCAGTGTTTGTCTCGCCTCACCATTGGGCCAGAAGGGAATGGAATTAAAGTGACTGGCTGGAATGCCAAATGTGCGTGTGCGCGCACAAGATGCAGTGCATGTTTCTCGGGAATTGCCTCTTCTGATGGTACTGTTCTATTTATGTATAGCTCTATGTCACTACAAACAACTTTAAATATTTTCGTCGTGGTGCTAGTGTAGCATGCGATGCTTTGGCATTGACCTTGAGCAAGCAAGAAATAGTGGCAAAGTATAAGACGGCATTGATGAATTAAACAACGTCCTATATAGCAATGATATTGCTGTGACGGCCCGCGCTGCAAAATATGAAAGAATATGCGATACTATGTTGCAGTTGGCACACATTCCAATTTCGTCGTGGAATAAGAAACAAAGGAGGAATTGTTGGAATGCGCTGAACCTTGAAACTTTCTTTTCCGACGTGCGCGTATATTTGGGACGCCGAGGAAGGGGTGTGATATTTTGTCCACTAGGTTCGGAACCCAGTTCTGGTGAACCACGCTTTTCGTCGTTTTGATGCTTCCTGTAAACAAAACAAATTCTTCTGCTGCGCTTTGCTTGCACGCTCACCTTGGCCGACATACCAGCTTCGGACTGGCTCGATGACTGACTGCCGGAAAATTCTGGCGCCGTACGTGGAATCGTCATTGGATGCGCTACCCACCTACACGCTGGATGGCATTCTGCCGCTCGTGTACACAAGTAATCTTTTGCCGAGGAAAAAGCAAGCAGGTAGACCGAAAATAACATCGCCGAAGAGAAGTAGCAGTTCTGACACGTTGCGCACATTCTTTTTTTTTTCTACCGTGCTGCGGTATTTCGTATGCAAAGAGGATGATAGAAGCAGAGATCTTAAGGGAAGACTAAACAAACATTACGCCCCATTTGCGGCACTGACAAAGAAGCAGTGGTGCGGCTTCCTACTTGCCATCTGCCTTGGCGCCTCAATAATCGATGGAAAACAATGAAAGGAAATAATGTTGGGATAAGCCAGTTGTGAGAAATTAGCCTGTCAACTTTGTGATCTCTTGTCGGCGCTGCTTTTCCTTCCCTCTTCTTTTTTTGTTTTTGTTTTTGTGAAGCCCTGGCGACAGTTACTCAGCTCAGCCGCGAGCAGTTGTCGTCAGAAACTATGCGCTAGACCTTTCAGATGGTTTACGGGAAACACACCGCCTGTTGCCGGCTCGCAAATGTTCTGTAGGTAGTTATGGTGGGGATGATAATATTGTTTTTGGCGAATTATAGTTCGCTGACGTTTCTTCTTTTTTACTCAAACAGATGCATCTTTATTTTCTAGAGCATGCCTTTTTTATTCCCGCTTTTACACTACTGTCGTATTACGCTGGATACAGAGGAAATGCGGAATTAATTACATCTGCGAATGGTGGAAACCTCTGGCATCTGTTGCAATATACTTAAACGCTTGAACACACTAAGAGGACAGCTTGGCAGCCAATACTTGTAGCAGCAGGCCACCGCAGACTGAAAAATTCGCTGATGTTTCGTCCATCACGGGATCACTGATGTCAGTGCTTATTCTGAGTTCGTTTGCTGGCTACTGAGCACAAAATGCTTGAACCACGACTCACGGGAGGAACTTCCACATGCGCTGTGTTATCTTCAGCACGAAAGCAACAACAACAACAACAACAATAAAAAAAAAGAAAGATATGCACCCTCAGTCTCATACCTCCTTGGATTGATTGGTGGCAAAGCTTATTGTATGGAGTTTTGAAATGATGCGGGCGAATTTCCTTGCCATCCCGATGCCAACGACAACAACGGAAGCAGAGTGCAACCCGTGTTCGTTCATGGTTTTATTAAACTCCTTCGGAATATCACGACGGAAATAGAGAGGGCAGGAAAGAGGCTCTGAAGTAACCTTTTTCTCACATTACTTTCATACCGCATATATTTTTTTTTTCGATACTAGTTTTCTGCTTTGTTTCGCCATGTCAACGCGAGTTTTGAAAGCAAACTTATTGTCTCTTTTCCTTACGGTCCCACATCGATCGAAGGTGATAAATTGTTTTCTCCGTGTGGGTGGTTCCCTCAGTCGTGAAAAGGATTGAACGGGCCGGAAAGTGTGCCTGGTTTATTATGTGTGCGATTGAGAAAAGTTCTGCTAACACTGAAAGGAAATTGACGTTTACTGCCAATAGTCTGAACGTTTATTACGTTTAATTTTCAGCACGCTGCGCAGCGTTCGGGCTAGACTTTATTATTTATTTGTTCCTTTTCCTGCACTCTTGTTTATTCCTGCTGGCGCATTTTTTTGTTTTGTTGAAATATTATTTAGTAGTTCCGGTTTGTAGCATGCTCTAAGGATGTTTTGTGCGTGCGTGGGTAGCTACGTTAAGGCATAGCTTCATTTGACGTGTTGGTGGGCTCCGCCAGGGGGAGGGGAGCATTAGCGTTGAAAGTGTAGTATGAGTGCGTTTCTGCAATTGGAACAGCAGAAGTGATGCCGACACGTAGATGGTATAACGATTTACGAAGGTAGCAACAGCACATAAATCGTTGAGAACAATGATGAGTAACAAATTTGCCAAAAAATTCCTTGCGGGGAATTCCTTGAGGGAGAAAAAGGGTTCAGTTCTCTAGATTCGCAAGTGCAAAATCTTCTTCGACGACACCCAGGTTAAGTGCCTCAATTGTGGACTAATCACAGCAGATGACAGAAGAAAAAAAAAGCTAGTTAAAGAAAATATAAGAACGACGGCTACTGCCAGCTAGTAGTCGTTCTCTTGGAAGAAGGCAGCAGAGCAGGTAACACCAACACCAAGCACAAGAGGCACACACACGCACACAAGGACTACGCTGCACTGACAACTATATTCACTGGAAACCGCATATCTTCTTCCTTCACTTTACATCTGCAGCCCACTTCTTTCTTGTCGTTAACATCCTGCCGGTTTGCGCAAAAATTCTACTTCCTTCTTCAACAAACCCACCGATGGCATGCTGACACATTGGTCTCCCAAGTCACAGATTGCATATGCTTCATAAATCTCTCTGGCTAATTTGTCCTTCATCCTTCTCATAACCTTAACATTGCGCAGCGTAGTCCTTGTGTGCGTGTGTGTGCCTCTTGCGCTTTGTGTTGGTGTTACCTGCTCTGCTGCCTTCTTCCAAGAGATGTGTGACCAACTAGCTCATCGTTCGACTCTATTATAGTACCCTTGTTTGCGTTGAATATTAACCTCGCCTGTGCGCTATCTGTTTCATGAAAGGCTGATGCAATACGCTGCGCCAAAATGAGGAAGATGTGAGCTCTTCTCACGCTTAACGAAGCCCCTGTTGCTTGCAATCAATGCGTTTCTGCGGCGTTGAGCTGGCTTTTTATTTTTCGCACCAGTGCAACCTTTACTAGGCCTGAAAGGCAAGCAAATAAAGTATACTCCAGTCGTCTAATCGGTCGTAGAGTTTAGGTCGTTGAAAATATCTGGAAAGAAACACCTGTGCGGAAAACGCGTTGCAAGTGCAGTTGAGAATGCATGTTTTGTGAGGGGTCACTTGTGAAGGTGTGCAGATTTCAGGAACTTCGGAGTCAAAAGATGTTTGCCTATTCGAATGCTACTGTTTCGTTTCGCTTTCTCAGTAAAAAGAGTAGGAAGCGGCAGAAGCTTTGTCAGTTAGGAAGAGTGTATGTAACATCGTCTGTCGCTGTCCACACACAAGAAGGCCACCACTGCCTTTCGCAGAGGGGCCCCGCAGTCTTTACGTGTCTGCAACAGATATGGTTTCTAAACAATCAGAGATACAATATTTTGTTCCAAAGCGAAAGTACGATGCCAAAGGTGAGTACGAGATCACGTGACGCGCACGAAAGCTTCTATATATTCGCTGTTCAGTAGTTCTAATTCACGCTAACTCTTATGCCAAGCTACTTCTGAAGCCAGAATGAAAGCTGCTGGAAAGAGAGCTATTATTTCACAATTTGTGTAGGCCTCACATGATTTCAAACTTACTTGTGACTTCGCAGCCATTGTTCTGCAATCTGAAACCGAAACCACAAATGTGGGAGAAGAAATTCAATTATAAATTTTTTACTTACTGTGGACCCACTTGACGCCGTCATTCGTGTTTAATAATATTTTAGTATACTTCCAAAGCCGAAATACACTAAGGCAAGTGCGGTGTCTCTACCTCTTTAAGACTACGCGTCTTAGATTATTTTTTGTTACCTAAACTTCCTCTTATGTAACCTTTGACAAAATTTTCATTCGTGTGTCTCCAACGACTGCCTCAAAATCCTCAGTGCCCTTGAAACGTTATTTTTCAATTATTAATGCAAACAGACACTTCGCTAGGGGGAAAAAAGGAGCCACGCGCGTTTTTCTTATCACGGGGATAGCGAAAGCTGCCAAGCTCGTGCTATTGACTAAGCGCAAAAAAAAAAAGAAAGAAATGTTCATTGTTAAAAAGATTGGTTGCAAAACAAGTTGGAATTAGCCTCGAGAATCTCCCTTTTTTTTTCCTGCCTCCTATCTGAGAAAAAGAAAATATCGGAGAGCTAAAGCAGCCGGGTTTCGTTCTTTCGTTCCTGGAGCGTCGGGAAAGGAGCTGGGAGAAACCTTATAGCATTATAGAGCTTCTGATTTCCATTCGCAGGTTACATAAGCCGTGCTGGCAGAATCTTTTCACCTAATCTCTCTGGCTCTGTCTCCGTTTTGTCGGCCACATCATCCTGGCGAGTGACCTTGGCACCGAGCGGTGGAGAAGAGACGAGAGAAAACAAAATTAAATTGCAATTCTTCCCGTCGCAGCTTCGTTCGGGCTTTTGCAATTCTTTGCTCCGCGTTCTTCGCCTACAGGCTTTAGATCAAGCGTTACGCAAGTGACAATCTCTTCAAGTCCACCGAGCCAGTGGAACAGCAGCCAGCGAAACGAGAGCCCGCGAATCGTGCCGAACATAATTATGATCACTCTATGCTGTCGTCGCTGCGCGATCGCCTCTTTCGTGTTTAGCGGCGCCAGTTTAGCTCGAAGCCGCGCCTTCAGCAGCGCCATCCTCACATGGCGGGCAGTTGGGTGCCTGCTCACTGACGTCTTTTTGCTCGCTCGTGTTCTAGCCGGGAAGCAATCTCCGGCTCGCATCACGTCCGCTTGGACCCACGCCTCGCGTTAAAATTGCCCTCTAACAAGCATGGCCTAGTTCTGCGTAGAAAATGAGCGTCATTTCTAATTCGGTCTGGTTACTCAACCATGTAGCCCATGTAGCCCATTGTCGGCATTTACGTAAAGAGAGCTGGCAGCGAATACCGAGGCAGTGGGAGAAGAGAATTTTGTTCATTGTCTCGCGACATACTTGCATTAGTGGTCTCTTGTTTGTATCGAATGTTACAGCCGCAGAGGCACCGAGGGGGAAAACGTAGGAAAAAAGGGGGGCGGGGGGCATCGTATAGGTGACGCGAACGTGCTTGGACCATGCTGTGCAGCGAAACGTGGCTCCAGCTCTTCAACGAGCTTCCCGGACCAGTTTGCTGTACGGCAAAGCGTAGCGTTGACCGATACGTTAAATACAACATATGCTAATGAAGAACAATAAACAAGAATACGTGAGCTAGCGCTCCAATACAAGCGTTGAGTGAAAAATAGAAGTGCGGCCCGCCCTGCGGTGCTCGCCGCTGCAGCCCAAGCATGGTACGGAAGGTCACGTGGCACATCAGGCACAGTGCGCTCATATTGAGCGAAGTCGCCGAACGCGCTCCGCCGGAGCGTGATTTTTTTATTAGCGCCAGAAATGGTCCATATTTATTAAGCTGCACCGTGAAGTATTTTCAAAATTATAAAAATTAACATGGGCGAGATTTAAATATTTAATTGCGTATCTATCATAGTTTAAAGTTGACTAGTAGAATATTTTAGCTAGCTGCCCAGCTAACATTATTCTTCTCTCGTTTTATTTTTGTGCACTAACACTGATATCACTCTACCGCAAACGTCAAAATATTACGTGAAAAAAAAAAAAAAAAGAACGTAGTTTTAAAAGCACTTCCTCGAAATATCTGGTATAAATACACATATATATTACCGGGGCATTCCAATAAGAACATTGTTTTTTTCTTATGAAGTAGTTATCGCATCCGTCAATAAGATTTTCAAATGTTTCTTTTTGTTTGTTTCTTCCTATGAATGAAATATGCCCTGCATGCGAGAGGGCTTCAACATAGAGCCTGTGCCTCGCACGTGCTGGTGATTTGAATCTCTGGCATTACAAGTTCATGTTCACATATCTCTGTCTCTGCTCATTTGTAGGCAGCTGAGCTAAGAACAGCAGTTTACCCAAACGCAAAAATCGTAACCTTTCTTTTGCGCTTCTTCCGCTTGAAGCATTAATCAAACAGGATATTTTTCGCGTGAACTTTACATGCTGCCTTGTACACAAATCCCAGGGGCTGTGCTTTCCGGGTGCCTCGTGCATTGCGAATGAAAATGAATAGAAATATCTTATGGCAAAACAAAAATAATAAAGGAAGCACTGCTTGTTACTTAACACAGACCAAAGATGCGTGTAATCCTCTATCCAGCTCTACAAAACATTGTAGCTATATGCGGGGTATACAAGGACACGGTGTGGTTTACTTAACAGACGACATTGAGGTTTTGCTTCGTTTAATGTCCTCGTGGCTGCTTGTACTTGCGCGTTCCGAATTTACGGCTACGACGGCAGTGGTTGAGAAGGAGAGGCAAGGGAGGTTGGTTTTGTGCGTCTCAGCAAGCCGCGCGAGGTCGACGATCCCCAGCACGCAGCTCAATATGTAAGCTCACATGTTCCAGTTACTTCACAGCTTTTGCACATATTTTTTGTGAAGTAGCTATTTTATTTTCGACTTCTCTAAGCAACTTTCGCCGCCAACATATTCCTGTTTGCACCTGTCAAACGGGACACGAGTCAGAGATTTGTGTGGTATCCGTCGTTCATCCGTCTCCGGTCCTGGTTGAATTTATCACAGCTTGATTTATTGGAATGGGAGCAGTTAGGAATAAGGGTAGATGGAGAATACCTCAATAATCTGCGATATGCTGATGACATTGCCTCGCTAAGCAACTCAGGGGATGAACTGCAAATAATGATTGATGACCTAGACAGGAAAAGTAGAAAGGTAGGCTTAAAAATCAATATGCAGAAGACTAAGGTAATGTTCAACAGCCTCGGGAAGGAACAGCAGTTCACATTAGGTAGCGAAGTACTGGAAGTAGTTGGCGATTATGTCTACTTAGGACAGGTCGTAACCGCAGGTCCGGACCATGAAAAGGAAATAACAAGAAGAAAAAGGTTGAGGTGGAGCGCATTTGGCAAGCACTCGCAGATTATGACTAGCAGCTTACCGGTATCGCTCAAGAGGAAAGTGTACAACAGTTGCGTCTTACCTGTACTCACCTATGGGGCTGAAACGTGGAGGCTAACAAAAAGGGTTCTACTTAAGTTGAGGACAATTCAGATGGCTCTGGAATGAAAAATGGTAGGGGTAACGTTAAGAGTTAGGAAGCGTGCAGAATGGGTCAGAGGAATAACTCAAGTTACTGCCATTCTAGTAGAAATCAAGGAGAAGAAATGGGCATGGGTAGGACATGTAGTGCGAAGAGAGAATAACCGATGGTCGCTAAGGGTAACAAACTGGATTCCAAGAGAAGGAAAGCGTAGCAGGGGGCGGCAGAAAGTTAGGTGGGCGGATGAGGTTCAGAAGTTCGCTGGGGGCAAGTGGATGCAGCTAGCACAGAACCGGGTTAAGTGGAGAAATATGGGAGAGGCCTTCGCCCTGCAGTGGTTATAGTCAGGCTGATGATGATGATGATTTATTAGCTGCGCGACGCTTATTTACGGGAAAACGGAGACCTGACGCAAAATTGCAAGGGTTTTTTTTTTTCTTTCTTTCTTTTTTTTTTCCAAGAGTATTGTCGGTTGATCAATTTATTATTGTGGTCTCGGGGGTTTGAAGCTACGTGCAGTCCATCCTGCGCAGATAACAGAAGTCGTTACACCATGCGGTAATAAGTATATAAATGCCGTCATCGTTGAAAGCTTATAGATGATAGGAAAAAATCTGCTACGCACTATATACTGACCAATGCTATCTCCTACAGGGCGCTGCATGCATTCACTGCCCTGTCATGTACTCTTAATTCTAAGGGATGACGTTGGCACATGGTAGAACAAGGTGTGGAAGCTGGGTGCACAGAATCAAAGAAAGCAGAATGATGATTGGAGGGGAGACTTAAGCCTTCCTCTTGAAACCGCGGTCAACACTGCTCAGGTTTGTATAGGCTTTTTATTCCGATGAAGAAAAGCGGGAGATCGGAGTAGTGTAGGGAGAGAGGCGAGAAGGCTGAGGAATGGAGGAATATTGTATTGTTGATGTTTTTGTCCGAAAGGAGAGCTTGTGGTCCTCTGACCTGAAAATATAATACAGAAGTGGCGACAGCAAGAAAATGTACAGAGCTAGGTACTTGAATCACCACACTATGTAGGCTCGATGTTGACCCTCGTTTTTAGGAAAGGATATCGATTTCTGAGGTCTTATTCAAAACACAGCTACAGCAGAATATTTGACAATTACGCTAAGGAAATGGTGA
>NC_139344.1:268684440-268791940 GCF_055883805.1 Amblyomma maculatum | reverse complement strand
TAGGGCACATGATTATGTTGCGACATAGAGCTATTCAAAGCCGTCACAATCGATGATAAGCACAGCTTACAAAACGTCGTAATGGGCATTGTGATTCGAGGTATCGAACTTGAAATAGTGTTCTTCCTGCGGAACCTGCGAGGCGAAAGGTGACTGTGTTCGTTCGCGCAATATGGTCGACTGCCCCTTTACTTACTCAGGGTGATATTTCCAAAGGATCTTCACCCGAACTCTGTCTCCTTCCTTCAGACTAAGGAACGTCTTAGAGTTCACAAAGATTCTGCACCCCGCCCCTTTAAGAATTGTGCCTGTTGCATGAATCGCCATCCATGAGCGCCGAATCGCAAGAAGCCTCGCCATCAGCGGGTATCTTACTGCGAGTGAGTTGCATGCGTGTTTAGTGGGAATCTCCATCCTTGTGAAAGGCAGGAACTCCTATCTTGAACAGCAAGCATTTTGCGTCGTAACGCGAATGACTTTCGCTCTGTAAGACAAGAAAAAAGCGAAAATGTTCGATTCGCTCGCTGTTGCAGCAAGCGGCGGCTTTGCTACAGCCTCCGGTCCATGACACGCGAGATTTCACTCTTTCAAGATGCGTCTTCTAAATATAAGAAAGGTCCCTCGGCGAAGAGCCCGGGAAATCTGGCTTCCTTATGCCCAGGCATCGCTCTTATCTCGCCGTTCGCTGGGCCGACCAGAGTCTCGCTGCGGGGAAGGCGAGCTCCTTGAGGGACGCTTTATTGCGTCCTCCTCGGCACGATGCCCACGGCCGAGGCGCGCGAACCGTTGGCGCCCCTCCAATAAAAATTCCGCGCTGGTCGTGCCCTTTTTTTTTTGTCCTTTCATCGCAAGCACCGATCGTCCAGTTTCTCCGGGCGACTTCTTAAGCTCGTGGTCAGGATCGCGTTTTCAGCGCCACCTTTGTGCATCGCTCGCTTTCTTTTCTTCACCTCTGTGGTTGCATTTCCTTTTTATTTTCTCAGCCTTCTTCTTGGACCGGGCATTCGCTTCGCTCAAACCCATAGCTCACGTGTCAGAGACACGGCGAGGAAGCCCTCGAGGAGGCGGCGGACGCGAGGCATTTCTCAAGAAACGAGCCGACATTAGAGGATGTTAATGGCGGCTGGAAGGTACGGTCGCTTTAATAACGGAGCAATAGTATTTTGAATGCAAGACGATTTGTGTTTTGTTTGCTAGCCGTATGCTATGTGGCGTCAAGTAGAATGTTTTCATCGGTTAACGCTTCAGCAAGTTACCACCAACAACGGTGAGAAGCGTTAAGGCCGACAAAAGCGGACGAGTGGCAAGGCATGCCGGTCAGTGAAAGCAGTCAGGGGCTACCCAGAACGCGAAAAAAAGAAAAGAAATGACTCGTCATGTTCAGCAAGAGCAAGGTTTGAATGCGCCAGGAAGCAGTTGACTATAGTAACGACTGCTTTGCTATTATTCAAGCAACTGCAAACACCTTTTTAATTTGTTGATCATCTCAAACACCGCTTTTATTCACCCTTAATTGCTCTTGATTCATGCATTACAGTCGCCACTGCATTGTCCAATTGCATTATTATTATTATTATTATTATTATTATTATTATTATTATTATTATTATTATTATTATTATTATTATTATTATTATTATTATTATTATTATTATTATTATTATTATTATTATTATTATTATTATTATTATTATTTGTTAGGTGCTTCTATTCGCCTCACCCTGACAAGCACAGGTCTGTTTTTCATGTAGTGCTTGGCAATAGCCTGGACGTCGCTGGCGACGATATTTCCAGCATGAAATACAAAGTCTATGCAGCTACGCTACTGCGTCGTAACCATGTCGTCGGGATTGAAAAGCGCCGCTCCAAAACTCCTTCTCTATATTGGACTTAAACTGTGGATTTCGGGCCATGCCCTTGTCAACATCACCCCGGGCATGTCATATCGCCCTTTTATCACTCACTGACACATACAAAGTAGGCTTGCCTCTACCTTCCACATTAACACGACGTCGCCGTGGTTGTGAGGTTCTGTGCTCGCTTCTTACGAGGAAATCCCGTTTTCGAATCTGCTCTAAAGAAGTTCCTTTTTCTGGCATTCCTTTCTGCTTCCTTAAAGCACTAAGGCCTCAGAAGTATCCCTGAAATCGATCAGTGCGGCTAGTAATGCCGACACATTAAATTTAGATGGATGACATGGGACATAAGACTGAAAAAATTGAAAAAAAAAAGAAAGAAACTGAAGGCGTGTTGTTCAACTAAAAATGCCAGTTAATGAATCATGATGATGGTAATGTAAAACATTTATTTCCGCAGTAAGGCCTTTGCCTTGAGGGGTAGGAGCTCTCAGTCTTGGGCTCCTGCAACGGTGGCGAAAGGTGCTCAAGCCACGAGAGCTGCCAAGAAGACCATCGGCAATGTGCAGCTCAAGACAAGAAAAGGGCGAATACGGGGACCAATAATTAAGTGTGGCGGGTGCCGCTTGTTGTCAGAGTGCGGCCACCACCATCTATGAGCCATCCTAGAAAGCCCGCCGAACAACGCATTTCATGCCTACACCTATTCTTGTTGACGAGACAGATTGATTTTTTCTTTTGAGTCCTGATAGTTGCTGTGTTGCAGAAAGAAAGGCTTTCGTAATATGATATACCAGCGCGTCCCTAGACACTGTGCTGCATAGGAATGGCTACGTTAATCTGGCAGCAATCTAGGGCCTCTCTGCTTTTGCACAAATACCTGTTTGGTGGAAATCTGAGGCTACTTTCCTACCTGAATACTTTGTGCGGAAAGACGGAGAGGCTCAGGGTTCCACCTTACCGTGGCCATTTCCGCCTTGGTACGCTAGATCCCATAATGTTTTGTGCTGCTTTTACAGTACAATGAAATAATTAAGTATATTGAGTAGACTCTTTGTTTTGCAACAGGCGTGATGCACCTATAGCGTATACGTAGAGCGTCCGCCTCTCTAGCGGGAAGCCCTTGGTTTCCATCCCAGTGCGGCAACCTTCATCTACCTGTTGAAAAAAACTTTGATACTGGGAATCATCGAGTTCCTGCGAACATCGTCGAGGACCAGTAAGGCTCTCCTAATTGAGGTACAGCTATGCTCCAAAGATCCCATAAATGGCCATAAAGCGTGCTCTTGCTTTAGAGGCAAATTTCGTCACTTTAGATTAATACCTGACGACATGCTCCTGTGCGAATCCGTTAGCTGGCCCTCGACCTTCAGCTTGAGCAGCTTCAGTCTCTAGCGGCTGCCTGGCAACTTACAAAGGCAGCAGTCAGAAGATGGCGATAAGATATTTGGATCAAGGACAATCTACCGGTAGAAGGTGGATCTGACAACGGTTAATGCAAGAAACTTATCAAATGAGACTATAGTTAAGCTGTGCTGTCAGAATGGCTATGAACGTATCGCCTTGGGGCATAGCGAGTTCATGTTCATTGTGTCTTATCTGGACTTATCAGGCAGCAAAGAACACGTATGACTCGTAACTGCAAAGGTAAATCTCTACAGCTGGTAGCATAAATGAACTCTGGAACAATGAGAAGGGAACAGCCATTGTACTTAATTTCGTGTGCGTACACTGCGCTGCGCATGCCAATGATAAACTAATTATTCACTTCTTCTTTATTTCTTTTACCTTCGGCCGTGCTAATTGCTCGCCAGTCGGCACTTTAATGATAGAGAAGGCGCTTGGTAGGCACGACGGCCAGCATCATCTGCAGCGTGTAGCTGAAGCGTCACGCTTGCCACCCAATGTCAACACTAGCGTGTGATTTGCCTTGAAAAGTGCTCGGACAGTGCATGCGAATTTTGTTCGCTCTGAGGCGAGGCCTGACGATGAAGTTTGCGTGGTAAGCGCGGCGAAAAATCATAATTCCGTTATTGACTTGGACGACGTACACGCGATGAGACGCTATGAGGCGCTGCATGCTCAACGAGGCTTCGCGCTATGGCAGGCTCAATGGAGCGTGAAAAGTGCAGGCTTCTGCCGGGGCGCCCAAGTTGATGTTACTTTTCACGGCGGACAAAATGACCGCTGCCGGCAAGACGCGAACTTTACCTCCACCTTTTGTTGCTTTATCAGAGCTCAGAAATACGAGAACTGCCCTGTGCGCAAAATTATTATACGTATAAACAGGGTATGTCATTTAATTCAGTGAATACATCCTCAAGGAGCTACGACGATCTAAATACAGAAGAAAGAATGCTAAACATTAGTGAGCAATGTATCAGTATTGTCAGATATTCGTTCTTCAAAAGCGGTTATGTGTAGCTGTGACAGCATTTTGATGCTGAATATATACAGGTCATTTCTCGTAACTTGAACGAATGATAATAAACAAACAGTAAGCCGTACTTTGGTGATATCAATGGAATATTGTTTGCCATTTTGTAGCGTTGTTGAGAGCATTTTTACGTTTCGTTTAATAACCTGATTAATAAGATGAGTTAGGAAAAACTATTTACATATATTTCAGGGCCAGTGCCGCAAAATTGCAGCGCAAAAGTTCAATCACGTGGTATTTCTCAGGATATCTTTAAGCACTGGAAGAAAGGAACCACGTAATAGATACGTTGGTACAAAAAAAAAAATTGCATTGATTTTTTCGTAACATCATGCCCTAATAAACGAAACGCATCGAACACTAAAATAAACATTCACAACATTGCATAGCTGTTATTTGATAATTAAGAGATGTATAAAACACTCTAAGGAGCAGTGCACCGCCTTTTTAACATATCAATGGGGCAATCAACGTGAAACCCTATGCCTATGTGTATGAGTCTATACACAGAGAGAGAGAGAGAGAGAGAGAGAGAGAGAGAGAGAGAGAGAGAGAGAGAGAGATAAAATGACAAACTTTGAGCAACAACAAAAACAAAACAGACCTTTCGATGGAGCTCTTCGTTTACCCATATTGACATCACACAAAATCTTGACAATTTGGATAGCATTATCCTGGTAGCAGACGTACTTTCAAGCATGTATTGCGAATGACAGTTGACTTTTCATGGCGCCACATGGCGCGACGGCAATGTACCTTCGAAAGTTCATGTCACACAAACTGTTAGAACATATCCACAACCGGGTGGCTTGCAGCTGCTTCATGTGGTCAATGATCCAAAATGCGCAATAGGATCGCCCTTGTTCACCAGTCATTCAAACGGCAGAGCGATAGCTCGATCGACCAAGCATTTGAGCATTGTAAAGCAGAGAACTAAGTTTCTCATCGAAATATATTTCATTGGTTTTGCTTGTGTCCCGCACTCATAACGTGGACAGTTGTAGTTTTCTTCTCATCCTCGTTCATATTAACGAGACAAAAACATCGACGTTAGTGGGCTGCGCGCATTTTCATACTGTACATCGTCCAGTCAGTGAGTGGCCATGTTCAAGAGAGGCAAATAAGTTTTCTTGTCGGGAAAATTGTCTTCGAGTTATACATATTAGCGGGGTGCACAATATTATCGGAATACGAGTGCACAGCACACGTGAATTTAGAAATGGTCGGCAAACAATGGACGTGTCTCGCGCACTTTTTGCTTCCTTCGGTGCTTCATTTCGACCTTCCACCAATCTGTTATGAGGTCCATTCGTCATCGACTAAAGGCTAACGGGGACAGTTGCGCAACTAAAGTATGTTTCCGGCACAAATAGTTGACATTTTTTCTTTGATGTACATAGGCCTGCAGAACTTCATCTTAACCCTGTTTTTGGTGCGTTTTACCCTTCGTTGTTCTTGGGCCGTACCACTCGATATAAGTAAATAATGAAAAAAATCGGTCTGCATACAATATTTGATGGTTTTCTTCTATCCGCTTTCTGTACAAGTTAATTTACTACTACTTTAAATGTTTCTAAAAACTTGAAACTCCTCTTCCGCATTTCTGCCATTTAGGAAAGGAAACGAAATATCCTCGTTTTCTTTTCAACGCGTAATCGCATTAGGCAGCCGATCTCGACAGTCCCGTGCGTATTTGCTTAAAGACCCTGTCCTTCTAACACCGTTGTCAGAGAAGCAAGAACAAAAATTCCTGTGCTCTATTTTGCCTTCCATGTGGGCACCATATGTACGCGGCACCCACTTTGCGCGTGACAGACAATATATTCACTTGCTCAAAAATGCTAGCAGCAGGAGTTCACAGCGGAAGGCCTTCTCAAATATTCGCACCCTGTTTGTTTTCTTATTCCCTCGAATGCGACATTTATTCCTGTCGTGGCGACTGCCTCCCTTCTCCTTGACGGAGATCAAGGCGCGACCAACCGAGGGCTAACTTCTAACCCGTTCCTGCACAACTTGTGCTCAAGGGGACTCGCTTTGAGAAACGCGCACAAACCCACGCACGCAGTAGAGGCTTCCCTGGCGGGAGAATTGCACAATTCAGTGCATTAGCTTCCCAGCCCCCTGTTTCCTGAATGTGTTTTGTTCCGTCAGTTTCCTTGCACGACAGAAGGCGTGGACAGGTCATTGCTTCCGTGTATTTACATTGGGCCTTGTCCACGGAGTCATTGAACTCGGAAGCCTCCGGGTCTTCGCGAAGCCCGAGCTTTGAAGCTAAGCTCGACTTCTCGACTGCGACGGGTCTGGATTCGGAAACGAGACGAGAAATGTCGTTAACACTCGGGCCAGCACTCCCTACGCTCCCTGTTCGTATGGCATCTACGCTTCTGCAGTACTTTTCGATGTAGTCATTGTTCAGACACTGGTCGCCCTCCTCGTCGCTTCAAAGAACGCAGTTGTTCCCTCGATCACAAAGGCAAAGCTTGCACTTCGTCCCGCTCGCATATTGCCTCGAGCTGTGCTGATGCTGAGACCAGCTGCCGTTAATAGTGACAATGACCCAGCCAGTGTTGCGTATATTAAATATGGAGTCAATTCAAAATTGAGCATATAGCTACAAGGAGAGAAAAAGAAACGTCATTTTTGAATCTCGGTGGCGCATCACCCGAGTAGAGGTAAGTAGCAGCTGCAGTTTAAGTAGCGGCTGCAGTTGAAGAAACGACTACAATAAAAGTTGTACTAAACAACGTCAGCATAGTGTGGATGTGAAAGAAGGGCGTACAAATAAAAAGAAGGTATTCCTGAATAACAGCCTATCAACATGACTACAACAAACGGGATAATAGTTTACTTTAAGCTCTTTACCTTACTGAACAAACACACACGCATGCACGCACACGCACACACGCACACACACACGCACACACGCACACACACACACACACACACACACACACACACACACACACACACACACACACACACACACACACACACACACACACACACACACACACACACACACACACACACACACACACACACACGCACACATGCACGCACACGCGCACGCACACACGTGAGCGCGCGCGGAAATACAACCTGTCATAAAGAGATCTCGCGAGATGTGCGAGATGTGCGCGGGATGTGTGCATCGGATCTGTGCGCTGATGTTTCACTTGTCAATCATGCTGATGACGTCATCAGAAAAATAGAAATCCTGTCTCCACCGGGAATCGAACCTCCATCCCTCGGATCCCCAGCCGAGCGCTAAGCAACTGCGCCCCGCCCGGGATCGTGAAAAACGCGTCACAATTCTCCTTGTCTACCGCGAGGATGATAGTAGCGATGACAATGACGCTGAAATTGGTAATAAAGACAATGATTATGGTAGTAATGATAATGACAGTGTATTTTAGTTGATAATGATAATGAGAGCAAACGTGGTGCGCTGTAGATGCACTGCAGTTTAGATCCCACCGTGCTCTCGGAATTTGTTTTAAAGCATGTAACCGAGATCTGTCTTCTAACACGTTTTACTTGCTTAAAAAGAAATATGCGGCGTTTTAGTGATGTTTGGTAACATATTTTATCAATAATATTTTTTTGTGTGTTTTCTGTAGAGCTAGCATTCCGCGCTGTCACTTGATATCGTATTCGTGCATATACTAAGTCCAGCTTAAACAGCTCGATCAAAAGCCTATAGTGTAATGCCTTTTATTATTCGTTCAGTAACGTCATACTCATAGTGCCTATAAATGTGTGCAAATGTCTTTGTCTTTGTTTCTAATAACGAACCACCTGAATTCTACGGAAGAACCATGCATATGATTGCGGTCATGTCGTTTTCTCCTCGTGTAAGTTTATACTTTTATGGAGTAGGAATGCAATCAAGTTAACCGCACTGTGTCTTCAGCAGGTAAAGTAAGGGAATCCCGAGAAGTTTTTTATTCGCTGACAGTGCATCCATTTTTGGAATGTGATAAACTTGCATAGATACATTCGTTGGTTTGTGGGATTTAACGTCCCAAAGCGACTTAGGCTATGAGAGACGCCGTAGTGGAGGACTCCGGAAATTTCGGCCACCTTTTAACGTGCACTGACATCGCACAGCACACGGGCGCCTTGCGTTTCGCCTCCATCGAAAAGCTGCCGCTGAGGCCAAGATTCGATCCCGCGTCCTTGGGAACAGTAGTCGAGCGCCGTAACCACTGCGCCACCCCGCCACCCATTCGTGCTGTACTGTCACCGTCGAATTCGTTGGCTGCCTCAAAGCGTTGTTCGCTTTATATTGTAGCTACCACTAAAAGAAAAAAAAACCGCGACGTTTATATAGGGATCACCATACAAAAGATGACGGTAGCCTTTATTTTAATTCGAGCCTTTTCTCAGTATGTAATAGCCTAAGCTTTTCACATCAACAGGATCATTTGAAGACGATAGAGCTAGCTTTGAAAGGATATCATTCACATGCTGGAACATTTCTGTGATTAGTGAGCCAGCTTCTATTGTATCCTAATATAATTAACTTCAGACCGTCAACAATACATGCCATGTATTTATACTTTCTTTCGAAGTGGAGACGTATTATCATATGCGCATACAGGTTCACTGGGTGCCTTTTGCGCATGCGCGGTGTCATGGGTGCGGCAAGGCATGGCGACTGCTCGTGAGCGGCCTCCGTCCAGCAAGCCGGCATACGTGTCCGCAATGCTAAAGGCTTTCATTAATAGACATGTAACCTACATACAGTGTTACTATGCATCACGTAGGCTAGAATCGACTTCTTAAAATAGTAGGCGATTATTAAAAGACGAATATTGCTTTCGGGTGTGAAATTACGACTGAATAACAACATTGCCTTGGCACGCAGTTCATAATACTTGGAGATGCAAAGAGATACGTTTAGTTCAAGGAATGAAACATTTTGATAGGTTTACAAAAATTATAAAGTGAGAATTTTCACGTTAAGTCTGTTTCAAAATATGCTGCTGTTGAAGACTCGGCTTCGTGGATTGAAGTTTTTTTGAACCAAATTTAGCGCATATAGTAGTGCGAAACAGGTCTTCGTACTTTTAAAGTTTCCTGGACATGGCCATCATTCTGGCCAAAACGCCAGTAGTTCACAAAACCACCACCATGTGTCCCGCGAAGTTGAGCTGCTCCTTCTCTTAAAATCCTCCTACTTGGTTGGGGAGAGAGGCGCCTGCAATCTTCGCACTTTGTGCGTTCTCGCCACACGCCCAGCCTTTCGAGGCCCGTTTGCTATTTTCTGATTCTTTTTATTTTTCTTCGCCCATAGTTTCCCAGGCACGCCTATTGTGCAGCTCCCTTGCTCACCTTCTTTTTTGCTGGGGTGCAAAAAAAAGGAAACAAGCTAGACAAGTGTGTCTTCGCGGTGGCCTGCTAAACATTACTGCGAGTCTGCATGCTGCTCAAGGAGAGGCTGAACATTCCAAAAGCCGTACAGCACACAACCTTGTTGCTGTGATAAGCAGAGTGTGGCGCCCTTAAAACCTGGTAGCTGTTATCATTAAGAAAATAATTGATTGTTTCCTTAAAATATGAAGAATGTCGTAAATGCTAATACGCAGGTCTAGAGAAGCTGCACCACGAACAATCAAGTGCCTATACAGTTGTTAAGCTGAGAGCGAATCGAAAGAAAAATAGAGCTTGCAGGGATCTTGAAATATAATTTGAGTGCATTGCTTCACGCGTTTGTTTAATTTTTTTACTTATGGCGATGCTATTACCACCTGTCGTAACACCCATATTTCTGTATATAATATTTTCATTTGCTCGAGAACCAAAAAAATCATAGTACTGACGGTGTGGCACACTATTATGGCTCTTTGCGGATGATATTATTACGTGGTGACAAGCAAGAAGACGGCACAACATGGCGACAGGATCAATGATGATTTAATGAGTGGCCTAGCGCGAGGGCTCCTCTCGCATCACTGCCGATCTTCTTCGCAACACTTCCCGGGGCCACTGAGCGATCGTCCCGATCGGTTCATTGAAGTCGGTGGTTACGTGACGGTGAGGATGTTAAAGAAAAGATAGAAAGAATGAGTTGTTTGTCACCACGATGACGATGACCACAATGATGCTTGAGTGATCAGCCTCCCCTGGAGTATTCAGCTATTCGACACCAAAGCATCCATGGGAACGACGGCTCGAGGTCGCGTCGGGCGGCAGGGCAGGGGTTGTGTGTTCATGTCCTTCAGTTCTTTCGAGTTTTTCAGGCCTTTACTATGGTCTCGACTCTGTATGGTTCGTCTGTTTTGTTTGGTTCGGCTCTGTTTGGTTTGTCTTCAGGTCCAGGCTGGGGGCGGGGCGGCGGTTGTTGCAGCTGGTCGGGTCTGGGCAGTAAGGGCTGGGGCGAAGCTGCGCGGCGATATATCCCTAAGCCCTCGGTCGATGGTTCCGGCGTATGGATAGCGTCGATTCTCCAAAGCGAGGATGGGGATGACGTACACCGCACCTCCAACCAAAATGTTACGTGGCGACAAGCAAGAATACGGCACAACATGGCGACATGATGAACGATGGTTTATTGGCTGGCCTAGCGCGAGGGCTCCTCTCACGCCACTGCCGATCTTCTTCTTCGCAAAAATATTATGATGTCAACCGGCGAGCGTTGGACGATTGAATAATAGCAAATGCACTGCAAATTTTCTGCATTAGGAAAAATATGTCTTGTCGCGTTGTTGTGTTTTATATTATCTAATGTTTGCTTTCCACAGAGGCACTGCAATGCAAGTGGCACAAAAAGCACCAACAGAGGCGCTGGCTATTACTTTTGCATCAAAGACTTTCACAGCTATGCACCTGTGGCTATGCAGCCATAGTTAGGCAGGAGAATGAACGACCTCGACAGTCGTGCCTCGTTATGGTTAGATGCTTGAGGATAGGGAGAAAGTTCCGGTCAAGGAGGCAGCTCACGAGAAAAGCACAATAGCTGGGGGTGCATGGTGACAAAGGAATGTTTCATCCCTTACCTGCTCCCGGTCTCTTTGTTCCTCATTCCATTTC
Organism: Amblyomma maculatum; assembly: GCF_055883805.1. Lineage (NCBI taxonomy): Eukaryota > Metazoa > Arthropoda > Arachnida > Ixodida > Ixodidae > Amblyomma > Amblyomma maculatum. The sequence continues at coordinate 268,780,612 of NC_139344.1, read as the reverse complement.
TGAAAGGCATCCACGCAGTCTTAGCCATGGTTAGCCATGCAGTCTTAGCCAACTTTAGCAAAAGCGTGTCAAAGCGGCAACCACGAGAAGCCATGAAATTTTTATGTAGGCTGTTTCGATTGGGATCCTGCAGCGTGTTGTTATCGGGCGAGTGAAATGGGAAAGCGAAAGACAGAAAAATTGAGTTGACTGCAATTTCTGGTTTGCTTTTATTTTGAACATAATTCCATAATAACTGCCGTTATAGTGCACCGGTTCGTGTAATTAATTTTTTGGTTCCGTATCTGCGTGACATAAAAAATTTATCTGAAACACAGCCGACAATCATTGCATGGCCCTTTTACGAAATTTGACATACACGCCAAACACATTGGTTTGAGTCTTAGGAAACCGATATAGCCTAACCGGCCATTATATTTGAGGGTATATGCTTTTAGTACACGTTCTGCATAGTAGGAAGGATTTTTTTTTTTTTTACAAAAGTTATTTACGCCACAAAATTACTTCTGTCGGCAACTAATTCCTGCAGATCAGAGACGGTTTCAGAAGCCTCTGGGCCATTATAGCTAATCAAAAGCATGTGTCATAAGTGTAAAGACCAGTGACGGCATGTACACCGTAAGAGATTGAGAAAGGATTGCCTGTCTATCAAATAGATGCTCCGGCATGTTATGCCCATCCGGCCGTATAAACATTAGTGCGAACCTAGCTTTGTAGATTAGTTTACTTGATCAAAGAGGCTGAAGAGATATGTGTCCATGCAGCACTTGCTGATTGCGTATGGGGACCTGATGTGCGTGTCTAAAGAGAGTAAACGCAAATTCAGAGCCAGGCACAAAATGGTATAATATCTTTATACGCCCGAAACTAACTCTAATAAAATATTGAAAAACCTAAACGTGTACGGAGAGAAGGTAGACCAAAGTACAGAAAACAAGCATAAAGCCACCAGGAAGGACAAAATAAAATTGCGCTAAAAACATCACAGTAGCATCATGAAATAAAAAACACAAAAAAAACTTGATGAACAATGGAGCAGCGACGAACTACAACAGCAAACCATAAAAAGTTAGGAAGGGAGGAAAAATAAAGGAAAAAACGAAAAGCGAACTAACATAGCAAAAAACAGCAAGGAAAGGCAAGTAAAATCGCGAAACATGTGACGGTGATCATGATGAAAAACATGATGAACAATGGAGAAGCCAACAAATAACATGGCGAAAAAAAAACAGCAATGAAGTTAAATACCTTGGTGTGAAAAACAACAAGCAACTTAAAGAGTGTTGTTAAAGTCTAAAATTTCGTGTTAGACAGGCCAATTCTTGGGGTCAAAGAAATTGAAGGCGTGCTGACACACTGATCATTCGAATGGAGTATGCTGGCAGCTTCTATCATCTCACGTGTCAGCATATTGCTGTGTTTCCCATTCACTGTGGTTCTTTCGAGGTCTGGCAATCAACCTGATTCCAAAACTCTGCAGTCGCGACAGTGAATGCCAAAATGGCGGGTCTTTTGCTTTACGTTGTTGCCATGTTCTTTCAGTCTCTCATTTAAACACCGACCCGTCTTACCACGTTAATTTTTTCCGCGTGACATAGGAATCGAGTAGATGACGAACTCCGGACACTGAACGTACGCCTGCTGGTGGCGAGTGGTGCAGGCACTCCTCTTTTGCTTCCTTTCGTTCAAGCCGTTGCACAGGCCAGATAACCGCTCGGGAGCGCTGAAAACAACCACTACGCCTACATTTTTACCAATTATTTCTAGGTTATGGGCAATCTTATGCTTATAAGGCATAGCAACCAATTTCTTTCTACTCTTTTGATTTTCTTTTGCCGGTTCACTTTAAAAAAATTTTACAGCACTATATCTCGGCGCATGAGTTCGGTAGGAAGGCAAAATCAAGTTCTTAAACTACTGAGCGTCAAGCAAAACCTATCACCATTTATGCCGCAGATTGTTTCTACAGAAAATTTGTTCAAGAACTGCTTTCTGTGCTGCGTGATGCTATCGGCGATATTATGTCTCTTTAATAAACAGTTGGACATAAAATTAAAAATAATGTTTTACAGTCGTCCTGAGTGCGTCGCTATCCAGCCTTTTTCGTTCATCGCTGCCTGATAATGGGTAAACACTCATTGAAGCTGTCAGTGAGCGTTTACTCTATGTTTGCCCACATTTTAACAGCTCGACCACGTTAAACCCAGCGCTGCTGGCTTTTACTGTCTCTCGGATGACGCGCATAGCCTATGCCAATATTTTCAATTCAAATAATCTAAGCAGGTCGGCTTGAGCACCTCATGAAGTCCACTCTCAACTTCTCCTACCAATTTTTCAAAAACATGGAAGTGTTCTTCGTGTCGTTGTTCTGTTTAAACACATATCGAAAGTCAGAGTACTACGTGCCCCTGAAACAGTATTCCTTCCATAAGTAATTCAGAAAAACCTTTTTGCTGAATCTACGTTGAATTGGCGAAGGAGAAGAACTCCTTCAAAAAGAGACCCGTGCCACAACGTTTGCGCCTCCATTGTTTAGGCTCGAAAGTTGATATTCGGCGGGAGTACTCAACTTTCTCAGCAAAGACTGAAGCGCCAAACCTTCTCTGATTTTTTATCCCTCCAAACTTGCAATGCCACCCGTGGCGTTGTTCTGACGTGGCCACTGGGGATTAGCATTTGCGAAGTTGTTGTAACTCTGCGGCCAGCTCATTGCTTGTAAAAATGCGCAGTGATCTACGCAAAGGCAAAACATGAAATTTGAAAGTGAAAAGAAGTTAATAATGATTTATAAGTGAGAGATAATGAGCTCATTGGTAACAGCCCATGAAAAAAAAAACACCAAAGAAAAAGTACCAGAAACGAGGCAACTACGTCGCGATCAACTTCTGGCTGATGAAAGGGGCAATTGGGCACTAATACACATTCATCAGTAGCAAATCGGTAGTTTATCTCCATAATATTTTAAATTTTACACGAACATATTAGTATATCCTTTTGCTTAAGTCTATAATTTTCATTTGATGCTATAACGCTAAATCGTCGTTATTTTGTGTGCCACTCTTTTGCCTCTGCCCTGCCCTGTGCGTGCTTTTCACGAAGCTGGTGTAAGTCCTGCGGACCGAGAGCGTCAGAGAATGCATAAGGATCCTATTCAAAAGTTCTGATGTGATTTTATGGAGATGTTTGTCTGAGTGTGTATTAAATTAGTTATACGGGCGCATTATAGTTATACTTTCGCCAGGGCTGGCACAACAGCGGCACTAGTAGTAAGGGGTTAATTATTAGATATCAAAAACGGAAGGAAAAGGTGTTTGCCAACCCCAGTGTCTGGTTTCTAATATCTGAAGCCCCTTTATTGGGGCGGCTTAAATAAATAGATAGTAAGGAAGCGGTAGAGGAAATCAAAGAGGTGAGCGGCAGGTAGAAGGAACGGGTACGTTAAAATTTTGTGAGATCCTGGAGACAAAGACGTTCACACGGAGAGCTTTCCCAACGAGCCTGGCAGAGGCGCCAACTTCATCCTTCTGCGCCGGAGGTTGCTTCTGCTGCCAATGCGAGCAGTGAGAAAAAGGGAGAGAGGTTTTGAGCCGGTACATGGGAAGCACAGGCGCTTGTCCACCACGCTGCTCCGTAGTTTGCCGCTGCCTCGCTGGCAAATGTCAGGCAGCGCATGCCCGAATCTGGCAGGACACTCATAAAGCAACCGTTTCTGTGCTTTACGCCTCGAAGAGAAGGAAAGGGGCAACAGAGAAGAGCAGCAGGCAAATTTACAGAAAAGCGACTCCCCCCTCCTCCATACCCCCCTCCGCCCTCACCTCCCTTACTGCCCTTTTCTCTTTGCTTCCCCTCATGTCCCGCAACCGGTCGCCCCGTAGATCTTGATAACACAACCTTCACGCAGAAAAACCAGAGCAACCCTGGTCAGTATTCTCGGAAAGAAAAGGATGGGAATTCAACAGAGGTCAGCCAGCATTTTCGGACGCTTCCATCTACCCAAAGACCCGTCATCTTGAAGAAAAGGCTTAGGACGTCCATGCCACTATATTGTAAACAATTGTAGTGGCCGCTCGCGCGCAGGCATTTGTGGACAGTGCTCGGACAATTGCGCGCGAGTGACGAGAACTCGTTGACCTTTTGTATTTTGTAAATAATGTACAAAGCTCCCCCTGTCCTTTCTTAATATCGCTCCCCTCTGTACTTCCCCTCAGTATCCTCTCCCTACCTTCTTTTCTTTCCCGCCGGCTGCCGCTCAGGTGCTTCAGATGTTTAGATAGCATTTGCCGCGGCCGGCAACACTCTTTTCCTTCTTTTTGGTTATTTAACAATAAAACACTACAACCTACCACCTCTCCAAAAACACACGCGTCAAGCGCTGCCGTGCCGACTTCGTCCCGTGCGCGCGCGTCAGCCAAAGCCGGTCTGCGCATCCGCATTGCACCTAACGCGAACATCGCCAACGCTGATGCTAGATATTTGACTCGTGAGGGCACGAGCTACACGCGCCGGAAACTAGCGACCGGTTCACAACAGTAGGAGGGGACGGCGCGATTGTCCCCTACTCCTTTCTTCTACTCCTGAAGTCTATTTAGCTCCCCCTGCTCCTTTTCCTCACAACCTGGATGTCCTTTCAAGTCTCCCCTGCTCTTCCTTCACAGTTTGTAATTTTGTCAATCGGCGTCAGAGGGTGAACGAGCCAGTGCCAGGAGCATGGCATTCCCCTTTTCGACGCTTGCAATGGCACTGGCGTTGGCGTCAGCGGCGCGTGGAAAGTGCTTTGAAGTCTGGGCTTTAGGAAGTGTCCATGGAGCGGGGCCGTTAAGGCGAAACGAGAGAAGGAAGCGCAGTGTTCGAGCAGTTCTAGGCATGTGAGACTTCGGCAGAACCATTATTCCGAAAACAGATCCATGACTGGGTAGGAAGCTCCTGTTTGAGTCATGACACTACATCTAACAAAGGCGGGAAAATGACAATCGTTCCTTGGGAACCGCTCTCTCTTATTGCACCCCAGCTTGCGTTTCGTAATCCGGTGGTTAAGTGTATACGGGGTTTTAAAAAGCCGCTCCAACTCCCGCGCAGACACACCTCGGAGGAGTATTTGCAGTCATTTATTTTAAAAAAGCATAGCGAAATATCAAACTGGAAAAGGAATGTAATGAAAAGAAGAAGTACTGATGAGAGCAAGAAGACGGGGAGAGCTTTGAACAGTGTTTACGAAGTACAAAATCTAATAAATTTTCACCATTCGCGTGCGAGCGCCTGGAACCTGTTTCACATATAACACACGTAAGTTCACTGTATATACAGGGCCATGCGCAAGTTGCGTGTTTTTTTTTGCCAATGAATCGCAAGTGCGGCACACGCACGACTAGCCAAATGGAGCGCCCAGCCTCAAACTTGAAGAAATTGAGCCACATTCTTAGCGGGTGCTATCCAACAAGAACCTATTTTTTGGCGGCCATTTCTCTCTTAAATTGAGATCATAACCGACGCCTTTAACTACGATTTCACTCTGTATTAATCATACAAATCTGGGTAAAGTCCTAGCTTCCTGCCGACCACATGGCGAACTTGTTAGAACGGTTCAAAACATGCCATCCACTGATGTCTTCTTTATCGCTTCGTATTCTATACATCTTCGACGTGATTGTTGAAATTACCTGTGATTGCGGCAAAAGCAAAAATTCGAAGACACTTTAGCGACTAAAGTGATGAAAGGCGAAAGCCTGAGCGCCGCATTCTGCTACGCGACTGTTGGGCATGTAGCGATGAATGTTGCTACGAGTAAAGCGAGCGACTATTCTTTCAAATTCTGCGAGAGGGAATTCTTCAGTGAATTCTGCTTGGCAGCGTCGAGATCGCGCTCCTTGTACCTTCGCAGTTGTTTACTTGTACTCCTTGTACCTTCGCAGTGTACGTTTACTGCTGTGTGGCTGGTTTTACCGGGAGGCGGCATTAATTAGCAATTAATGAGTTAATTACAGAACAATCTCTAATTAGTAAGCAAATAATTAATAACTCATTAATTATAATCGGTATACAATTCGTCATTATTATTAGTAGTAATTAGTAGTTGTAAATTAGTGTTCAGTAATTAACTAAATTAGCAATTGCTCATTGATTGCCATATGACCATATAATGCACGCATTCGCGCATACTGTGGTGGTGCTCTGTGATTGGTCGAGACCTCCATGACGTCATTCCGTATCGACCAGTCAGAGCCGCCGCAAAAGCGTGACACTTTTGCTGACGACAACAATGAGGCAATAAAGGCTTTCCCTTAAAAGCCCTTGTCGGCGGCGAACTATTATTTCATCGGAGGCACTTTAACAGTTTAGAAGAAATACTGTGAATTACGAATTTTTTACATTGGATAAATTATCTATTGCACCCAATCAACTAGTGCACCGAGCAAAAAAAAAAAAGAAGATAAAAAACAGCGCCATGTTTGAAGCTACAACACTGCAACACTTGCAGTATTCACGTCAACGTGTTGGCGCTGCACTTTTACATCACCGAAAGTTTTGCACAGCTAACTGATATTGAGGGTAATAACATCAGCGTTAAAATGCAGTTAATATATACGAAATTAATATCTGCAATGCCCTGTGCAAAAACCATATATATAAGCATTTTTGCGCGATGAGCATCTGGGAAGCCAGTATTTTCCTACTTCCTACCCAGAAGCGCGATTGCTTTGCATGGTTAATGTGCAGTGCACGCTATCCTACATATCATTCATGCCCATGCGCTCACTACGTGCCAGCACTTGCAGTAATAAATGTCCTTGTTAAAAAAAAAAAAAAAACGCGCTTTCATGTAGCAGTCCGTGGTTATAGTCACGCTCTAATGGAGCACTTTTTGATAAAAGTGCGCATTCATACGACAGACGAACAAATGAACAAACCAAAGCGCTGACGTGCGCCTGGTCAAACAACTCGAGAGAGGGGGCCACACGTTTCTTGTCGATGCGGAGAATGCAGGTTGAACAGAAAAACGGCACAGGAAAGTTCTTGCTCCACTCAAATGTAAAATACTTTACATTTTCTTAAAGCACAATATTACGCTACCTGAAACTTCGAAAGCTTACCGACACACTGTAAATTAGAGGAGAAGTGATTGATAAAGCAACTTGAAGGGGGGTATTTTTCATGACTTAATCATAGGCTCCATACAACCGTATTTCGTTACCCAGGGTAAACAATATTTAAGCAACACTGATGAAACTTTACTAACGTAAAGCTTAAGGGGTTTTTAACCTGTGTACCGGAAAGCTTGCCTCTAACTGTTATGCGTGACGAGATATTATTTTGTTTTTAATAGCCATTCAATTACGCGCCGTTGCGCCGCTGGCCGTTGCGGACGGTACGACCGGTTTGCGCGTTGTCGGGAATCCTGGGGATGCCTATAATGAGTCCGGTAGGAAATTCTATCTGGCAAAATTGTACATCAAGTAATCACAATACTAAATATCTGATTACAATTCGACTAGAATGAATAACAGCAGGTAATGGTAGTTTACTATCAACATTTTCTTAATAACATTTGAGGGCAGTTTTTGTCCAGGTATTATGCCGCAGCAAAATAGCCTTTGTAGAACCATCTCATACACTGATAAGCGGACGCCTGGAAATAAAATGCAAGATAATGGCTCATGTAACGTGTGAAGCTGGAAGACTTCGACATTGGATTGTATTGGATTGGTAAAACGTTTATTGGAGCCAAGCACGCGCTCCGGACAGGGTCTACGTCGTCTTCTGTGCGCCGGCTGCGCGGACTAGGTTCCCGGGCTCCGTTGCCGTTTTTTTTTGGGCATCGATGACGTGCTGGACGGCCCGGAGTGGTTCATTTTGACTGCCGCTCCCTGCGGCTGCTTCCAGTCGCGGTGGGGTCCTCCCAGACTTGGTGTCGTCCTGGTACTTGATGCAATTCAACAGCATGTGTGCGAAGCCAGCCATCTCCCTTCGGCAGACTCTTCACTTGTCTGTCGGGTTAGTCTGGGGATATATTCCGTGCATCAGCGACGGGCTAGACAGTGTGCCCGACATCCGACAAAAATTGTTCCTAAGGGCAAGTTTCATCATTCAAAGAAGACGTCAACAAGCGACGGCTGCACTTAAAATAGCGTAGATTGAAACCAGTCAGTAGCGACTGCTATTGAAGAACTTGGGATTCGACAAATGCAGCCCGAATGAAAACCCGAAGAAAAATTCAAGGGTCTAAGTTAGAGTAGCGCTAGAAACTAAAACCTACAACCAGGTGCCAGTGACTTCGAACATTAGGGGGAAAGTGCAGAAGTATGTGATCCCAACAATCCTATAAGATATATGAATAATTGATGAAGCTCTAGCTGGAGACCTTTAAACAACAAATACGAGTAGAAGCCAGAAACAAACTGGTACGACTCAGGGAAAATAAAGTAGGAGCAAACCAGCTTTTCTGAACTGTCTAGAGGGGCTCTCCGAAAATGTAAACTAGAAATCAGAAAACACAAAACCGAAGAAATTTTGCAACAAGCAAGGTTTCTTGTTTCTTTGTTTCTTTGTTAGAGGAGGGTGCTTAAGGAACAGTTCCCAGGCAATAAAACCTACCGGTTGATTATAGCAACAAAAATCGAAGCACAGGAAGTAACCCAGAAGAAACAACAGCTAAATGTGTTTTTTTTTTTACGGATCTTTTTATTAGGGTAGTAATCTAGTTGTGCAGTAGTTTAGTGAGATGTTAATATAATGAAATGAGAAGAAATGACAACTGCATCCCCGGTGGAATCCGAACCTGCAACCTCCCCATATCGTATTTAGTATTTTATCAACGGAGCTATGGCGAAGGCTGCCTCCGTTTATACCGTCTGATCTATACTTTTCGTGTATAGCCTAACCTATAGAGTGTTTGCCAGTGCCAGAACAAACCATCGCGACAAACGTGAAACGTCCGATTATGCGATAGCTGCCGTGTCGCACTCGAACGAGTGGGGCGGAAAGCGCTCTTATGCCCCTGGCCAAACCAAGACTGCCTGAATCGAGAGCCTGAACCGAACCGACAAGGGCGAGTGCATCAGGAGTCATACCACAAGATTAAAGACCAAAGATCAAGACGTAGATATCTTTGGACGAACACCAGAACCACGGTTTCTGGCTCCAACATTTTAACACGGCGGAACAACTCGATGTTCAGTCAGCTTTTTCAGTGTAGCTTTTGTAAAATGGAAACCTCAGTGACCGGCTAACCACTGGTTCAAGCACCTGATATAAAATGTTCTGCCAAAGGCGATACATCAGGCAGCTATAAAAGGGGAACATGTCTGTCAATTGTGTTAAATTTGCTCATTGGCTTGGTGGCTGATCACATTCAATACGGCTTGGAAGCCAGCAAAACGTCGCCAATGGAGCAGAAAGAAATAAAAAAAAAACTATTTACACACGGTAAGGATAGACTATTAAGAGTCCTTTAGTGATTGCATCAGGGGTGGGATCAATAAATACCAGGAAGTGATTGATGTTGCGGAGTCAATAGAAAGTCCAGCGAAGTAGTGTAAATAGTGCTACTTGTTAAAACCAAAAGTTGAGGAGTTTACATCATCCGTTGAACCTTCTGACTTCACCTTCGCCTCTACTTTTTCCACTTTTATGTTTATGTTGACCATAATTCTGAAAAACATACACTCCCGACGTAACTAAATTTCATATTTGCCGTGAAAGCACCTCATGAAGCTTCATGAGTGATGAGAAAAAGAAATTCAGCCCTTTACTAATGTCGTGCTCCTTTTCAGTACGTATATGTTTGTGGAGCTCCCGAAGGTGAGGAAGATATTAGACTAAGCTGAATTACGGGAATTTTATAAAGTCATCAACACGGAAACCATTCTTTATATGTAAGATGCTTTCTTAAGAGAGTAAATTGAATACAAGCCGAGCGGGGTAACGTGAGGAAAATTCATCGCTGTTCGCTACCTATTGCAGGCCAGGCAGTGACGTACGTACCAGCCTCTGCTCCGAAATTCCATAGGCAGAGGAATGTTGCAGGCGAAGCAGGCTGTGTCAGAGCAAGAAAACGCACATTTAACGAGTGTGTCAGTTAGCATAAAGATTCAATTTTTGAAGATACAAAAAAAAAATGTTTCGAAAGCTTGAGGATAAGTTGGAGCAGTTAGGCACCGTTAAAGCGAAAGCTTTACTAGCCTCGTCGAGACAAGGTCATCAGAGCCGGAATTGGACCTGAGGTGCGGCGCGCAGAGCCTGTTATTGTTGTTGTTCGCCTCTTGAACAATGGCACGTACAGAGCCGGTGGCACTCGCTGCATCTTCATCTGCTGCTTCGCTTCTTACTCTACTTTGCGCACCTGCTGCCTCTTCTTCACACATCTGGAAACTCTGTACTACCGGAACGTATCTCCACAAATATACAACACTGAGTGACACAATTCGACAGCGCCTTCCAGTCCCCCTACCTACCCTTTTCCTCCACCGCCACCGCTGGCTATCTGACTCGTCTACTAGGAGTTCCCCCTTTAAAATGCCCTCACACATTCGTGTCGTATAGACCCGGCTGCGGTGTCCTTACGGTTCGCAGACAGCGATGGAGCAGTCGCGCGCTGAAACCAGTGCTTCGGCTGCGTTTCCTTTACGTTTGCAGGCAACCATGGAGGAGCTAAACCATAGTAAACCGCGTTTGACATTTACATATTCTAACTTCCGCTACAGTGGCTAGAATAGGGGAAGTGTGCAGACCGCGCTGCCGACTCTGAAGCCCTTCCGTGATGCTCCGGAGCGGGAGATCCAGGGGGCGGTGACAAACGCTTACACGTCCGCTCACTGCGTGTCGTCTGCTCGCCGCGCGGTTAATCAGCCGTGTTTGAGACATCCCTTCAAGATCCGATGCATACTTTCTGCTCTTACTGCGACCTCCACTTTTACACGGCATCTTTATTTATTTGTCAACTATCTAAGTCATGCCGATGTAATTTTATTATTCTATGCAGCGGCCATTTTTAAGCGGAAGAATTACAACCAGCATTCTAAGCGGGACTTCGCCGGGGTGGCTTTAAAACCTCCTTTGAGCAATCACTCCAAGAAACACTTGCCGCCAGTAGCTGCCACCAGACACTGGCCGAGGTAAAAAGATTAACTTTGCTGGCCACAGTGCTAGATAGACCACTCCGCAATTTCGGTACCCAGTTTTTCTTTCTTTTTTTTCACGTATTAAGCTGCCAGTCATTCAAGCTGCGCTTTGATCGAAGGTCGTTGGCTTCATCCTATATGACACAGTGGCATTAAAGACGTTAAAGAGTTCCTTGGGTTTTCATTAGGATTAAGGAGACCTAATTAAGTATTTAGCTAAACGTAACAAGGCATGGCATAACAAAGCTACAGGAGGCAATACTTTTCCAAACATGAGCTGTAAACATTGCATGTATATCCATGCTAGTAAACCACCCCTGAATTTTTTTTTTACCGTGAATGTTTTTCTTTTCCGAATAGATAGGTGAGCAGCTGAAGAATCACTTAAGGATAGTAGTAATTTTGTTTTTGCAGTTACTGTCTTGCTTCGCTACTCATTTTGCCTGGCCTGCTTAATTTGGCTGTTTTTCTCCTGTGAGACAAGAAAAAACACCTCTGCTGCACAACAAATTTTCATTTTATAATTGATTAGCATGCGCTGAAGCATTGGGAAAATTTCTAAATTACCGCCATTTTTTTTTTTTTTCAGTTCTTCAGTGGCGTTATTTAAATAACTGGCAGTTATCATTTCCGTATCGGGAGCTCTGAACTTCGCGACCGTATTGGGTGGAAGACTTTAGCAACCCGAAGAAAAATCTGCTGACTGAAGTTCTTGTACGGCATTTACAATGATTGTACCGGTATTCGAGACAACACGAAAAAGATTGAGTTATCAATGCTGCCTTAATGTATTTAAGTGTTCGTTTTTCCCTAAAACAATTCTGGACTGGAATAAGCCTCCAAATGATGTAGTCTGTGCAGCTGGCTTCCTAAGTGCTGTTGAAATTTTCCTTAAAACGGTTTTTGACACATGCATATCAAGGCACAATCAGAAAAATGGTCCGAAATACGCCGTACAAAGGGGCCACCCACGCTCGTTCTATCAATTAACAAAGCAGTTGTGCCATAAATAACGTGCCAAAGCTGACGTGACAGTAATTATTTTCCAAAGCAGCTCGCAAAACAGCAGCGTTGCGCCTTTCAATAATTTCGCACACCGAACAACTATATCTAGTACGATTTGTACTCGGTTTTGTAACGAGGTACAAAACAATGACTTTGTCGCCGGCTCATCATACACCGTGAGGCAGAATTTGCACCAAAAAACAACGCAAAGCGCCCACATCCCGTGCGCACTCCAGGGTTCAAGCACGCGTTTCATGCGCCGACCTGACGTGTAAGCGAGAAGGTGCGCCATCTAGCTGAAGCATCACCAGACGGCTTCAATGCTCCCCATAGGCGCCGCTTGGCGGTAATCACACTTTATCATTCTAGCCGCTGTACTTCCGCTCTTAAGCTATGTTCAGACTTATATGAGTCTAACCTGACTTAGCAACACAGCATAGCCAAGTATAACAAAGCTTTCGCTTACTTATATAAACGGGATTAGCCGCGCTAAGCAGCAGCCATTTCTTATAAAAAAAAACTAAATGGGCGGAAAAGGGACAACTTTACTTCGCTTACCAAATGGAGCCTTAAAAAATAATTTATTTTTGTGTGTCAGTAATTGTTTCTATTATATTTGATATTTGCGGGTAGGTTTTAGCTGTGTATGGATTTTTCCTGACTATGCCTCTTGCTTCTTTTGGCGAAATATTCTGCGTAGTATTGAAAATAAATAAATAAATAAATATAAATAAATAAATAAGGAAGCGTGGTTCTGATCTTAGCCGCATAATAACATAATTGCATGCAAATACAACACGTATTCAACATGTGCTTGAATCTCAGCTCGCAATAAGGGTGAGAGTGGAAAGAAATGGTTATTCGCCGCGAGATCGGCCTAGAGGTGGCGCCATCGTTGTTCGGATAGTGTGGATCGGCAGCCGGCGGTGCTCGCAGAAACGCACGCGACGTAGGTCTGCTTCCAAGCTTACGGCGGGTTTGGTGGCGAAGAAAACATGCCTTCTGCAATGCAATAGCGATTTACTGCTTAGAGTGTTCCACTGTTTCAAAAACAAAATCCATGAATTTGGACAATGCAGCAAAACAAGTGCCGATTTTAGGAGAACAAGGCCTGTCTTTTAGATTTACTGGCGTCATTTTGCACGTTTTTTGCGTTGTACCGCGCTCATGGGCCTGATATTCGGGCTTGAAGTGTACCACTTGCCTTATAACGGCTTTGTTTTTTCTATCGCCTTTTCAACAATGTGCGCATGTTTTATGCGAGTGTGAGACTGGCAAATTTAGTGTCAAGTCCACGTAGATGTACCTGCAGTACAATAGAATGAATAGAGACACACCTTGACTCGAGGATTAAGCTGGTTAGATGTAGCACTGATAGCGTACTGCCCGGAGGGTTGACGTAGACTGAGTGGACATCAACTCAGGCTAGACAACCAGGCACAAGCATTTCCCAAAAATGAGATTACGCCGACACTGCACAGGAAACCTCGCCGCACAGGAAAGCTGACTGTTCATGTGTAGAGCGCCGATTGGAGTGAGGTTGCCGAGCTTACAACGAGGCGAATGCTTCTGGCGGACAACGTAAGAGAATTTATAGTGTATCACTGCGCCAATGACTCTAAAAGGTTTTCCGAAACCAAGGAAAGTATAAGGGATTTCTGATGTGTGATGTTCGTAAAAGGTAAATTAGTGTAATTATTTCTTTTTACGATACCAATAAATTTTACCGTGTGAGAAAAGTTTTACACACTTGACAAAGCTTGGGACTATCGCTCAGATGACAGAACTTAGACGGAAAGGAATTTTAATGGGCTATCAGTGAATTACATTGATCTAGATGTATTATGTAATATTTAGTGTAACAGTTAGGTGCTGGGCAGATATGTTTTTCAAAGGTTCGAGGATGTATCTAAAGCTCGAAATCACATGCCCCAGTTACGGATTCGCAAAAGCCTTGAACAGCAAAAAAAAAAAAAAAAAAATGCATATGGGGTCGGCTATAACGGATGATGTGTTGGCGGGCTCTGTCGTACCCCCTGGGGTTGTTTAGCGTGCAGTCAAGTCCCACAGCAGAGAAGCGCCTTGCGAAACGGCAGTGATTGAAACCCCCGTTCTCGAACTCAGCAGTTGAGTACCTTACCGCTGATACACAGCGACGGAAGTTAAAAAAAAAAGAAAAAAGAATTTACTCAACTCGGTCGTGCATACAGAAGGCACAAAATGGCCTTTTCAAACTGCATTCTACTATGCAGCTGTCTGCGGTCGCATGCTTCTGTAGCTGTGGTATTCCAAACAGAAACGGGAATATGTGATTTCTGAGTGTTTAACACATTAAGTTGTATGACGGCAGCGACCTGTTTTTCTTTGACACGGCGCCTAACTACAGCACCACTATGTTTGAGACGTCGCGCGTCAAAGAATCTCAAGCGCCAAAGACCGCGACTGACGATGTCCTTATCCAACATGACAATCCCGATATGGACAAGTTTTTTTTTAATGGTGCGTTGGGCAATAGCCTGTTCTCATATCTTTTGTAAGAGGCAGATAGGTAAGTAAAAGCGCACAGGAACCACGAAACAAACAAAATACACGCTTGTACACGCCGCAAGCGCGCACGTAAATCATTGCGGGCAGACACGCCACGCGAACACGCATCCACGCTGAATAGGGTTCGCCGCTGCGCCGCAAGGTGGCGACTCTGCTCGATCTTGAGGCCAATAGCTACCAAGGATGATGATGACCCCATTGATCATGCGTTTAGAAATTACAGGATGTCTACATGCCTTGTCCGCTCACTATAAAAAAAACTGATGAGATCGTCCATACCTCGACAGGATATACTTAAGTGTGTGTGTGTGTGTGTGTGTGTGTGTGTGTGTGTGTGTGTGTGTGTGTGTGTGTGTGTGTGTGTGTGTGTGTGTGTGTGTGTGTGTGTGTGTGTGTGTGTGTGTGTGTGTGTGTGTGTGTGTGTGTGTGTGTGTGTGTGTGTGTGTGTGTGTGTGTGTGTGTGTGTGTGTGTGTGTGTGTGTGTGTGTGTGTGTGTGTGTGTGTGTGTGTGTGTGTGTGTGTGTGTGTGTGTGTGTGTGTGTGTGTGTGTGTGTGTGTGTGTGTGTGTGTGTGTGTGTGTGTGTGTGTGTGTGTGTGTGTGTGTGTGTGTGTGTGTGTGTGTGTGTGTGTGTGTGTGTGTGTGTGTGTGTGTGTGTGTGTGTGTGTGTGTGTGTGTGTGTGTGTGTGTGTGTGTTGAAAGACATGAAAGTCAGTCAAATGGCTTCCTGTACACAACTTTTTTACATATTTTCCTCCGCTTAATTTGAATTTTGCCGAAGTCACCATTGTCTCCTTGTTCTCAGCACCAGAGAACGGAAAAAACGCACGCACTTGCAGAAGATGAGCTGGCTCACAGGAAATATAATTTGCGTGACAGAGACTATACCTTATAGCGGTCCCAGTCTTCGTACTTTATAACGTCCCTGTCGTCTTTGCCCCTAGCTATATTGCTTTACTGAGTAATGCGCCTGTTATAACTACAATAAAGTTTATAGCTGGGTTAACAGACTTTCATACGTTATTTCTGCAGCGTATAGATAACACGATGATATAAGGAAGACACGAGGGCAACTATACATTTCTCGTTTTCTTTGTGTGCTCACCATGTGAGCGCTTCGAACATACTCTCAGGAATCATGAAACAGGCTGGCCGAAACGCGCCATGGTTGGTTTTTGTGTGCAGAATTTACAGAAAATATACGTGAGGGAAACATTTATTTTTAGAATTGAGGCGCAAAGCTACCGGTTTCAGGCCTCGGTCTAAATATCTGAAATCGCCGATACTTGTTGCAGAGATTATGGAGCGCATCATTCCACACTCCTCTCCTCCTAAAGGGGTCATGCAATGCCTAAAACGGGGTAAAGCAAATCGGTCGAGAGATAAGTACTCCCTCACAGGTCAATTCACCGCAAGAATTTTTTAGCTAGCTTCATTAACACCAGAGATATCGGCGATTAGAAATGGCGCTCCTCCTCGCTCCCCTCAACTCAACACTCCGAGACACCAGAAAAAAAACGAAGAAAACAGCTCGGGAACTCCGCCCCGCTAGCCCCGCCCACGAAGCTTCATGGGGTGACGCTCGGTTCTCAGACTTCCGGTCGTCGCGCCTGTTTTCCCAAGAGCGTCGCCCATGCATTCACGGTCTCTGCCTTTCCCGTCCCGTCTGCGTTTGCATAGCTTTCAACCTTGTCTGCTGTCTTCCTCGGCCGCCGGTGTTTCAGTTTCTTGACCTCTCGGAATTGTGTGCGACAGCAGCCCGAACGACTCGGGTCGTTCGCGAACGCATACCTGCAGATGGGAGTCCACACATACCGGCGGCCGCCGCGGAGGGAGCACTTTCCTTCATATCCCTGTCCCATTCAGCGCAAATTAGCGTGCACTCCTGCCGAGCACGGCTTTCTACAAGACCGCTTTCTTCTCTCGCGCTGCCTGGGTCAGTCTCTTTGGTACCGTCTTCTGCGGTTTGACCAACGGCGGCCGGTGACTCCTCGCGGAGTTGACGCGATAGCATCGACTCTGCATGGATACTGGCAGACGATCGAGCGTGCGAGTTGCCCGCGTGCAAACATATGCCGTCGTCGCTTTTAGTCCGGAGCTGCTTTCATTATGATCGGCGAGAGGCATCTCTTGTGCATAACGAATAAAATGTATACGCGTATGTATCACCGACGAGAGCACGGACTGATGATCGCTACAGAGTTGATATCGGATGACAGGTGAGCACGAATTATTCGTCCGCGAATCTTAAAGTTGAGGTTAACAAAAAGGATAGTGTAGTGTTTTCTTTTTTTTTTTTTTTTGACGTCCTTTCGCACATCGTTCAGGAAGTGCCAATGCGCAGCGTGCACGCGTGTTTATCTCATGTGTACGCATCGTCCGAGCCAGAATCGACGGCGCAAAACATCAGCAAAGCAGCTCGGCACATTCAGTTCGGCAGCGCAGGTTGTCACTGATTTTCGCACCGACACGCAAGAATCGCGCACATGAGCATGCGAGCGGCTACGCTAGAGACGCAGCGAAGCGGGTGATTCCAAAACGCCGTCCGCCGTGGCTTCGACGCAAATAAGGCCTAGCGACGACCAGGGAGCAGCGCACGATCGGAGTGCCGTCGGTCGCAGCGCCCGCGGACGGCATCTCTGGGGTAACCTCGCGGCATCCGGTGCTGCACATAAGCAGTGCGAATTTGTGTACTTTCGCGATGAAGCTGAGGACAGACCTTTTTTGACGAATGTTTCATTTACACGAAGGTTGATGCTGCCCTTTTAATCGGTACGGTGTTGAATCGGACCTGCGTGCTCTTTTCGCACTGCTGCACCGACGCGCACTTTCAGTCGGACGCACATAGTTTAGGAAGTGCCAGTGCGTAACGTGCACGCGTGTTTTATCTCATGTGTACGCATCGGCCGATCCGGAAACAACGGCGCAAAACATGAGCAAAGCATGCTCGCCACATGCAGTTCGGCAGCGCAGGTTGTCACTGTTTTCCGAAGCTACACGCAAGAATCGTGCACAGGAGCACGCGAGCGACTACACTAGAGACGCAGCGAAGCGGACGATTCTAAAATGCCGTCCGCCGTGGCTGCGATGCAAAAGAAACAAGGCCTATCGACGAGCAGGGAGCAGCGCACGACCGGAGTGCAGTCGGCCGCAGCGCTCGCGCCTGGCGGCATCGGGTGCTGCACTTAAGCGGTGCGAATTTGTGTACTTTCGCGATGAAGCTGAGGGTACACCTTTTTTTGACACACGTTCCATTTAATTATTAACACACCGCACAAATGGTCGATGCGGCAAAGACGAGACGGGAGGGACTACAGTACGTTGCTGCGCCGTCGGTTGGTACATAAAGGTTGATGCTGCCTATTTAATCGGTACGGTGTTAAATCGGACCAGCTAGTGCTCTTTTCGCACTCCTGCACCGACGCGCACTTTCAGTCGGATGCCACCACCTCGGTTAACATCGCGAACCGAAGCGCCAAGCTCGGCTTCACGCATGCATTGCAGCACTCGAGCAGACGACTTTCGCAGCTACCGGAAGTGTGTCAGTGACGTAGTGGGCGTCGCGGCTGCAGACAATGGCGCCCTGTCGTGGCCTGTCACTCTGGGACTGGTGACGTTGGAAATCACGGCAGAATAGTCCCAAATTTCGCCGCCACGCGAAAATGGCGCAGCCCGCGAATTTCAAAAAACGCTGTTTTTAAAAATTATTAACGAATCGCTGGATTTTTTCCGATGAGTTTTACTTTGAACGAATGCTCGGAAGCATTTGTTATGCGCATTGAAAACGTTTGTCAGTGACCTTTCTAGCCGTTTCATGCCCCCTTTAATGCTCCTGCATTGCAGTATGAGAGCTGTGACGGGAACCGAGGTCGCCAAGTAGTAACTAAGGGCTGAATTCAACCTCGTATTGTTTGTTCAAACCCTTGATTCATTTGAAAGTATTCACGCTTATGAGGTTTGGGAGTAGGTGTTCGTGATTAGATTTTCGCTGCTTGTATTTGCAAAAACTGCAGGTTGCACTTTCGAGACCCACATAGAATCTAATATTCGCAGCAGAATACTTTAGCTTAACTGATGTTGAGACCGGGGTCCGTAATGCTGCACCATGTGTACATTCTTCACATCATGATGATGGTTAAATGATGTCACTCATCAGTTTTTAAACTCTGAAAGATACTGTGAAAGATACGTGGAAAGGTACACTAAAAACAATGTTCTTGACCTGCTAAACAGACATGTTCCAGGCGAGGCTTATTGACACTTGAGGCCAGCGGGCTGACTGTTTGCCCTACAACATCTTGCTCATATTCTCCATTTTGGGTGTCCCAGTGCATTCACCAACGCGTGCTGGCCATTGCGTAAAAGCATCTCGGTTCGGCCTGTCATTTTCCGAGCTCTCCGGCATGACGCACGAGACGGGCGAAAGTGGACTGGCGACGGCGCGGCACTTGGAACCCGTGTTTGTCCAGCCCATGGGCGCAAGCGTGTGACAGTGGGGAAAGCGGCGTCCCGTATAGAGTTGCTGCGCCGCTTCCACGGGTTCCCGGCGCCCGGGTGTCGCCCATGCTCTCTTTCATTATTTTCTGGCTGCTCGCTCGCTCTGCCTTCTGCATCCCGCGGCACTCTTTTTCTTTCTTCCTCTCTTCCACCCTTTTTTATTTGCTTAAGGGCGGGACTGCTCCCTCGGCGCAGCGCTTCGCTCCCTGGCGCCGCTCTGAGGCGGCGAGCTTCTGGGAGCTGTCGCCAGGCGAGGAAAAGGCGCTGCATGCTTAGGGAAGCGACTGGGGAAGTAGGGAAGGTGAGAGGTGTGCTTGGGGAAAGCAGGGGATTTGAGAGGGGAAGGGCTGCTGCCGCGTGGTCCATGCTGCTCCGCCGCCGGCAGAGGGGGCGTGCGTTTTTTTGGGATCGCCTCCGAGCGCCGGCTCCCAGTGCTATGCCTGCCGCGGTCCGGCCCGCTCGCTTGGTTCGGTCCCGCGCCGTCGCCGCAGCTCCGCCGTAGCCGATGCTGCCTCGGGTGAGTGGCTCCGGTCCACGCTGCGGAATCAGCAGCGGGGGCACGACTTTTTCGCTAGCGTTGCTGACCTCATCCCATGCCTTTCCTTCACTGTGCTTTCCCACTGTTTTGTTCATCCTTTGTTTAGTTGCAAGCAGAACTGCAAAGCATTTGTCAACTTTAAATCTCGGAAGAACGCAGCGGTCTTTACTGCACTTGGCAAATGAGTAGACCCGCTCCTGTCCGCAGGCTGCTAGACGCAAGGCAACTAACGCATGCGAAAAGAAACGCGTTGCATGGCTCTGTGTACACGCGGCCCGACACTTTCTATACAACAGCGAGTACGACGTGCAGTGCATGTGAAAAAGAGAGCATTTGCATTCTATGGCTGTTGTCTGCTCCGAGTCCACTCGTGTCCCGATGTTTCTCCCCTTTTGTTTCTCCATGCTGCGAGTTTGGCCACGCGCTTTTTGTTCTCACCGCCGCGGCGGAGAACAGCTGGCGCCTGTCCTTTCGCGCAGCCAACACAAACCGCGCTGCTGGCCTGTTTTTATCGTGTCGCGGGTGAAGAACGCCCGTCTCTTCTTTTTTTTCTTCGTTGGTCGAGTGCTCGACATGTCTTCCCTTCCGGTGGGACGTGCCGAGCGTGGAGTGCAATATTCAGGACGTTCCCCCAACGAAACAAGGGCAGAGTTGTAGGACGTACTACGTTTTTCATTCCATATGCCGTTTGAATAAGTAAGGCGGCATAGTAGACTGGGGATTCAGAGAGGGAAAAGAGGAATTGCGAGGAGACAAAAATAAAAAGCAAACGAAAGGGCCGGCCCTTAGACGGGATCTCATGCAGCGTGCTTTGGCGGCAACTGCCGGACACTGTGCATTCTGATGACTGTGTAGATTCTTATGTTCTACGCCTTCATGACAAGATCGGGCTACAGAAACAGACGGGAAGGGCTTCCCAACAGTGCTTCGGGAAACGCTCAACAATGAGAGCCTCGCGCATGCAATCTTAAATGTCTCAGCGTCTGCTGCTGCGCGAATCTTCTATTTTGAATGCACCTGTAAACGACAGAGGACTGTTGATGTTGCGCGGCGCCTTGCACTGTAGCTGAGACGCAACTCACGGTAATAAATCCGAAATTGTGCTCGGAGGCAAAAAGAAGCAGATCGCTTTGTAGTTTTTAACTATTTTGCGAGCCTTTTCTGAAAAGCGGCCGCTAAATGTTTTATTACGTAAGTGACAGTGATATTTCAGGCTTTCAGTCGTCAGCAGTTTAACAGCCTACAAGTTTGGAACAAGATTTGCGCTCCGTTTGATACATTTTTGCGTGTCCAGCAGTTCATAATTTAACTTTCTGATACGGTATTTTCATTGAGACAATAGAGGCAAGTGCGCATTACCTTTTCTGTCGCTTATTAAGTTCATTCGCGAAAAACCACAACATGAAGGTTTTAAACATGGGGCTCAAGCTGCCCTGCTTTGTTGACCGCGTAAACCAAGCATATGTAAGCGTGAATGCGAAAATTTAACCCAAGATAACACCAAATTTCTCTGACGTTCGCCTAAATGCGCAACTTCGTAGCTACTCGTAACATCAGTAGCTAGATGTTAAGTAACATCAGTAGTAGAAATTTTTTGTTTGATAACACTAACTTATAATTGCATGAAAGATGCGTTAATGTAATATATTCAAGGTGTTGCTAGGCATGATGCTTCTGATTTAAATAAGAAAAACTCCATCAGGAGCACTTCAGCAATCATCCCCTACGGCGTACGGTGACTCCTTTCAGGTGCGCTGAACAATGCGGAAAAAATCCTCCCAAAAACCCCAATCTTGCAATGAATTTGTTTTATACCCAATAAGAGTCCATATATACTGAATTCGTCATGCTGTGACTGCATCACCACGTTGCTTGCTTTGTTCGCGACAATCTCTGTCTTGAGTACACATTGAGATTTTCAGGGATGTGTTACTTACTGTGAAGGAGCTCACGCTTATCTTTCGAACCATCAAAATTACCCTAGCACACGAAATTAGCGCTTGCGCAGCAACACGTCATGGTTGCAGAAACATTTCTCTCGGTAAATGTTTTGCATACAGGTCTCTAAATCTTCTAACTCGGACATCGCCGTTATTGCCTCAAAGCATGTGAGTACTTGCGTAGCCTATTGATATATAGAAGCGACTTTGGGTTCCCAGTTTCAAGGGCAGGCAGTTTAGCCGGGTAACCTCAGAATCTACATTTTAGGACGGTATTTTTATATGGTACTGCGCTAATATACACGCAGCGTTCGTAATGAATACAAAAGCAAACGTAAGTTTGTGGTTTCAAACTAATTGCTCATGCACTTACACATGAACATGCCCACCACGTAAGAGGGCATGTCTTATATAAAGCTGTAGAATGAGCTTCGCTGTGACTTAGCGGGTAGGCCATTCTACTGGTGAGGAATGGGCGCCTCTTTGTGGGCTCTGATTATGTTGGTTGTATTTTACTACAGTGCAAGTGCGGAGTAGGTTTTGGTAGGCGTGTATGGCTTCTTTCACTGTCATATTTAGGTTTGGCCTGTAAGAATGCAGTAACTGCGCTGTAGCACAAGAACATTCCGAAAAAAAAAAAAAAAAACGAGCAAAATGAAAAGAAGTTGTTGCACTCTTTTCAGTGGTATTTCTCACATCCAAATCGTACCAGAAATGCAAAAGAATAGCGCGCCTCTGGTCCGTCTTCGTAAGCTAGGTAATGTCATCTGTTGTTAAGCCCAGATTCAGCCGCAAACTGGAAGACTTTCCAAGTTCTCTCACTGTTTACTTGCGCTATTTTCACTCTATTTCAACAAATGTACACACAGATTTCGGTGCTTGGAGTGTGCTTAGTTCAGTTAAATAAACTGTAGTAATATTGGTGAATTATAACTTGAATATGAAACATAGACTCTGCCTCTCAGACTAAAAGCATCCCTAGAACCACTGCTAGGCAGACATGACCCCGTGTATGAAGCAAGCACATATGAAGTATATCAAGTTACGAATATAGGAAAATACGTCTATGAGCATAACTTGTTTGTAACGGTATTTTCGATAATCTTTACGAGTAAAAACCTGTCATGGAAAATTGACTCATACGCTCCTGGAAGAGAGCAAATGCGTTTGATGTTCATGCAACATTTAAATGAAATTAATTCATTCACAACAAAAGTACTGAAGAATTTTCAACCAAAACATCACTCCGAAAGGGAAATAATCGCCAATACACGGCCCTATTTACAAGTCTTGATGATTGATGGCATATCACTGCATGCCTGCACTCATGCCCTGGACAATGAAATGCGTTTCCGAACATGTCCTATGTGCTCTTATCATTCACATCGATTTGCACACAGGAAGCAGTCTTTTCGTGAACAACACTAAAAAAAACGCTTTTAATCCCTACTGAGGCGACAAAGAGGCTAAGCGTGGGTAGCTGCAATGTTCAACGCTTTCCTTGGCCTCGCCGACTGTTGGCTTCTTTCCTTCATGTATTATAACGAGCACCCTCACTTCCCCTTAATTGATCTGCTTGTAGCTTACGGGGTCTCGGTTCTGGCAGTCTTGAAGCCATAGGTAGCGTAAGAGGGTTCTAGCACAGCTTTCGCCCTCGCTCTTGATCACGTTCTACGTGGCGCTGGCGGTAACAAAGGACGTTCCACGTCCGCCGCCTTGGCTGAGGGTGGCGCTGGTGAACACTCTGAAGGTTCGTATACAGACAACATAAATACCCAAGAAAGTAGCAGGGGGGACAGCGGCCGATGTAGCTCAGTTGGAAGAGCACCGGACGCGTTATTCGGAGGTCGTGGGTTCGGTTCCCACCATCGGCAGGTTGTTTTTTCTTCTACTTTGTGTTTAATTATATTTCCCCTAAACAGATTACATTACTAATCTCTGTGATTATCCAAGTAAACATTAAAAAAAGACATAAAGTACCATCCCCAACGCTTTCCTTGGCCTCGCCGACTGTTGGCTTCTTTCCTTCATGTATTATAACGAGCACCCTCACTTCCCCTTAATTGATCTGCTTGTAGCTTACGGGGTCTCGGTTCTGGCAGTCTTGAAGCCATAGGTAGCGTAAGAGGGTTCTAGCACAGCTTTCGCCCTCGCTCTTGATCACGTTCTACGTGGCGCTGGCGGTAACAAAGGACGTTCCACGTCCGCCGCCTTGGCTGAGGGTGGCGCTGGTGAACACTCTCAAGGTTCGTATACAGACAACATAAATACCCAAGAAAGTAGCAGGGGGGACAGCGGCCGATGTAGCTCAGTTGGAAGAGCACCGGACGCGTTATTCGGAGGTCGTGGGTTCGGTTCCCACCATCGGCAGGTTGTTTTTTCTTCTACTTTGTGTTTAATTATATTTCCCCTAAACAGATTACATTACTAATCTCTGTGATTATCCAAGTAAACATTAAAAAAAGACATAAAGTACCATCCCCAACGCTTTCCTTGGCCTCGCCGACTGTTGGCTTCTTTCCTTCATGTATTATAACGAGCACCCTCACTTCCCCTTAATTGATCTGCTTGTAGCTTACGGGGTCTCGGTTCTGGCAGTCTTGAAGCCATAGGTAGCGTAAGAGGGTTCTAGCACAGCTTTCGCCCTCGCTCTTGATCACGTTCTACGTGGCGCTGGCGGTAACAAAGGACGTTCCACGTCCGCCGCCTTGGCTGAGGGTGGCGCTGGTGAACACTCTCAAGGTTCGTATACAGACAACATAAATACCCAAGAAAGTAGCAGGGGGGACAGCGGCCGATGTAGCTCAGTTGGAAGAGCACCGGACGCGTTATTCGGAGGTCGTGGGTTCGGTTCCCACCATCGGCAGGTTGTTTTTTCTTCTACTTTGTGTTTAATTATCTTTCCCCTAAACAGATTACATTACTAATCTCTGTGATTATCCAAGTAAACATTAAAAAAAGACATAAAGTACCATCCCCAACGCTTTCCTTGGCCTCGCCGACTGTTGGCTTCTTTCCTTCATATATATATATATATATATATATATATATATATATATATATATATATATATATATATATATACACAGACAACATTAATAAACAAGAAAGTAGCAGGTGGGACAGCGGCCGATGTAGCTCAGTTGGAAGAGTACCTCACGCGATATTCGGAGGTCGTGGGTTGGGTTCCCACCATCGGCACGTTTGTTTTCCCTTCTACTTTGTGTTTATCTTTCCCCTAAACAGATTACTTTACTAGTTTATGTGATTACCGAAGTAAAAATTAAAAAAAACAAAAAGCCAAAGAACAATCCCCATTGCTTTCCTTGACCTCGCCGACTGTTGGCTTCTTTCCTTCATGTATTATATCGAGTACCCTCATTTGCCCTTCATTTATCTGCTTGTAGCCTACGTGGGTCTCGGTTCTGGCAGTCTTGAAGCCATAGGTAGCATAAGAGGGTTCTAGCACAGCTTTCGCCCTCGCTCTTTATCACGTTTTACGTGACGCTGGCGGTAACAGAAGGAGGTTCTACGTCCACCGCTATGGTTGAGGGCGGCGCTGGTAAACACTCTCAAGGTTCGTATACAGACAACATTAATACCCAAGAAAGTAGCAGGTGGGACAGCGGCCTATAGCTCAGTGGGAAGAGCACCGGACGCGATATTCGGAGGTCGTGGGTTCGGTTCCCACCATCGGCACGTTTGTTTTCCCTTCTACTTTGTGTTTATCTTTCCCTTAAACAGGTTACTTTACCAGTTTATGTGATTACCGAAGTAAAATTTGAAAAGCAAAAAGTCAAAGAACAAACCCCAATGCTTTCCTTGGCCTCGCCGACTGTTGGCTTCTTTCCTATATATATATATATATATATATATATATATATATATATGTATATATATATATATATATATATATATATGGTTTTGTTTGTGGGGTTTAACTTCCCAAAGCAACTCAGGGTATGAGAGACGCCGTAGGGGAGCGCTCCCGAAAATTCGATCGCTTGGCTTTCTTTAACATGCACTGACATACAGCACACTAGTGCCTTGTTTTCCGCCTCCATCGAAAAGCGGCCGCCCAGGCCGGGATTCGATCCCGCACCCTTGGGCATATCAGTCGAGTGCCTGCGCGCTACCACGGCGGAGGCGACTCCAGTGGTGGCGGTGGAAAACATATATTGGTTTGAAAGGAGGACCCCTGTGCTGGTAGGAGCCATCGGTTCACGGCTCTTATGAGCTTTATTGTCAGCAGCGGAAAATATTACAATATGCTGATTGATTACGGAATGCCGAGCCCGTCGAATCAGCTGGGGGAACGCCGGAGTGTTGGCGCTTTCTGGAGTCTCCCCATCTGCGGCGACACTGCGACTCCGGTGCTCGCTAGCTTTTTTCTGTCCAGAAATCCAAGATATAGATCAAGAGACAAAAACAAAATGGTTTAGGAGACTATGCTGTTAAGCTGAAACCCTGAGACTCAGCTAGGTGTAATCCGACTGGCCGAACACGCCGCCCGGGTGCGAGGACTCCAGGCCGCCGTCAAGGCGGATAGGCTGACAGCTATCCCGTATCTGTTGGATAATACAGTTTTGGATAATACAGTGTTGGATAATACAGGATAATACAGCCACCACCCATCAGCGCAGAAAAAGCGCACACACACACATATACGTTGTCCGAATATGGAAGTAGGATGGATAGTTGGGCGAGTTGATAAATTTGCATAGGGGGTGGTACGGCGCGAAGATACGAAGCACACAAGAAGACAAGCACAACAGACATGTGCTGTCTTCGCGCTTTACCACCCACTATCCGAATATGAAAATTGCCACAACGCTCCTATCTTGCATCGATGATAAGGATCTCGAAATGAGCTCGGTAGCCGCCTAAACGTTGACTTCTAGGCGTCGGTTCAGGGCGCGTTCAGCCGATGAAATTCAAACCGCTTTCTAGCGTTTTCTCTTCCGGTCGCCGCGCTCAGGAAAGGGGTCCCAGTGAGGGCGTAACTATCACGACTTCATTTCAATAATGTTTTACGCAGATCGTGTTCAACAAATACCGTGTGCTACGAATAGCGGGTGTGGCGCGAGCCGCCATTTTAAAAGCAGTCCGTCACTGTGCTGCGACGTCACCTCACGGGGTCGCTGTAACTGGCGGACGGATAGTTGCCAATTTGAGGAATAATTGAAGGTGGAGCTTCTACTACATTCTCAAGGTTTAATTTGCTTTAGTGGCTACGATGTCCTCTTTATGTATTGTAATCGCTTTAAGGTAAAGCAGTGTAGCTCTTATAGTTTGTATCAAGATAAAAAAAAAAAGCGATTATGAATTCAGAGTGCAGCAAACGAATCACACTTTCTAGGGCGGTGTATTGATGCTGGTATTCGCGTTGCTCTAGTCGCTCAGCTGCTGGAAGTGACACCGCCTTCGCCTGTGCGTGTTTTTCGGGCCAAGCAGTGAGCACGGCCTTCCTGGCTGCTTTCGCAGCTTTAGGAGCACGCTCGTCTTCCTTCTCCGTATTTTGTGTTCAGTCGGTTCTTTTAAAATGCCGGGAAGTGCGCTCAGCGTCTCCCGCTGCCTTCGCCATTTGCTGCGCTATAGCGTTCACCGGCTCTAACGGCACCATTAGTCAGAACCTTTTTCACAAATTCTGGAAAAAACATTTTGAACATAACACTTTCACATATTTATAACTTCAGAACAGGAACCAATCTATCTTCAAATATTCCTTCGGCCGACCATTGGTTTTGGTATTTCTCTTCAAAAACGGATGCCCTTTGTCTGCTTGGCAGTCTTAACTACTAACTTTGAGCGTAGACAAAGGTCAATAACAGAGTTTTGCTGCGCATCGGAAGCTTAGCCAGCTTCTATCAATGTGTTCATAAACATACCTTGCAGTATACCGCTTGCAACATCATTTTTTAAGAAGAATGAGGCCAATTCGTTTTCTGTGGTAGTCTTTCTCGTTGTGAGCGCGGGACAAACTCCAGCAGCGAACTGCTGCTATGCATCGGAACCTTATAGAACATTTCTAACAATACGACCATAAAAGCATCTTATAATTTTCCACAGCTGCCTCATGATTATCTTTAAAAACGCAAAACATTGGTTTCAGTTGGAATTAAAAGATGTCCCAGGCCCCGCCGTGTTGGTGCAGTGGTTAGGGCGCTCGACTGCTGTGCCCAAGGATGCGGGATCGAATCTCAGCCGCGGCAGCCGTTTATCGATGGAGGCGAAAAGCAAGGCGCCCATGTGCTGTGCGATGTAAATGCACGTTAAAGAACTCCAGATGGTCGAAATTTTCGGAGCCCCTCACTACGGCGTCTCTCATAGCCTGAGTCGCTTTGGGACGTTAAAACCCACAAACCAAACCAAAGATGTCCTAGAAAGCCGGTCTTATAATTTAGAGAAAGGACAATCAGCGCTGAGTAATGAGGTTTTTTTTACATGCAACGCTAGAGGCTAGCAGTTAGAAAGACAGTGCCAGAACAGTGCCTTACTTCCAGATACTTGCAAGTCACTCTCTCCATTCTCGTAGCATTCAGACCATGATAAGTCACACAGTTGACATTGCTGCTACTATTACGTTGAGACAGAGAGATGAACGTTTAACGTTTGAATTCAAAGAGAGGTTACACGGAGTGAAACGTCTCTGGCTTGTTACTCCACACTAGAGAAGGGTTAACACCGAAATAGGGAGTGTTAAGGTAAGAGCCGATGATTATATAATAGTGTGAGCTACACACGTAGCGCTGACCTTGTGTAGCAAATATGGCAACCAAACCATAATCTCCGTCTTTGACTAGGGGCGGAATAGCACAAGTCATATTCAGGCCCAGACCACCGATCATTATCTTGGGCGTCATTGCGAGCCTGCCGTCCGCTTTTAAAACTTGTCGGGCTAATGCATATGCGGGTGAGCTCCAACAGTATAGGACCGCATAGCGGTAGAGAAGTCCATGCCGAAACGTCATGCTTGCTGCGCGCCAAACACGGCACTTGAAAATGGGGACCCAACGGCTAATCAATCCACAGAAAAGCGGTTAACTTTCTGCTTATGTGCGGTTAGTACAACTGCAGCGGTTGACTTTCCATGTCATCCTGCCGCAAAAGCTAGCATAGCGCTTGCTAAACACAGCCTTAGTGACTACAAAGCCAGTGGCTTCAGCGAAACTGCGCTAAATTCATTCGTTAGCACATTTAATACATACATCTGCACAGGTCGACTTGCTATGCCCTTTGCGTGAGGACGGTGTTTACCGCTTTGATTTGGGTGGATAAATCCTTTACCATTTTCTTGAGTATTTTCACTTTCATTCTTGACTTGACTGGGTGGGTAGGCCTTCGTCCGGTGTCGATGCACCTTTTGCTTGTTCTTCCTTGGTTTTCATTAATTTGTAATGCAAACCGAAATAAAGATGTTAAGGAAGAAACTTCTGGAACTCTTTCAAGGTTGCCTCATGCGTTCTTTCGAAGTTAGCGCACTTGGACATCGCAGCGGTGCACAGTAGCCTGTTGTGATGCCTGTTCTATGTAAGCTTGTCCTAATGTGCACAAAGCGTTCACATCCCCTATAATCTGACATTTTCGGCACTGCAAAGCTGCATATTGGTGCACAAAGAATCTCACAGATTCTTTGCATGCCTTTGTGTGCGGCGGCAGGTTGACCCTTGAAACACGAGCTGTGCGCAACGAAGACGCTGACGCCGATTTTTGCGCAGAACGGGTTCTTTAACGCTTTTAAAGCTCCGCCTTTCAGGATGTGACGCAACAGCGTTGGGACTTCCCTTGCGGATCCTCGTTCGCGTGCACGACTTTTGCCATTTCCTTACTGCTTAAATCCTGAACATTTGCCTTTATTATACACAACTACTTTAGCATACGGTCGTAAGTTACCAAAGCATCTCCTGACAGACATGAGGCCTCTCTTAACCAAGCCGTCCGAATGCGCCTGTCTGGCCTAGAGGTCTTACTCGGAATGCAAGGGTCCTGGAAGATTCGATTCCCCCCATTCTTCTATCTAAAATGAGAAGCCCTAGTTGGAAACTCCCGCCAAATCGGTCATGGCACGTGGTCTAGTGACGTAGCACAACCCTACGGCCAATCAGTGGCCAGCAATGTTAGTTGCATGCCAACTACCACCTGCCCGTGATATTGCACTCACAACGTCGAGGTCAGATTTTCTGGAGAACGGGGCCTTTAACGCTATCACATTAATTAGTCGCCAGGATGAGACGTACAGTTAAGACAGGAGGAAATACTGCGTCTTTAACAGAACATTCGCCGTTCTTTTTGCAAACGGCTGACAGCAAGTGCATAGCAACAGTGGTTTAAGAAGTTAGGAGCAAAATAGCTCCTTCACTGGAAGTCAGCTTGCTGAGACGCTTGACGACTAATTCCCATGCTCACTAGAAGCCCTTCAGAGCTTCCCCTCAAACAACGGTTCCTGACCTCGGCGCGTCCAGCACCGAGGTCTTCCGAATCGCTGAAGATAGACCATTTGGAGATCTTAGAAGTGAAACGTTTAGTTACTGGCTGCTGATTGTTGACCTGAGGTTGCAGGGCTGCTATATAGGGTTAGCAGCGTTGTATAGGACCACGCGTCGTCATTTAGGGCTGGATTTTGAGAAATGGTCTGAATTATCGCTCTCTTTGTTCGAGTAAAGTAGGAGCAAAACACATACAAACCAGTCTACATTAACGTGAGCGCGCCCGCAAACTTGGTTGCCGACTATGTAGCGTCACCCTTTCTCGTTATTGAATATCGCCTGTGTGCAGTCGACATTCTTGAAGAGCAGCCCCAGATTCTTCTTTTTTTTTTTTGAAGAAGAAGAAGAAGAAGAAGAAGAAGAAATGCCGAAAGATATCTTCGCCACTTTAAGGGTGTACATGCGGCGTTTTTTACTGGGAAAAAAGTCAATCGCAAGACGTATCTGCTATTTTTTTTTTTATTGATGTACCGTGACCGTCGATACTACAAAATATTGTCCTGCTTCTAAATTAATTTCCGTGTGGCACTAATAAAAGTTGCTCAAAATATAAACTCTGTGAAATGCCAGAAAGTATATTCGGCATTCCGCTTAATTCTCTTCCCGTTGTGGCAGTATAGATTTCTGATGCTTTCACGCGATACTTTCGCAGTAGTTGTGTTGATGAAATCCACTTTTTAATGTCGACTATATTATAGGGAGTTTGCGATGATACTGTTGTTGTTTTTTTCATACAACGAGAACTTGTTTCAGAGTGGAAGGTTGCAATTAATAAACGTCGAGTGTAATGGAATTCAAAATTGAGGTACTGCATGTGCGTATACTATGCAGCACCTCAACACCTCAACATTTACCTTTTTACATTCTATTTCAGATTGCTAGTCTTGTTTACCAAAATCCTGCTCATTTGCGTTGGTGTAATGTCAGAGGTCACTCGGATCGAAATATAAACAGAGAAGACTTTGGGTCGGTCACAGTATGCGTTATTATAATTTTTTGAGGGGGGAGGGTGGTCCTGTAATTCACCTTCACATTATACTGGGTGCTGAGGGTGGTATGCCTGTGAGGAAAGGAAGCGAGTGTTTTCCTTCTGAAGGCTACACTATTAGAGCAGCAGAGCTGTAGCTTTGGAATGGTAAAAGGCTTTCTGTGCCACACTGGTTTAGATGGTCCTGTACCCCATACGTCTGTTGCAAACATTAGAACCGGCGCTCCATAGAGAGGCTGCTTCCGGTGCCCAGTTGAAAAACACTAAAGAAAATTTTCTGTCGTCACAACAAATCTTTTTCGACCGAGAAATTGCTGTAAAAAAACGCATATTTAGAGTTACAGCAGAGTTATCTATAACATTGGGCAGCCCCTTATAAGCGCCACGGAAACTGAAAATGCTACAGAAACGCACTGCAGTGCTGCAAAAAATAGTGCAGTATCCTGCAAAAAGAATCCTACCCTCCAACAAAAAGACAAAAGACTTAGTTGTATTCTGCGTCCAATTTTGTCTTTCTTTTTTGTTTTTATGGTGTGGCGGAAAATATTTAATGTACAGCAGCAATAGCCAATTTAATTTACAGCAACAAACAACAGCCAAGTAGAGCGCTGCCTATAAATGAACATGTATAGGTTCGCAACGTGTTCAAACGAACAAAAGTAGGTCTATGCGTCTTCGTGCAACTTGAAAAGACACGAACGCTTTATTACATCTTTTCATCTATCTCCGAATTGTCGGCCCTTCAAGAGCAGATTTGAGATCGTCTTTTGTGGGAAAATGGTGTGGAACGTTATCAAGGCTCGACTGTGCCATCTATGCTTCCTGGACTGTATTAAGAGGAGTCCCTTCAAACGGAACACGTATTGTGCGCCGTTCATTTTCACACTCGTGAATCTCACTCTGCCCGCGTTTCCACGCAGGTATCTGGCATTGTTTTCCGACGGGCGCATCAAGTAATTCGAAAGTTCGGAATATCTTATTTCCAGAGGACAAAGATTTGACGATGTACATAAACCTTCGTCACAGCGGCCAAGGACCAATCAGCTCAAGCCGTCGACCCAGAGACGTCGTGCTGTCTTCACCGACGTCCATCGCTGTGCTCAAGAGACCTCCGGAACAAGGGGTCTCGAGCGCAAAGACTCTTCTTTTCCGCGCTGGAGAATTTAGCCGGACGGTGAGATGCCGTTCGTCGACGACCTCTCGGGCTTGCCGCGCTCGCAAGTAGTTCAGCTAATTAGGGTATTTTGCTTCCTTCCCGCGGGTTCCCCTCTTATTTTTCATTTGCGTGAACACTTTACTTTCCGTGCCTCCTGAAAACACCGCGCTTAGCCCCCATTGGCACTTTGTTTGAAAACGGTGGGCGAGAGACGCCCGCTGTTTGCTTTCCGCGAACATCAGCCATCTTGCCTTCTAGCTTATCTCTTTTTTTTCCTCCCTGAATCCTCGTCCCCTTCCCTGTCAGCCTCGTTTCCTCGTTCTTCTTCTTGCTTTCCAACCTAAAAGGAAGGGATATGTGGTGGACGCGCTCCATTTATTAGACTCCTGATAGGGGATTAATGGGCTCGGCTTTGGTAATCTTCCGCAATCCGTATGCGTCCCGTGTTTCTTTTGCTGCTCCCCTATTTCCCTTAGTTCGCTGCTAAAGTTGCTGGTGCCTTTCTTTTCCTTTTGCGTTCGTGCGTTTCTTCCAGATGTGTTCTTAGTACCCGATATTTAAATTGCTGGGACGAACCACCTGACTGTTCTGTTGGCTTCATTTTTGTTCTTGCTGAAGATTTCACGCTAAAGTGGTCCTGGTGACACGTGAATAAATTGGCTTTTTTTGAGTTAACCTTACAGAAGAAAATCAAATAAGGTTGCGTTGACTGTAACCTCGAAATTCGTTCCTTTATAGTAAGATGCTTCATGGTTCCCTCGCTTCTGCTTGAGTACTCATTTGGCATGCGTGTACTGACCGAGACACAGTTTAAAACACAGCTATAAAAAAAATCTACTCAAGAGATTTTTTGAAGAATGACAAGGAAATACGGAAACAAATGCTGTATACTGATTAAAGTTGACAAGATACAATTCTGGCGGCAAAATATTCTGTCTACCGTTCACTTCTAAATGTAAAAGGCTAGCAATAATTGTAATTTCTAAATAGACTTAAGGTGATGAACCGTTAACTGAAAGGGGACCTTCATAAAAGAAAAGGCATAAAAAAAGAACAACAGACGCAACATCGTGCTACGTCCAGACAACGCAACGTTACATGCGACGTGACAGTCTGTCACGGTTTTTAAGGTAAATGAGCTGCTTAAGTAAATCAGAAGCTTTACTCGGAGTTGAGTTATAACACTTGTTTTCGTTGGCTGCAGAAAACGTTCTCATCCGCTATGAAGCTTTTTCCGGCAAGATACATAGTTGTTTTGGAACGCTACACATTTGAATGTCGCCACTCATGGTCCCTAAGCACTTACGAGAAATTGGGGTGATAATGCTCTGTGGGGACCTATTTGTGGCGAGGAAGCCAGAGTGGCGCTTTATCTTTCTGCCCTTGCCATCAGCGGGGCTCTCCTCGCCTGCCCATGGCGGCTAGACAGCTGTCGCTGAGCAGAGAGCGAGAAAAACAGGCCCATAAATATCAGCCCGGACATTTTCGTCGTTTACTTTTCGGCTGCAGGAAACGCAGGAAAGAGCAGGAGATGACTTACTGCCTTTGATTAAATATAGATATAGCCGCGCGCGCGTAGACAGGAGGAGCTTTCATTCGCCATATCCATCACAGACTTATCCTTCCGAAGCATTTACATTTAGTTTACTCTCTTCCTTTATGTTTTTAGATGTGCTCTATACGTGCTCATTGCAGTTCATGGATTCCTGGAGCCGAGATTAGGCAGTGGCTGCCTCCTGCTGTTCTTTTTGCTCGCTTGTATAAAGCATGGGAGCGATAGGGTTCATTCTTATACCTTATTAGTACCTTCATGTCATGTGGAAGCAAGTACGAGTATTTCATGGTACTTTGGTTAGCTTTTTTTCTTTCATTTGTAATTCTTTTCGGGATTTCTAAACCAACAACCGGTGTATTTTATTGCTGAAACTAGTTCTTAGCGGTCCAGGCACAACGAATCGGCGTGGCCCGCTAATGCATTGCTCCACGCTGCCCTTTCACCTTTGCCAACGCGCGAGTCATTAAGGCGCTATTTTAAATTCAGGGCTTCTTCCCCGCTTTGTTTAGGACGTACAACGTGACGCTATGTGAATATGCCGACCACATTTTCATTGCGCTCTTAGCAAGATTATTGCTGTGTCACAAGGTTTTCTGCTCCTCTCGACTGAATATTAAATGGGGAGTGTATGCGACGAACAAATTTCTTTTCAGCTTTAATGTCTGCTGAATGCCAGGTTTTCTTGCTTATAGCAAGGTTAACGCCCGTGAAAATACGAATTCGCATAGGTTCCGTGGAAAGGGCTCTTTGCGCACCCGAGCCTTCGATTTCATGGAGTTGGCGTTCTGCGAAAAACCTGCTGTTGAGCGGTCGCTCTTGTGGTTTGTGCGTTAGTATAGGCGAAATTGTTTGCTCACATAATTTTCCTGTAAACTCTGCAGGCATATCGCAAGAAATATTTCGTAGTGCGCCACGAGTCATTAAAATTAAGGTGGCTTGCAGATTTTTGCCTTTCTCATGTTGGGCAATAAAGCCATCGTTTTATTTATCACCACCTGCTACTGTCAGCTCACGCCCATTGAATTGCGAAGGCAACTGGGTGTGTACTGGCTGTTTCCAGGACTAGCCGCGACCATCCTGTCGCTGCAAGTCTCATTCTCCACTAGCGGGTTTGAAAGAGCCCTGTGGTGCCTGAATTGATCCGGAGCCGTCCACGTCCACCGTCACTCACAGCTCGAATGTAGCGTAGGCTGCGTTCAGTACGGTGTACTCGAACATCGTCGCAGCGGGATGCCAACAACTTAATGCAGAACGTTGGTGGGCAATATCTCTGTAAGCTGCGCCAGTTTACAGTTCTTTCGCAACAATAATGGCGCTGCGAACGAAGAGAGAGGGCGCCGCACGAAGCTTGTTCTGCTATCAAAAACTGGGTGACGGTCACGATATGCCTTCCTGATTTGGCAGCGTGGAGAGGAGAAAGCAGGTCGCGTGCACGTGTAGTAAGTGTCACGACACCGCCGGGCCGCAGGCTTTAAGGGCGATGTGGCGCTTCGTGCACCAGTTGCCACGCCTCTCGTTTTTAAGGGAGCTTCCTCTGCTGCTTACTGAAGCGGGCTCATGGGCGTTTCCGCAGCTTCGGCTTCAAGGCACCCTGTGTGTTACTTTGGGGATCCTGTTTGTTTCTCAAAGGTTTCGATGAAGTAGCTGTTAAATTTTCACGTGCCGCTCCACACCAATAACTCGATTTCAATATACTGAGGAATTAGGGCTCGGGGCTCTCGGCAGGGTTAACTTGCGGATAGAACTTAGCCTGTGCAGCGACTGAGGTGGCAACGCATTTGGTAGCAGAAGAGAAGCGAATGGCTTTGTCAGCGAGTGCAGCGACGTTGATTTCCTTACCATTTGACAGCAGCATGCAATTTACATTAGATAGCAGAAGGATTTGCGATTTGCACACTAAAGACGCAGCCTTTCTTTTAGAAAAATACAGAACCAACTTGTTTTCGACTACCGTTTAGTGTGCGCACCCAAGGCGAATCCTGATGAGCAGCAGCCTTTACAATCGGTGTTGTGCTGAATATTTTATATCACCTGAATGAAGAAGAGCCGAGAAGTTATGAGCCAGGGTGATGACCTTGCTAAGGGACCAAATAAAATAAAACTGCAAGCTCAACAAAAATACAGAGCTTTGTACTGTTTGAAGTGTGTACGCGGCAACATCGCTTACAAGAATCCAAAAAAAAAAAAAAAAGCACGGACACAAAGAGACATAAACGAACACAACAAGCGACCTGGCCATTGATCGTGACAGTACCTCTGACGAGATAGATGGTAGTTGCATTGAAGGCATCGGTGCAACACAGCTAAACTTTTCACGAGCGGGCGGCTAATCATGCCAAAAATTCTGTTCTATCACATTAAACAAAGGTAACCTGATAAAACTGCTTAAACTGTCCGCTCTAGAACAACCCAAACTGCGCTGGTTGGCTGTAGAAACATTTTTTTTTTTTTTTTTAGCCGGAATGACAGCACTTTGTTCTCACTGGTTCAAAAAGATTGGACGCTACTCAGATTGGTACTGCATTGTAATGAGTAACACGGGATTTTTAGACGATTGGAACCAACCAAGGCAAGGAAGGTAGGAGAAATAGAGAAGCTTAATTTATATCAGATCCCTCTGGCACCGATGTGAGAAAAAGTCGGCTTCTACTTTATTCGATATCGAGGTGAAAATTGCAAAGAACATGCCTCTGTAAGCAGTTGTGTCATAAGTCATCATCATCAGCCCGACTATTCCCACTGTAGGGGGAAGGCCTCTCCCACATTCCTCCAGTTAAACCGGTCCTGTGCTAACTGCATCCATTTGACCCCTGCGAACTTCTTAACCTCATTTGGCCACCAGATTTTCATGAAGTTTTATACATAACGCAAGATGGGTGAGCAAAACCACGCACAACGTCCCTGATTTCGATCCCTTGAGAGTTAATGAGGGAACGTGGTCCTTGTGTTTATTGGAGGCGTGCAATTTATTTATCGGCAGGATCCGGCAGGGTGATACAAGGCGCTCTTCTTTGTGCACACAAAACAGACCTGTTATCCCGTTCAAAAACATTTCCAAATTTAATGGTAGCAGATTGTTGCTTTCAAACTGCACAATTATTCCCCTCAATTTAAAACCATCACTATTTCGTTTTCTCTGTCCAACTGTTTTCAAGTTAGGGTTGATTTGGAGCCAGCAGAAAAACAGCGGCGTGGGAGACCATAAACCAAATGGGTCCAGGTAGCCGCCGGGAGTGGGGACAAAACAGGGCAATTTCTTAATGTTATCTGGATAGTTAGAACTTCAAGTGAAGACTTAAAGGGATGTTTTGACGGGGAAGACGAAATCTACAGTACAATGTCAGTTACCACCAATAGATTCTTGTCCTACACATTTAAAATTTGACAGACACCTAGGGCGAAAAATTATTTACAAATATTTGTGTTTGTTCAACATGCCATGATTATAACCACGTGTGTCTTAATTCCGGATGATACGTAAGCATCAAAGCAACAAAAACGGCAGTACAAATTGGACCTGAAAGTAAATGGCAATCGCAGAAAATTGGCTAAAAGGAACACTATTATGTCATGTAAATAAAAATACTTATCAGCAATCAATGTTAGATAAGATTACAACACCGCAAGACACAAAAAGTAATCAGTAACGGTCATATAAGGGAAGTTGGAGTTGCAGTCGTTGGGTACATGTGACCAAGAAAGGGCAAAATGAATGCATTTCATTCGGGACTATCCATGTTGGAAGAGAAAAAATAGCAAGAGGGAGAAAGCAGTGGATTTCAAGGAATTATCTGCTTTAGTGCGTTCGGCAGCTCTTTCAATACGAGGACATGGAATTTTCAAGGATGCTGGGATGGAAGACCTGATGTTATGCGTCCCGAGGACCAATGCAAGGCAGAATACTTGCATAAAGAGAAGAACGAATTAAAAGAAGGGTGTGTTCTATCCTTTTTAGAGCAAATGCGACCAAGGGACGAAGGGAGTCATAGTTAGCTGTGCCGTGAAGGGTGTTCTGCAAGCAGAGAAAGCGAATAGGGTTGCAACAACCTGTCCCGCGAACTTCCCGCTCAAAGCCTACAACTATTCACCATCATCATCATAACTAAAGACCATTTACTGTCACATCCAAAAAGTAGGTACCCACACCGTGCATAATTCCCCTGAAAAGGGGTTTTTGCGGATATACAAATGAAATAAAGTGTAATTTAGTAAAGGACGCGGGCCATTCAGTTCTGCGCACATTGCAAAGAGTTGTTTTTCTTTGTTATTTTTTCCACCCCCAGAGCACCATAATAAAAGGCATATGGCTATCAGTGACCACCCCTCAAACATAAATAAATAAACAAGCAAGCTAACGCAGTGAGGGTGTATTTTACGTGCGTCGAGGCAGTCAAACCTTTGTAAAACTGCACTCTGAGATCTCTTCCTGCCATTGATTTTCTGTCGTACTGATAAAACGCGGAAGCTGCCGTTTGCAGGAAATCAGCACAGAGCATCGCACATAGAAGGGCTTAGCAGATGCATATCCGAGCCTATAGACGCACACATAGGGCGGCGGTAGTCCCTGGGGGTCTTTGAGAATCGATGGCATGGCGTAATTCAAGTACAGCGTTCCGGGTGTCCTTGCGGCTTCCCCCTTCAGGGCCCACGATAGCGGCTCTCCATCGGCGTCGCTTGGGCGGCCTGAGGAGACATCCGCGCCGTTTCGTCGCGACGTTATGGAGAGAGCGCGGGGATATCACCCGCTCGTGTTCGAATCGTCGTCCAGCGTCGTGCCTCGCATGCCGAGCATGCGCAAAAGCGAGTGGGCTTATCTTTATGCTCTGATTTACGGGCCAACGAGATTGCCACCAAGGAGGCGACCGCAATTTATGACCGCGAATAAAGTGCACCGCGCTGGCGAACGGCAACTCTTCGTGGCCCGCCATCTGCGTTGGCGCTGGCGAGACTCACGCTGCCGCCTATACGGTTAAAGTTGTCAGCAGTATTTCTTTATTTACTGCACTTCTTTGGCTGCGAACAAGGCGGTCTCCTTAACTGTGTGTTCTCTTTCTGGTTCCTGTACTTCCCTTGTCTTGTCCACTCGAGATTTTGAGTGGCCCACACAGGAAATGATCTTTATGTGATGGTTGTCTGTGGGGTGCTTGGATGTTGTTATTCTAGCGGCTGGGACCGACAGCAGCAGAACCTCTAGTCGTCGGAAAGGCAGTACTCGCTTTATCCGCGCTGAACATCACTTCATCAGGCGTCAGGCTAAAACGTATGACATTTACAATGCATTCATGAAGCTCTGTTCCCACCGTACTGCAAGCTAATTACTCAAGGGCTGTTTCGTTTTTAATTTGAAAGCTAGGAAATGAGGAGCTCAATGTTCTTCCTCTTGCAGTCCCAGTCGCGTTTACGAACTATAAACTGTATAGGGAAAGAAGCCCACTGCTCCACTTGGCGGAAAAAACGATATCCGCGAGTGCGGATAAGAACACAATCAGCAGCCCTGCAGCATCGGTTCTTATTGTGTTGCAGTCTGCTAGCGCTCTGCTTTTGAGCCCACATGGCGCTAGTTTGAATCGAATTTTTGCTTGTACCTTTTGACGAACTCGTTTATTCTTTAGTTCGCACCATGCAGAATTGTGGTAATGTGTATATTAGGGTGTGTTTCTTTTTAGGTTGCGTTTTCAGGCGCTCTTGGGTGAAAATTTCCCGTTAGCACAACAAATATATATATATATATATATATATATATATATATATATATATATATATATATATATATATATATATATATATATATATATATATATATATATATATATATATATTTCACGCCTTTCTTTCTGTTACAAACTACAATTACTATTTGCCAATAATTTAATATTTCCCCTGAGTTGTGTGTGTGTGTTGGCGCGCTGTACCGTCTACAGTATAGAAAATACGCCTCGCAAAGAATTCGCGATGTCCCTCTGGGTGTTTCTTACCGTTTAGGTAACATTGTGGAGTGTTGTAAAGCCAAATTCCCCGTTTACAACGCTGTCAGACGACCCGGGATGTTGGTGCGCTGTGCAGTTTACAGTTCTCAAATACGTGTCGCAGTCATATAGTTTACAGATGCAAGCGAAAGAAGTCAGAACAAGGCAAATGCAAACAGCAGGAGAGGAGGGAGAGCGAGGTGGTGCTCACGCGTTTTAATGTTTAGAATATATGAGCCGTTGTAGTAGGAAATGCAGTGCTGGTCGAAAAGTAGGTACGGGTATACGTGCTGATTTTTAATTTCACTCATTTACAACCCCGTGAAATTACACACGTCGTTGCGAATGAAATGTCTCGCTTCTAGGCATACCTCCCCACTCGTTACTGAACGTGTCCACGCCACAAAAGTAAGCCAGCAAGCCAAAATAATATTTCGCACATACTGCAAGGTTTAGCGCTGTACATTTTCTTTTTTTTTTTTTTTTTTTTTTGCATACTCATCTGATCGATCAGGGTAAGCGGCATTAAATTGCAAATGCTTGCAAATGCCATTGAGTTCCGACTGGAACTTCACACATTACGTATTTTCATTGATTTCACTGTTTTGGAAGAAGGCTCCTTACACACTCGTGGCATGCTTGTCTTTTTTTTTTTTTTATGCCGCTTTTAGTTCTCAGTGTTCGGGATGATTGTTTGCATTGTTTTTATTTGGTTGTTTTGTGGGCGAAAATAATTCTTACTTTCGTTAGAACTGACTCGAATCTCCGGAAAAGGACAAACGATCCCCCCTCCCTCCACTCCCCCCCCCTCCCCCGCCCCCTCCTAAATAAACACATTTTTCAATTCCCTTTCAAGAAAGGAATTAAAACGCAAAAATACAACGCATTGTGCTATCAGCAGCGCTTCGAGCAGTGGGCGGGCTTTCCTGAAGTTTTCCTCCTTTTGTGAGATCTAACCGGCGCACGGTAGCCTCCGTATTTTGAATTTCAAGCGGAGGAACTCTTTGGTGCCCCGCACTCAAGGAACACAGAGGCCGAGCAGCCACCAACAATTTCCTACGGAGTTTCAAGATGCCGCTCCATTTTTCCAGCGGCGTGTCTCTTTTGTATTTCTTCCCACTAGAAATCCCATGCATTATGCAGCGGTTTCCTGCTTATTTCATTCGAGTAAGCGCGTCGCGTCTGTGTGCTCCATTGTCGCGAGCATGTGGTTCTCCCCCCCCCCCTCCCCCCCCCCCCCCTCATGCAGTTCCTGGGATGTCTTGTGACTGATGTCTGGTCGGACTAACTTCTACACCAAATATTCACCTTGTTTTAGATTCGGGGGTGTTTATTCTGTTCTGGAAGTACTCTCAGGATGGGCGCCCTTACAGCAGCTTCAAGTCGCGGGGGTGCCGGTGTTTGCAATTTCCTTATAAGCTGAACGTCCTCATAGAAGCCTAAAAAAAATTAAACCTAACCTGTTTGCACTTAAGCGGTTCATTTATGTAACTTTAATTATGGGCATGAATTTTCTTTTTTTTTTTTTTTGTAACAATATTTCGTCTGAAGTTACTCGATTAAGGT
This sequence comes from Amblyomma maculatum, assembly GCF_055883805.1. Classification (NCBI taxonomy): domain Eukaryota; kingdom Metazoa; phylum Arthropoda; class Arachnida; order Ixodida; family Ixodidae; genus Amblyomma; species Amblyomma maculatum. The sequence goes on along the minus strand of NC_139344.1, from coordinate 268,739,256 downwards.
TGATTTTCCTCAAATTGCCAAATGTACAGAACCTTTCACTATGTTGCAGTTTTATCGAATTGACAGTGACCGACATGAAATTATGAAATAAGAAGGAACTCTAAATTTAATTGTACTTATACTTCTTTTTCAATCAGTTCACTTAGTAGTGCTTGTAACTAGCTTGTTACGCAGCAGTGCCTTTAGAAGGTATGTTATTGATGCATGTTTTGTGTTTGCGTGTAAATAAAAGGGAAGCTTTCTGTGCTGCTTTCGTATCGGACGAAAATTTACATTCTTTCAAGAAATGCATTCTTTTAGTTTGTTTTGCTCTGTAACCGAAAAAGCAACGGGTCGCAATGTTCGGTTTGGCTACTATGCATCATTTACCTTTCTTTCATGTGGGTCGCTCACGTAGAAGATTGCAAGAAACGCTGCCCTTCACAAGAAAACATTAGATTCTGGAAAGGTTATCGCAAAACATTCGCTACAGTAGCAGCGAAAACTAGTAATTAAGTGCAGCTATTGTTTTTTAACTCAGTGTTTGTAAGCAATAAGAGATTCCAATGTCGCGAGCTGACATTTTATCAATACTTCGACCGGTTCTTCGTCCTTTGTAAATGCTGTTGATAAAGTCCTTAACAATCCCTACTTGAGCTATAAATGAGGGTTTACGCTGCGTGGAGTCTTTCCACATATTGATACTAAATATTTTATGAACTGCATTTTTATTCTTGCTTGGAACAGTAGTATAGGTTCCTTCGGCTCTCTGACTTCTGTATTTTTTGCAAGTTCCGCAGTAAATAACGCACCCGTGAAGTGCATAAACTGTAGATAGGCCAATACAGCACGCGTTTGAGTGATTAAACGTCTGCGAATTGTACTTGCTCACTCTCCTCGTTTCCTCATGCAGGCGGCAACGTTATTCCGCGTTCTCAGTTTCCTCATTGCTTAGGCTTGGTGCGGTTCGCACGCTATTTTGAGACGCCCGAAAACGCGGCGATGATGCACCGGGCAGACAAACGCATGGCAACGTTTTCTAAAAGAAGAGTCGTCCATCGTTTACAACTCTGCTTCATGGTCGAGCAGCGCGTGAAAGAAAACGAACAGAACTGGTTGTTGCAAAACGTCGGGACAAAATATTAGTGTCAGGATTAAATTGTAGGAAGCCCGCGATAACCAACCATAACTGTCGCCATACACGGAGACATATAAAAATGAAGACACAATCGCAAAATTCGGCGAGATGACGCTCGTCTACGTAAGCCTATCAGAAAATTTTTGAGAACGTTACGTCGAGAACGTTGCACATATTCGCCGGCACGTCGGCCTTAAAGTTATCCGCTGTCAAGACGAAATGTAAGCTATACTGCTGACCTGCGATTTCTGGTATTTATCAAGTTATTTCTTATAAAAATAAGGCCTGCTCTTCTCTCTGAGAGCGAAATATGCACAATAGCCGCTTCCATTGTCATATCTGCGTACGAATACTAAATTTTTTTCCGCTCTTTAAAATTATTTGTTGGATGTTGAGACGCACAGTTAGGCTAGCAACTTAGCAACTGGACCATTGTCGTCCCTTAAACTTGATATTTTCGCAAAATAAAATTGAAGAAGGCAGTAGCGCGGGTCAGGGCACTCGCGTAAGCCCGCAGCTATTCAACCATTTCTTCACTCTTCAGTCAGGATCTCGCATCTTTTGGCTTGTCGCCCCACAGCTATTGGTGGAGGCGCTGGAATGTTGTGCTGGCGCCGGAATACGGCCGTTCTAGGTTCACTGAAAAGTGTCTAGCCGCTTCTGTTCTCTTTTATTTTAGATTCGAAATGACATAATGCTGCTAGAAAGAAAACATTTCCAGGCTCCTGTATTGCAAAATATATTCGTTTTAGTGGGCTACATATATAAAAAATAATATCCAGCCCACACAGCCGATGGCACGAAGGGGTAGTGCCAGCTAGAGTGACAGCAAGTCGGGGCTGCGAATGCTAGAGATTGACGCGTAGAATGGACTGAGAACAGTCGTCATGTGATATATATATATATATATATATATATATATATATATATATATATATATATATATATATATATATATATATATATATATATATATATATATATATATATATATATATATATAGCACCAGAAGCACCGGAAGAGCACCGGACGCGTTATTCGGAGGTCGTGGGTTCGGATCCCACCATCGGCACGTTGTTTTTTCTTCTACTTTGTGTCTAATTATCTTTCCCCTAAACAGATTACATTACTAATTTCGATGATTATCCAAGTAAACATTAGAAAAAAGAAAAGACATAAAGTACCATCCCCGACGCTTTCCTTGGCCTCGCCGACTGTTGGCTTCTTTCCTTCATATATATATATATATATATATATATATATATAGGGAGATAGGGAGGGGGTTGAAGCTCGAATGGGTCCGGTAGGTCATAAACTTGAAGTAGGTGACATACGGTGGAAAAAACAACACTTTAATCCGACGTTTCGGCCGGGGTCCGGCCTTTGTCAAGGAATGTAGTGAAATCCTTGACAAAGGCCGGACCCCGGCCGAAACGTCGGATTAAAGTGTTGTTTTTTCCACCGTGTGTCACTTACTTCAAGTTTATATGATAGTAATGCTATAAGCGGTACACGTTTTTCCCTGTGTGAGTCAATGCCTCAAAGTAGCACTCCGATCTTTGACGCATTGAGGTATTCATAATGGCACACACATCACAGATCTCTTCGTCCTAACAATGTGTTTAGTTGCTATTCTGCTGAAATCATCATCTCAGGAATTTTTAACAGTGCAGCAAGCAGAATATCCGACTACATAGAGAATCATTTCGTTAGACGTAATTGTATGCGGTCTCGATATTTGTTTTTGTTATTTATCACGGATATTGAGAGATTTGTCGATTTTTAAAGCAAAATGTTGATGCGCGTTTCTCTTTTTCCGTAGCATGCAGCGCAGTTCGGAATTTCTGCGCGAACACTGTAGCTAAGTGGTAGAATGTTGCCTCACGCGAAATCTCAGAAATATTGACCTGACAGCGTTTTTTTTTTCGTGCTTTCACGGGAGTCAACCCCGCGGGACACCGCAGTTGCGGTTGTAGTCACGCTAAACGAGCTTTGCTTGGCAGCCTTCTGCGCATGCTTACTGAAAAAAAAAAAAAAAGGAAGCCGCGAATGCAAAATTACGGAATTTTAAGGCGCACACGTGTTACCGAAGCCACAAGCTATAACAGTCCTTAAATCCCCCTAGACCACTGGTCGCGCTCAGTAGCCGCTGTTCGTGATAAAAGTTCTTGAACGTTATTGCTTCGCAAGGCTTATCTCTCGAACGGAAGCCTTTTCTTTTTTTCTTTTTTTACGACGCAACGTTTCGTTTCGTGTCCCATCGGTGGAAACTATCGGTGCCGGTAAAAAGATTGATTTTGGTCGCATCATTTTTCTGAGTTAGTGATAACCCCTTGCGACATGTTCATCCACGACGCCGCGGGCTGCGGCGGGGTCTTTCTCCGGCATGGCACAAGCCGCGTTCGCAGTGACCCGCATCGGTCAATCCGAGAGCAGGAGGTGGCCGGAGGTCCCGGCAGCACGTCCGTACTGTGTTCAGTCTTGTTAATTTTCGCCGCCCAACGCTCAGGACGTGACCGGCGTGGGACGCACGGTGGCCATCACTTTCGGCTGCAGCGCCATCGACCGCCGTGCACGCCTTGTTTATGTGTCATTTCCCGGGCAATAAGCAAGGTCCCAGCTACGTGATCCGTGCCCATAACAGCGATGGCACCCTGTTCCGGCATCGCCCGCGCGTCCGCCGCCCCCTGGCGGCTGTCTTCGGTTATCGACGAGGGGCGGCACCTCGGCCGTCCCCTAATGACGCTTTCATATCGCCGGCCCACGTCCGGATCCCATGAATGAGTTCGCCTCGTCGCACTAGCTATTATGGGGCGAACACAGCACTGGTCAAGCACGGTACATTTCGTTCTCCTCGTATCAACAAATTCTAGTTAACTCATCAAGTTGTTTGCAATGCTACTTTTCCGCCGAATTGATTATCTTCCTTAATTTACAAAGTATCGTTTACTGAAATAGCTTAGTTTTTTTCCAAGGGCTCAGAAGCACTTTGCCAAAAGAACAAGACATTTGCACTTTTGTCACAATATTGTCGCAAGCAAAGCACGGGATCATTGGCGTGCTTGATAATGCGACTTTTCACTCTCAGTGCGAGCCGAAAGGCAAGTGCACTGTTGCAGTCGGAAATGTTTCAGACGTTTGGAGAAATCGAAACAGAGTACAAAGTAGCCCGCATTTGTCCGGGAAGCCACTTATAATTAAGCAGCCCCCGTGTTTAATAATTGCGCTGCTATATATTCTGGTACCTAGCGCCTTTTCACGTGCGGCTCAATAAAAGAAAGTTTTGTGCAGTCCGCAGTGATTCACCTACGAACAGCTAAGCCTGTACAGTGTTCGTGGCAGCACGTCAGCTGCAGGCGCTATCGTTTCTTTTCGTATACGTGGGAGATGTCGAAAGATAATTTGTTATGCACTTCCTGGCACTCTCTCCTGCACCTTGCGAATGCGCGCTAAATAACAGCATTTCAGACAAGCAAAGTGAAGCTGAAGTATCATGCAGCATCTAGCTCAAATGAAGGTTCTTCTAAAAGCAAAGCAAGCAAAAAGTATTTGAGAAGTTCCTACAGCACTATAGGCACCCTGTTACTTAATAAGCAAATAAGAATTCGACGCTTATCAGTGAAGTGCATCAGTAGTTCGTGGTATGCCAGTAACAGTTGTGACTACCGGTGATTCCCTCAATTTAGGGCTAGCCATGTGTGCCCAAGGACCTGGGTTGCACGGCGCAAGGGTAGCGCTTTAACTATGACTAGTAGTTTGTGGCGGTGCCTGACAGTCGTTAGAGGGTACCTCGTGCCCGAGGCAGCTAGGGCAGCTTCCGTGCATGCTCTGGGTGTCCGAGTTATGGTCTATCTCCGCCCTCGCCAACGAGGCTATTGGGGCGGCCCAATGGGATCAATACCATAGCCTTGAGGTGGAATCCTTAAATAGCGCGCGCGTTATCGATTTCCCCCACCACATTGCGCGATATTCGGCCTAACCACGTATGAATGTTTTTGTTCGTCAATATGCAGCTTTACTTTTATTTCGACCTTCGAACATTAGATTAATAACGAGAGCGGTGCTTCCGTAGCCATTTTTCTTCCATTCATTTATGTCGGGGCGTTGTGTACACAAGTGAGAAGTAACTGCCGACAATGGCCTTCTGTTCCGCCAGAGAAGGATTTTCTGGTTCTTCAACGCGCTATTCAGAGGTATGCTTTCGGCAAATTTCTGACGAAACCGTTCACGAAACTCAAGTGGGCGGGCTCAAACTCATTTAATTGCAAGTACCTGACGCACAGCAAGCCTAAGATAAGTGGAAAGCAGGCGCATAGCTCTGCGGAGTTTGCCGACATTCGTGACATTTTTTCATCATGCTTTATCCAGCGCCACCAACTGTTCTAAAAAAGCAAAAAGAGTTTCCCCATAACATGTGGCAGTCCTCAAGAAAGCAGACTACATTTATTACTAAATAAAATTGACGACTGTTTCCCGAAGACAAATACACGACTTCTTCGTTTCAAACTGAAGCCTGCCTTTAAAGCCTAAGTTTAATTTGGTCAAACAATCATGATTACAAAATAATTTTGTTCCATTTTTGTTTAAAATCTATTTTGTAATTTTTTTTCGTTTTGCTTTCGATTTTGATGTGCGCGCTAAAAATAGAGCACGCAAGTTAATTTAGTTATGTGCACTCCCTTTAAGTAAATTCTCTCGGCATGATGAATTTCTTTAGTGCGGTCTCTGCAGGGCTTCATGATTGGCCATGCCGTCTGAGGAAATAATACAGACAGAAAGGCAGATACGCACATGAGTTTCGTGGCGCTTTCGCCTGACATAGCCGCAGCCTCAAGACGGCCAAGAGCTCCAGGAGTTAGGGCGGGCGGGAAAAGGGTCGGCGTGGCCCTTTCTGCCGCAGAGTTTTTGCGAGCGAAATTGTGGAGGAGGAGGCAGCAGAGGAGGAGTGTGGCGCTGAAGTGGTTCTTAAGCGTTCCTAAGCGAGCATAAAACCTGGCCCAGCTGGGCACCCCGCCCGTTTGTCTTGGAGCGATGCCTTCGAATCCATCGGAGCCAAAGTTCTCGCACCCTTCTCCCGGCGGCGTTTTCAAGTATCGCCCGACAAAGGCAAACAGCCGACAGCAGCGGGCCAAGTGGAGCGGCAGTGAAGGGGAGGAAGCTGAGTTGGCAGCGATGGGGCCGATCATATTTTCGCAGGCATCAGCGAAGCAGGAATTCTCCCGGGCAGAGGCCCTCTGACATTCGGGCCCGGATGAAACAGAGCACTCCGGCGCTGGAGGGAAGGCAAGGAAGATCGCGTTTTCTTGTTTCGCACACAGAACGAAGCCGACGTCGGGTATGCGGCCGACAAGGAAATACAATTCGGGGACGATTTCGCGTTCGGCCAACCGAACGTCGCGAGAAGCGGCTGGTGCGGCGCCGACTTTGAAAGTCTCACCGCTCGGGTGCGCAGAAGAGCCGGCGCTCTCCCAACACGACGCCGGGCTGGCGCAAGTCAGCGTCTGGCCCCGAGACCCGGCGTCGCTGTCACACGGGTGTCCTCGCCGCCGGCTTTGCTCTCCCGCCCGAGCGAGTGACTCGTTATTCCCTTTTTGCCCATGATTCCCACCTCCCAGAGCTAAAGCACCAAAAGCCTGCCAGGACACTGGCAGGACACTGCCAGAATTATGTCGCGTACGTGGCTTCCTGTTGATGCACCGTTGCGTTGAATGTGGATCGCATATTTGTCAGGGCTTCGCTCAAATACTGGTCTGTTTGTGCGTACTTTGGCGCGAAGACTGAAATACAAATAAAAAAGCGCGTACCTCTCCTTCTTATAAATATTATTCCATGAGAAGCATACTGATACTCTCCATGCACCGAAACAGCAAACAATGAAGACTAGTCGTCTGATCCCCCTCCCACTTTTTTTTTCTTTCTCGCACCGTAGAGTATATGCTAGAATCCCACATCGTTGCCGATTATTTAAGAGAACTGCGACTGCAAAGACAGTGGGAAGTTATGTTCCTGTCAGCGTACTTCAAATACAGTTTGGACGCTAGGGAGTGAGAGAGAGGGAGAGATTCTACAAGCAATGCTGCCGTTTCTGCTTGATCTTTATATGAATGGACAGTACTTCAGAAAAATGGTCATACTTGCCTTCTTAAAGGGTAGGGGCACAGAGATGAAGGGAGGTTAGCCATTAAAACTGTTAAATAGCTACGTCGAGTATAGCACATGTCATTGTGATTAAAGGTAAGTTCGCAATAGAGCAAAAAAAGGTGTTTGGGTTAATTACGCTGGAAGAGGTCTGAAAGAAGTATTATATAAACGTGAGCAGCGAGTATCCGCTCGCGGCCTCAACATACGTTCGATTATACATATTCGTAAGCTGACTGGTGAGAATAGAATTACTGCCGCGAAGAAGGCTGACCGTAGCACATTCGGCGTGTTCCGCCTGTGTTTGACCTGCTGCGCAATCATGCAAATAGTTTCGGAAGAAAGACATCTCGCATTGGGCTTTTTCTCCCGCCGCGTGCACTCGGTTCGCGTAGTCCGCAATAAGATTTTGCAGAAAACAAATGGCTGTCACTCTCCCCCCCCCCTCCCCCCTCCATTCACCCCCACCAAAAAATAGAAAAGAATTGGCGACACAATTCGTGTATTTAAGGGTTAAGGCGCGACGTCGCTAATAGCTGCCATCTGCAGGTACCCTCGCAGATCCTCCTTCGCGTATATCCACTGTATTTCTTACTTAATAACCACGTAATTTATATCTCTATTATCTGGCATATAATCGTTGGCGTGCAGCCGTAGGCGACCACATCGTGCGAAAGCCGATATAAAACCCCAATTAAACCAAACCGGGCCAATTTGCCTGCGTGGCGTAAAAGTAGAGTATCTTGAGTCGGAATGCAAGGGCTCGGGAGAGTTAGATTCCCACTTTACCCCTTCATGGGAAAGCAGCTGCGCTGCCTGAATTGGCAGCTGCTGCCTAATCGGTCATTTTATGTGTTCTAGTGACGTCTCACAACCTGCCGGCCGATCAGTTCCTGGTCATGTCACCTAGCAACTAGCACCTGCCAGAGCCCCACCCGTGATTTCTTGCTCACAATGCCGCTTTCTGATTTTTCAGGAAGACAGGGCCTTGAACGCTGGGACATTAAAAAACGCGTACTTGCACATTTCCGCTCAGTCACTCAGCAAGGCAGTACGCCTGCTTAAGATTACCTTCATTTCTTTGCATGCACACAGAACCGAGTGGGCACTTAAACGACTGAGTCATTTATTTAATAAACGCCCCTGAGAAGCGTCGAGAGAGGGTCAGCACATTCGGTGCAATGAAATGTCGGTAAATGCAATGAAATGAACATGTCAAGAGAAAACGTCCTATTTTCTTCATCGTACGCATCGACTGCTACGAAAACAAAGAGTAGGTAATATGGACGGTACTTAACGCTTGAATTAAAATTCGTTGAGAAGCCATAGTAAACTGAAGGCCTTGTATGAATCAATAGAACTTCTCTGCTGCAACTGCGCCGTTCTGGCTGAACCATATTATTGCGCTAGAAATCGCGACAGCTGCAGGGTTTTATCGAACACGTGGCACTGCCCTTTTTACGCTTCATCGATCTACCTTTATAAAAGACCCATTTACTCGTTTCGCACTTTTGGCACTACACGTTTTAAGCCTAAATATAAAAGTAGTGCTCTCTTCAACTCAATTCTTTATTGGGCTACCGAGTGATAAACTCCGTTCGGTTTCTAACGTTTTGGTGCCCTCTAGAAACATCAGTAAGCAACAACAGTGATGACGAGTCCTTGGAATCATCTGCACAGTAGTTCGGGCTGAAACAATGCCGGTTAGCCTCAGTGAGCTCTTGGCACGATAGAAGCTCCGCGAAAGAACGATCACGGGACTCAAAGTGAATGCATGCAGCGCTGGTGAGCGGTAGCCAAACGGGAGGGAAACGAAGCGAGGCGGAACGAAAGCAGGCCAGAATGGCATCGCGAAAGTATCTCGGCGAGAAAAGAACTCAACTCGACGAGATCGAAGTTAATGAAGCTCGGAGAAATCGAAGAGCACCATTGCAGGGGCCGTGCACACTACGTGGCTGATGAACCTTGGCGGCGCGAGGGCACTTGGCGCCTCCAATGTGTTCGCGAGTTATTCCGGGATCTGCGCCCATACCTTGCGTGACGAGCGCTGCTTTTCCGTGCGGCACCTGCCGACGAGCGCAGCTCCGCTAGACCACGTGGGGCCACGCCTTTGTTTTATTAACTGGCCGCGCACGTCACCCGTGCCCCATTGGTCAGCGCCGGCCTCGCTCACCGCCCGGCCGTCGTCGCGTGTTGACGAAAATGTTTACCTCTTTCGTCTGGCCGGCCGTCGTGATGAAGGGACTCACTTCCAGTTCCGACGATTTAGTCATTTTGTACGTGTATACACGGGGCAGAGGCCACACATCGTCGGTCACGTGCACCGTTCGGGAGTCGTCGCGCAGCGGTGTTGACGTCCCGTGTCAAGTAGAAAGCGGTGCGCCTCAAATGCGAGTGTGTTGGTATTGTACGGTTACGATGGGTCACTCGCGATTATTCGCTCGGTATTCACACTCCGTTTTCTATCTCTTGCACAATAATAATAATAAGCTAGTATACTTTCTCCCTATTTCTTATCCCTTGATTTTTTCGTTTTCTGCGCTTTAACCATGAACCAGTTCTCATTAACGGCGCTGCACCTTTTCACCTGAAAAATTCCCTGTACACGAAATTTACACCGCGAATAAAAACGTAGTTAAAAAATAAAAGGGTGTGTAAAGAGTCTCTAATCCTTCATCGAGGCGTAGTCTAAATATATTATCTTGTAAGGTCGTCAGTCATGCAGGTTTCACGAAAACGGAAGAGTAAAACAAGTCCAAAACTGAGGTTCCACCTGCAGCTTGCTGTATAGTTAGATTCGGAAGTTCAATGCCAGTCTCAAAAACTATCGGTAATAATAAACGACGTACACTAATCAATCTGGATATTTTATGGCTTAGAGTGTTTTTTTTTTTTCATGACAGAATGAATTTCATGACAGAAGTAATGAACTGATGGTTTGAATTTACAGCGTTATCAATTATATCGTGACAATCGACTTTCTGGGCGGAAAACTATGGTCTCACATCAGTACCTCGTGTAGAGTGGAAAATAAAAATCTGCTGTTCAGTGTGTAAATGGGGCTTACATTTCTCCGAATAGCTAGCATTTTCACTCGAATATTTTATGACTAGAATTTCGTTTGTCATGTGGTTCTTTTCAGTCGTCTTCATTCCTCCGCAATGCTCTGCGAACGCGCGCAAGGAAATCTGTATACAGCGGGGTGGGAACATGAACTTTCCTCTAGCTGCATTGTCGCCTGTCTTTAAACGCCGCCAACGAGGCCTGCATGTCCTATGCGTGTCCACCTACGAAGCGTAGTATTGCGCTTATTCAGTTTCGGTTTTTTAATTTGCCTGCATAACAATGTTTTTCTAACCACGGACTACGGAAGTGAGAGAGAGAACAGCGAAAGTGCTAGTTTCATGCTGGCATTCTCTTCACGTATCTCTGCAGTTTCGCTTTTTGGTCTCTAACAGTATGCGTCAACCACTTCAGAAGCAGGGCCTCGTACACATAAGGATATGACTAGGCAAAGGCAGAAACTTCTTTTATGCAAACGAGAAAGACGATATCAGTGATATTTATCATTTGTATTCCCCCGGAGCTTGGACGGGGTATTGATGCCTAACGCTGTTCATGAATGGTTCATTTCGATATTCTGTGAAAGCCATTCAGCGAGCGATGTAGAGCCGCCCACGCGTTAGAGCAATGGTTTAAAGGTTAAGGCCGCGTCAACGGCCTATACAGTGGTATACAGGCCGTTGACCCCAAATTTGCTGTTTCGATTCCCATAACAGGTTGCCGCATTTTTACACGATCGCCCTGTCGCAGCATACGTGTGTCGGCTGTTCCGATACAAAGAGCGCTGATAAACCAAAGGCGTTCCCTAATATGTGGGCTGTGTACCTATCGAGTGCTGAAGACTACTAAAATGATTGGCCCTGTATCTCTAGCCTTTAAAAACGTTTCCTGTTGCACGGTGCCTCTCGAGGGCATACGGCGGTTTGATCGTCTGCTGCAATTCACATGGGTAATCATCTAGAAAACAAAAACTTATTTTGAGTATCAGCTATATACAACTCATAAATCTGATCTGATGAGCATCGGGTAAGAGTTCATATTCATTAGGAAGTAACGCAGTTGGGGTTTCATACTACGGCTGTGCTACTGTCGCTGTTTTTGTGCTGCCGAGGTTGGTCCGAACACATTCCTTCGATTTATTTATAAAGGTCGACTAGCCATTCGTAGCTTCTTGGCTCGGAATCTTTGTGTATTAGCTCGGGCCTTATACGAAACTCTTATTTTCGAACCTAGGCTTTTCCTTTATTATACATGCAACGAACTATAAAACAGCCAAATAATGCGCCTTGCGGAGCCTAAATAAGGAAAATGTTTCTGAACATAGTTCGCGCTTATGAAACGAAAGCTTGATTGCGCGTCGCTTCGTCCGCGGTGTCCATTTTGTCCTGGTTACACATTTTTCTAGCTAACAGTTACTCGAGAGAGACACGATCTTTGTTATCTAAAATGCTCTAGCGATTCCTAATCGGCGCGTTGTGGTCCTATATGGAGGGCTGAATTACAGTTAAACAGATGAAAGCTTTACGTTAAGAAAGTGACACATAGGCAGTCGGATAACGCGAACAGAGTGAGCGTCTTACGATTGCGGTATCAAATTTCCCATTAGTTCTTCAGTTTGTATCGTTGAAGCATTCCTCACGTCTTGACGTATTGACATTTGGCTCACGAAAAGTGTTGGATTTTAAGACAGGGTAATAATCTTCACTGAGAAAGACGAGAACGTTTGTGCTCATTAAGCAACCTACTTGAACCAGCGCCTCCAACATCTGAAGCGGATGTGCGTGACCATGTCACAGCTGCAATTACATACGTTGTTGAACGCGCGTATAAAGAAAGGATCACTTTCTAAGATGAACCGTCCAAATACAAAAGCCATAGATAAGCCCCAAATATGGCCCACGAAATAAAATGCAGAACAAGTTTTACTGTAGGATCACATTAGTACTGCGCGTTTGAGCTGATATAATGCCGCATATATACTGAAATCAAGATTTCATTCCCAGTATCTGCTGCTTCCATTCATGCACTACTTCTTACCCCGCTATCGCTAAGATAAGCCATTCCGCGTTGCAGTGCTGCGGCCCAGAAACGCCGACCGAACGTTTTCGCGAAGGAAGAAGTTGTGATGTTGTATTCGTGATGGTTAAGACTTCCCGCCTTTTAGAAGTATCAAGCAGTTCGGTACCAGGAGCCATTCATGAATTTAATAAAGCGCATTGCAAAAAACGGTTTATTCATATGGAAATTACACATGGAGCTCCTGGAAAATCTGACTCCATTGCAGATTGTGAGTGGCGCCGAACACTGTGCCTAACGCTCAGGGTAAACCTTGTACTTCAATTCGAGAACTTGTAAATTTTTGCTTTTAGCTTCTGCCCACTTTGAAGTTCTGGCATCAACTGCTGTGTTAATTAGGCAATGCTCCACATCAGGTGCCTGCTTCATTTCGGCTTAAGAAAATGGAGTTTTTGGCGGGATAGATTAATTCTGCCGTTTGTCGGGCTCAACTTGACAAGGCAGCTCTTTTTTTTCTTATTAGAATCGGCAGATCTGGTGGAAGATGCTAATGGACATTAGGCGAGCCATGAAGAAAGGCTACCAAAAAAGAAAGGAAACACTCTAATTAGCAGTGAACTCATGGGCATTCTAATTAGCAGTCAACTCAAGAACCTATTATTAATCAAGACCACGCGAGTTATGCCATAAAACAGTCACATCAAAGTAGAATGTTTTTTTAGTAGATTAACTATAGCTTTGGCAATATAAAGTAGAATGAACGCTGCTAACAGGGGTCGCCGTGCAGTCATGACCTCGAAGGTCAAACAGCTACCAAAATATCCACACTTCAGGGAATGGTGGATCTGATCGTTTGCATGCGAAGCACCCGTTGGCTTATGGAGAAGAAACAAAAAAAGAGTTGCCAGCTCGATTTGCGACTAAATTTTCCCGTACGTGTGCGGGTACGAAGAATACCCTCGCTGCGGCTGAAATCGGCGACCCAGTTTCGAGGTTTCGTTGTGGCCCACCTCAAGTTCACACCTGCCGCAGTCTGAATTAAACACGGTTCGTGCACTCCACTTGAATCATTCATGGGAAACGTTGGTTGGCAGAGCAGCGCCGCCAGAGTTGTGTCAAAACAAAACGAAACGCTGCCCTCCTCCGACGAGGTGCGCGGATGCCGACTGCTGCCCTCGAAGCAGCGTATGGCCGCGGCGTGTAATTACTGCATTTGTAACATTCGGAGCGCGGCGCCGACTTGGGGAGCGGCCATGCGTGCGAGTTTGCCGCGGCTGGCCGATGCGCACTTGGGCGCGTGCGGTGAACATCTTCGCGCCCGGCGGTGGATACGTACGGGCGTGCATAATGGGGGCGCAACTTAATTACGGGCCGTCCCCTTATGCGAACGGCAACTACTTACCTCGCTCTGGCCCGAGGTTTGCCACGTGCGCGGTTGCGGCCGCGCTCCATAAATATGCGTCTCCCACTTGGTATTATTTCAATGCCTGCTGGTCGATAAAAAGTGTTCGTTTCTGGCGCGAAAAGGGCGGCGTACGCGCCGAGTGAGCCGATTACGCACTCGACGAACGGGTTCGTTTTTCACCCTTCCACACGAACACCTTGTTTAACTCTGGCAGTGGGAAAAAAAAATAAGCAGCGACATTGAGAAATGCAGCTTTTTTGCGTTCCGAAGATGTGCTCGCGCTAAACCTAGGAGAGCAACTGATTTCACTTGAAGGGAGCCGTATAGTTAAAAGTTTCCGCCGCTCGTTTATTTACCCTGGCTGATGCGGATCCTCTTCGTGGGGCGGGTGACTGAAAGGCTCGCGGGCATTTACACATCAGGGGAATAGCCAAGAACCCATGCTAGCGAGATGTTCAGGTCTGGTGCTGATGGCGCCCTGCCGCACAGAGAAGGTACCGCAGTACCTTCCGAGCTAGAGCGAAATATATGGTATGCATTTGAGTCACATTCCAAGCAAAGTCCGTGGTAAGCAGTAGAAAAGACCTCCATTGTTTCACCAAGCAAAATGAGCAGGACAGAAACAAAGATTGAAAGCTCCAGTGATAGTAACTGGTCTATGCATGTACGATTGACCATGCGAATAATGGATCGCTGAGTTGGCAACTTATTTTTTTTGGTCTGTTCAGAGGAAAAGAATGCAGTGAAAATACTTCTTACATCGCAACACTAGCGATGGCACTTCCCTGTACTTTTTTCATTTGTGTCGCATTTCAGAACATGGTGGTTTGTGGGGTTTAACGTCCCAAAGCGACTCAGGCTATGAGAGACGCCGTAGTGGAGGACTGCGGAAATTTCGACCACCTGGGGTTCTTTAACGTGCACTGACATCGAATAGCACACGGATTTCAGAACGTAAAACCACCATCATGGTAGTTGTCTTTGCCGTTAAGGTTGCGCACAAGCAGTCTTCCATACAGCACCACTAGCCTCCGGGCTAAATTTAATGCTAGAAAGCTGAAAGCGCGGCTTTTAGCACAGAAATGCGCCCTGCTTTAAACACGCTATACTACACTTTGTGGCCAAATAGCTATCATTTTTACAGCCTTCGATCGAGAAGTGAGGTGGTGTGCCGAGGAGTCCTGGTACGGCGTGCCACTCGGGGCGTCACTTTACGCGCGTCACGTCCCCGTGCGGCTGACCCTGGAAACGTAATTAATGAAACCAAGTTAGGTGACAGCGAGGCTATTTTTCATCCCTTGCATGTCTTCGGGCTCCTTCAGCGCTCCTCGGTAATTTATACGAGCCCTCGTTTAAGCTTACCGTTTTTGGCTTCGCGCTCCTCGAAATGATATCCCCACAGCGGCCGCAATACCTGCTGTCGAGCTTCATTTCTGGGCTAGCTCCTTGGCTGGCGCATGCAGACATAAATGTGAAAGAAATCAGTCAACGAAATTCGCATAATTCAGCCAGGTTATGCGCCCGCTTCAAAGCGAACAAAACCCTTTTCGAAAGGCTAGTGGCAGAAAGTCGTTTGACTTGATTTATTGGCCTCTCCTCTAAGGCGGCGCTAAGGCCTCGGAAAGGATAGTTCGAAAAGCATGTGAAGTATGCATACATGGGAGCAACTTTTATCCGTGATAACCTCGCAGAATATATATAAGTTTCATTAACGTCTACGTTTTAAGCATACATTAGCTCACCTTGGTGCAGTTAACTTCAAAAAAGGACCAAAGACCTCCCCCCCCCCCCCCCCCCCCGCAAGAAAAAAAAAAAAAAGAGCTGGCTCCAGTGAAACCTAGCTAAATACCTTGCATTTTCTTGTTCGTGTTTTTTTGCCGGCCGGGGTTCTAATTCAACACTGTACCAGCTATTCGAGATCTCTGCTCTTCTATAGAGAACTGGAACTAGAATACAACAGCATGTTTCACAAAACAAAATTGAAATGCACTTTTCTTATACGTTATAATTCGGGCCGGGCATTTACTCCTCAGCAGCCATAACGTTAAGAAACAAGTTAAGAAACAAGCCTGGCTATCATGTGTGAAAAGCACAGGACTGATCGAAAGGCTATGATTTTTTATGTTAAGTGATATGAGTGTGACGTGATGTGATGTGACATGTCTGTGATGTGACTGTACTGTCTTTACCCATCCCTCTCTCACCCACAACTTTTATACCCACCTACCCCTCTCCCCCAGTGCAGAGTAGCAAACCAGTTCCTTTACCGGTTAACCTCCCTGCCTTTCCTCCTCATCTTCCTCCTCCTCCCTGGCTATAATGTGGGCCCGAAGCTGCGTATACAACCGTGTTCCTACGAGAGTATTCTAGTTTAATTTTGTTAGTCACTAATCGTTTTTTTTTATTTGCGTGTATTGCCAAAAATATGAATGCTTCGTTGTTTCCTACATGTGAGGGACTGAACCGTTCTGAGCAAGCAGTGCGCATTTAATGGTACTATGTCTTGTCCGTAGTCACGCAGCGGCCTTCCATTCTTCATTGATAACAGGAACGCACTTTGTACGAAGTGCTTAAAGGTATCACTTTTGCCCGGTTACTTGTGATCGTTAACGCGTGTGGGCAGTAAAGCAGACGTTTAGTTGTGATTACCAATGTCGTTGAAACCATAAGTGTACTACATACTGCGCTACTGTGAAGCAAGGCAAACGTTAACAGGTTGGAATATTCAGAAACGCTATCGTATTTTCTGTCCTTCTTGAGAGTCTATCTGGGTGTGTCCGCGCTCCAGACGATGTGCGCCCTTCGCTACCGATGCGGTGGAGAGATCAGTTGAGCCGAGGTTGTGTTGCGGGCTCGAACTCTTGACAGATATTGAATTTCGACAACGTAGGCCGTGAGATGGATCGGTTGCCTTTTCAAAGCAACCCGTCGCATCCATCAAGACCGTATGCTTATAATACTTCTTTTCTCAGCTTTCGTGGAAATCTCAAAACTGTCGACCGATAAGCAGAATCGTGTGAACTTTACTGGCAATTGCTGCTCGATCCCAAGCCACACAACTCAATCTCTTGCTGAAGAAGGGCACCCTATATTTTCCTCTGGTATGCTTCCTTCTAACAGGGCTTTAAAATTTCCTGCCGCGGTACCTTAGTGGATGGGCAGCTCGACTGCTGCCCCCGGCCGTGGCGACCGCGTTTGTTCTCTCGAATGCACGTGAAAAGCAACCCCGTCTATCCTAACAATATTAGTACATGATGTGATAAAGAACCCCGAGTGGCCTCAATTTTCACAGCCCTCCATCGCAGCCCTCATAGCCGGAGTCGCTATGCGACGTAAAACCGTATACATCAATCAACTAAACCAGCCTCCAAAATGTGTTTCTATGAAAAGTAGCAAATTTGATGATTCGACTTGTTCGAAAATGCTACTGCAGTGTGCAAGGTCTCTCGGCAATAAGACCACGGTTTTGAAAAGGAGTGTCATAGACGAGTGGAAGAAACTGACTGTTGTTCAAAGGGGCATGGCCTAGTCTGAGGCAGCTTTTTTCTACAATGTTAATTATTCAGCACAGAATAATTAGGTAGCTTTTCAAACGTTGTCTATAGGGTAGCTGAAATTTTAGAATTTGGCTAGTTTAAAAGGAGTAAAAGCATAAAACTTGCAGGTAAAGAATGGGAAGCCTGTTTGGGCTAGTATTTGAATTGCGGATGTAATCGTCGAATAATGCGACGTAGGCATTCTGACTTATCTGCAGTGCATAGCACTGGGTTGGGGCCACAACGAAGAACGATACGTTTCAAGTGAAGAAACGGTTGCTTGAAGGGAGAATGCCAAGCTTCCCTTTAACGAATTAAGTGTCAGTTAAGAAGTTGTGGACCGTTTTCAAAACAGCTTGCTTAAATGTTTGCACCAAGCTACAATTTATGCAACCTCATTTGCCTCCCTCAAAAGAAAACATACGAACTATAGAAGGCACCACGTGACAGCTGCTGGCACGTACCTCTCATGTAGTGCACACGCGAGTCCCCTTCGGGGACTCGGCAGCAAGCGGATTCATATTCGATAGGTGAAGTAGCACTAATTTCACGTAATAGATTTCGTAGTTCACTTGGTTTATTTCAAGTTTATTAAACACTAGCTGCACGTTACCGGTGCCCACCTATGGGGAAGAGACGCGGAGGCTAACAAGAAGCGCTCAGCTTAAATTGAGGACACTGCAGCGAGCTGTTGAAAGAGGAATGGTAGGTGTAACGTTAAGAAACGGGAAAAGAGTGGAGAGGGTCAGGGAGCAAACACGAGTTACTAATATCCTAGTCGAATCAAGAAGAGTAAAGGGGCATGGGAAGGGCCAAGGCAAGAAAACCGACGCTCGCTAAGCGTAATCGACAGGATTCCAAGGTAAGTGAAGCTTAGTAAAAGCGGCAGAAGATTAGTTGGGTGGGTCAAGTAGATGCAGCTGGAACAGGATCGGAATGATTGCAGGAATATATGAAATAGAGGCCTTTGTCCTGCAGTAGCCGCAGTCATGATGATGCACGGCACCTCGGTGAAAACACTGTACAGATGGGTGATTATCAAGGCTATCTACTAGTGACGCATTTGCGCTTTATTTCTCACACCGATCTTTATATATTCAGAATGGAAAAATGCTACTCACTAGGCTATTCGATTGTGGACAACACTAAAAAAATGACTAGTAATAACTCTAAGGCACTCCTGCCTTGTCTAAAATCTTGGTCAATATTAGCTGCAACACCCTGTATATCTAGGTATCCTTGAGAACCAAACAGAAGAATGTTGCGCAAAAACTTAGAAAAGGAAATGTTTATTTCGGTTGATGAGAAGGCGTCCACTTGGAAGGTATGCATGAATGGTAAATTACTAACACCTGTTAGTGTGCTACCTACTAGAGCCCTGGTAGAACGAGAGGAAGAAGATGGTTACACGGTATGAAAGAGCACTGATTAAGGGTAGAGGGGGGGAAGCCTCAGTTCGCAGGTCGATCCAACGTTTCGACAAGTAGACTTGTCTTCGTCTGTGCCTAGAGCCCAGATGAAGACGTCGTGAGGCTACTAGAGCCCTGAGACACGGCACTCGATCATGCCTTATTAGATAATCCCCTTTCTGATGCCATTATTTGCACTGGAGACGGCAGTTACGCTACCCATGTGAAGGCATTAACAAAGTAGCAAAGTCCGGCATGCATTTGTAGTGTGCACGTTTTATAGCGGCCTGAAAGGGATATCGGGTCGAATAACAGTTATTTCCGGGACAGTAGGATTCCGGTTTTTAATATATCTATTGGACATATCGCTGCAATTTCGAATCTTCGCTGTAACTATGGGGCGTCATAGCCAGCATACAAATTTACGCTATGCGCAATGATCCGCTTGACTTCCCATTCATTTGGTCATCTCCCATTGGGCACTTTTTCCAGTGACAAAAGCCGCGGCGGAATACGCTTCAGCGCTCGTCGTGACAAAAATACGCCCATAATGCCGCTTCATGGCATTAATGCATCCCGCGCACGTATTGCACTGGCGACCAGATGAGCTTTGTGATCAATAATCCAGTTTTGAAAAAGAAACTCGGCGTCGATGGTGCGACCAATTGGCGTAGCGTGCTTCGTCTGTTAGCCTTATACGGGATGGGGCGGTCAGAGAATGGCTATCGGCGACAACGCTACCAGGCCGACTGAGCCTGTGATTGGCAGATTTGCTTTCTTCCCTACGACTTCTATCCTTGCAATGAATAGAGAATGAAGTAAATCGTTCACTTTTATTCCACCTTTGGCCACGTCCGGTCAAAGTTAGCTGCCTGTGATCCGGAGCTTATCAATTCAATCATGTGCGAAATGAGCCGTCGCCTTGCTGACTTGCTCATTGCAAGCGAACGCACGCTACGGTTTCCACGGGCTGCGTCCACACTGCTCTAATTGTGAACACAAGTGAGATGGATGCACAAATGAACCAACTGGAGCGGCTCTCTTCCTTCTAATGCGCCTATCAAACATTGAACACCCTGATTGCCTCATGGGTGGAAAACGAGACGCAGGGCCATTCCTGGCCTATAGTTGAGTCGTTCGCTGGCCTGCTCTGCATTTGCAACCGACGACGCAGAGCTAGGGCTTTCAGCATCGCACGCCGCTTGGAAGGCCACCGTAGCCTACCGCGTGGGAGCTGCCAAAGCCCGATGAAGCGGCGCACTTCGGGCCTCGCTGAAGTCGTCTTACCTGGGCAACCACTCAGAAAAGCCCCGCCGGATCTGAGCGAGTTCGCCAAAAAGGCTGTCAGGGACATGTACCGCGTAATCTTTTACACCCGCTAAGAACCGACGGCTCCTGCCTGGGAAGGCACGGCCTGTATTATTGCGCTCGCGCGTAGGGATTGGCAATCTGCCACCGGCGTTTTCTTTTTTTTTTTTCTTTTTTTTTTCTCGGAAGTCCAACGCGACCGCTCCGGCGCAGCGCTGTTGGTCTCCCGGCGGAGGCATTTCTCGTAGCTCCTCCGGTGGTCCGCGTGCACCGGTGCGCGTTTCTCTGCGCTCGCTCTGGCGGGATTCGATCGCGGTGCAACTCATTAAGGAGGCCACGGAGTTCCCGCTCTGTTCTGAGGTCGGCTCGTCTTTTGCTTTTTCTTTAATTTATTTATTTTTTTTTTTTTCTGAGCCGAAATCGCGCGTTCTTTCGACGGACGTGCTTCTTCTGGCTTCCTCCTAACTCTTGCCTGCTCCACAGACGCCGAGATGGTTCTGTGAATTCCAGGCCGCGTCGATTTAGAAGTTCTGCGGCCTTTTTATGCGTTATTTTTAACAATAACGCGTTCGGCTGCCCACCACTTGTTCTGCAAGCTGCTGGCTGCAATGCGCTTCTGGGCCATGCTGTCGAAATCAGTTCAAATCGTTTTGCGCTGGCGCTAGTATTGCAGGCACTTTGTAACGTGGTAGCATTAGAAGCTCCTTCAATTCAATTCCTTTATTTTAAGAAGGTTCTGATGGGCACCTGTGCTAAAAGCTTTCATGTCAGTCTGACAAGGCCCTGGGCCATATACACAATGAGACAGGGTATACCATACATGCTAATGTATAGTAAATATAGAGTGTAGAGTAACAAAAAACATCAATTCTTAGCCCAGATGTGTATATGCGAAAATTTCATTGTAATATTCTAAGAAAATCCGGGGTGCGGAGTCCGGTGCGGTCTTATGTGCACAGAATTGCTTCCTCCAACAGAGCGCTTAGCAGGAAAAAGTACTACATACCATACTTACGGTCTCGTGCGACATTTGAGCCCATAGCTGCGCGAACAGATCAGCTTTGTTCTCTCGCCACTGCTTTAGATCGCCCGACTATCGCCGCAGCTTTTCTTGGCTTGTAAAATTGCCAAGCTCTCGAGCTGGGATTTGTAAACCATCGTCTTGATACGCTTCCATCCACGTGCAGATAGAGTTCAAGCGCCTCGCCTCTCGCCCAGTGATCTTGAACGCGTTGTCTTCAACGAATTTCATCAGTGCGCAATGCAGTTCAAATGCCACAGCACGCGTCCACTTGAACCTGCCAGTCCGCGTTGTAACGCATGTAAGGTTTCAAGTCTACGGTTAATGGCTCTTGATCGAACGTTTCACTTAACTGGACCCCTCATTCAAATTGAACAATATGTTAAATGATGACAAAAACATTCAAGCAGCCTTTCTCTCCGCGTATTTAACTGCCGGCCTCTCGCCCTGCGGCACAAGATGGTGCAGCTGCGTTCAGAGGGCGCCACAGGTCTCTGACGCACGCGCTATTTTTAATGGCTACGGCAAGAGAACGCCACTAGTGATTGTGCTCACGAAATTGGAGCCTTCTTCATATCGCAATCCCTCCCGCATCAGTCGTGAAATTTTGTAGGCAGGAGACCCGATTTACTGTAGGGGTAGACCTCATACGCGCCCCGCCAACTAAAGCTGAGCCCTTTTTTTCTGAAGACTATTGATGTCTCTCGCCGAACAATGCCCAACTGAAAAGAAAGGTAACATGTTCGAGAAAGTTGCCTTTTTTTTTTATTTCAATGGGCCGAACTTGGTTCAGAACTTTGCCCACTCTTGTTATCGACATTCCGGTGTGCTTTGTTGGGTTGTTAAAAGTGGCGGACAGAGAGCCGCGTCCGGATTGCTGCCAGGAAGCTGTTCTCATTAAGGGGCTTTCGAGCTCAAACTCACACTGTAGGCTCCTCCTGCTTCCTGCCGACGGAGGCAGACATCTCCTTCCGCTTCTGCAGCTTTTGTCCGCCTATCGCAAAGGGGTTATAAAGCCACACTTCTCCGTTGCGTTTAATTATCTGTGAGGGCAAAGCGCTTGACTACGTCGGGGGAATACAATTGCATGCGTTGTTACGAGACTCCTCTTACCGCTGAAGTGCAAAAGACCCAATACTGCCGTATCTGGTAACACCCCTTGCTTTTCTGATTTTCATTCCTAGTTTTGGGGTCTTTCCTTGTGCAAAGGAGGCAGTTGCACATTTATTGTCCGCACTGACTCAGCCTCTGCTGTGTTCTAGGAATTTATCTGACCTGCCACAGACTTAGGACGCCAGAGCGCTCAAAACATTTAAAAAGTAATTGAACACTTCGCGCTTTCGTTCGCGCGTCGTGAGATAAATGCGCTTGGTGATTTTTGATGAAGCGCACCTCTGAAGTAGTTATTCCAAAACTGCGGTTGCAATCCAGATGTCGCATCTCTTTTTCCTTTTATTTTAAAACTACGCCGGCATGGAGGTAGAACTGGAGGACGCCGTAGAATGGCCTTTCTTTTTTGAAGGTTTCATTTAACGCTAGACAAGTTGTTAACGCAAGGCAAGTGCCAAATTGTGATGGGATGTCACGAGTGCTTTTGCGAAAGCCACGCAATTTTGAGCACACTGACTCCCGTAAATTTACCATTTGCACCGAGGAGGTGTCCGTGCTCTCAATCAAATCATAAATTATTCGTTCGCAATCGTACTCTTTTGGAAGCGTTATGACATTAAAAAATGGCCTTGCTTCAACTTTCAAATATGCCTCAGATCTGTGTTCATATATCGTAATTCCAAGTCGTAATGCCAAGCTCTGTGTCATATATCGTAGCGTGTCAAGGAGCCTGCTGTTCAGTCGGAAATGGAGTAAACTTTCGTTTTTATTCCATGAGTCATTGACTAGAAGTTGGCAATTAATCATTGCGGGTGCGTTACGCTGCCGGTTGCTTCTTTTTTCTCTTTCCCTCCTTCTTTTATTAGCGACATCAGACCAAGGCTCGAAAGAAGAGCAAGGAGAGAAAGAAGACCTTCTTGAAGAGCAAGACAGTTTAAATTTGAGCCCGCTCAAAGTAGCTCTCGTTTATTCGTTGCCACTGGCATTCTCTTCTCCCGGTGTTCGTTACGTTTATCTGCCCTCACCGGCGTGCTTGGCCGCCTCAAACAATCCGCCAGCTCCGTCAGGAACACCTCGGCTGGCGTTTTTTCTGTGGCCATTTTCTTTGTGTCAATCCGCTCCCGCTTCGCTTAAATGAGCCTGGAATCTAGGCAGGCACAATTCTACGCATTTTCAAGCCCCTCGCTTCTGAGCCGCGTGCCGCGACACCGGCAACCCTAATCGTGCCATTTTCTTCTCCGGCTTGATGTTGGGTCTTGATTTCCTTTTTCTATGCGCAGTGCCTTCTCCCTTCAAAAAAAAAAAAAAAAGCAGAGGAAATATTGTTTCGGTTCTCAAGGTTTTCATCCTTTAGCGAGCCTGCGATCGCCGCCGTAACTCATGCCTCTCTGAGCACCATACGTGATGGCGAACAATATGGCGCCTCCGCTAAGTATGCTGAAAATGGCTGCGCGCCGGCAACGCCATCGCAGCAGTCTTGAGAGGCTGTGCGTGTAATCGTGCAGCATCTTGAATATTACTTCGTCACGCCGGCTACAGGAGAAACTTTTTGTCGGGCTGCGCAACTCCACCGTATTCGCGCGACCGTGACAGTGTAGTGTGGTCCTTCTGATATGTGTTTTCAGTATCGTTACCTACACTATCCAGACCTTAGTGCATGTAGCTTGCCTTTGCTTGCTGTATGACTGACAAGAACTCACTTTGCCGGTATTACTTTCAACGTAGACATGACTTGACTCTGTGAGCGGTTCAAATCGAATATGATACACAGTATTACTTCAAAATTTAAGCTTATTTCTCTGGAGGTCTGCACGAGATCGTTCCAAGTGACTCTTCCCGTTCTGCTGCATCCATCGGGATCTACGCCTGGTTTCTGTTGACCAGTGGCTTGTGTCTCTTGACGTAAATCTCGCCGTCCATACTCTGATATAACATTTCGGAACTAAAAACGCCGCTATGTTGTATGTATTATGTATATATTTGATAGATTTTGCCTTTGTCAATTAATTATTTAGTTATTTAAAGTATAATAGGGTACAGTGGTACAGTGATCTCAGTTAAGGAATATATATATATTATATTTTCATGCGGAAGAACCAAATTCATCGGATGTTTCATCGTTTCATCGGAGAATTCATTGGAGAAACATGGCCGAAAGTGTGCCATCGTGTCGTCAGTTACTAATGTTTGCAGCGTTTCAAAATTGCTAGGTTGTCATCCTTTGATACCTCTTATCAAGAAGTTGCCAGATTGGAATGCTATGGAGCAGTGAAATTAAAGTTGTAAATAAAAATCTTTGGTTTCTTTAAACTTCCCCATCAATATATTTTGAGGGTGCGTACAAAATACCGCAAAGCTACTAGGTGCTTTTATAATCAGTTCGTATTTTATGAAAATCCGGAGCAAGTGTTTCCCTGTCGCACTTTCAGAGAGCCGCTCACTGCTTTGCGTAGAAAAGGGCCAATGAAGCGTTAATCTTTATATACTTTTTTGATAAACTGTAAGGCAATTGTCTGTGTATTGCGGCGTATTTTAAATATATTTCGTCTTGCACAAATTGCCGCTTCTACTAGTCGCTGACCTACAAACCTGCCTAAGGCTCTAGAGTGTTTGCATATAGTCTATCTGTAACTGCACTGATTAAGCATGACAGCTAATATTATTATTTTCATACTATGCCATTTCATTTTAAAGACTGGGCGTGCAGTGAGTTGCGTTACAATACCATCCAATTAGTGGTTGGCGCTGAGTCGCCGTTTCGCAATCACAGCATCCGGCGCACAGCGCTTTCTCATTCAAGGAGCGATTTCTCTGGTGCGTTTCCGACGGTTTTCTTCTTCAGTCGAGCGCAGCGCCCATGGCAGCTGTGCGCGGTGCCTGTAAGCTCGTTTTATGCACTATAGGCCGCTATGCGAGCGCTTGCTCTTCCCCGCGCTGCAGAAAGCTCCGCTTGGCGATGCTACCGGGCAGCTCGCATTCGCCTGAGGCTCGTGCCCTCGGGCCTCGGGCCTCGCTCCTCTTCTCGCAATGACGCTTGCATATCCGCCTGTCGCTATCACCCGTCGTCTAGTGTGGAGAGATCCCATTCAGAGCCCAGGAACGTTTGGCAACGACATAATGTTCCAAATGTAAAGTCGGCTTTGCGACACGCTTCCGTACGTGTCAGCGGGAGCCCCACGTGAGGCCACCGTGGTCTGCCCCGGGTGCGTCGCTTGAAGCATTGTGCGGGTGCTTGGAAGAAGTGGGAGACAGCAAAACATCGTGTGTGGCACCGTAAGTATGTTAGGCTGTAGGAAATGAATACAAAAAAAACAAAACAATAATTATAATTCTTGTTATAGAAATTAAACAGTTCTCGAAAATATAACTGAAACATTCCATTCGTGCATGGAAGGAAAGAGCGAAGTTCAAAAAATGAAACTGTGTATGGAGTATTAGGTAATTTATGAGTCACAAAAAAAAAAAAAAGAGATGCATTTTTATTAGAAAAGTTAAAGAATACCCATGCTCACCTATCCCGTATTTACGCCCTTAAGAGTAACACAGGAATGTTTTATAAGCTACATAATTGCCATCTCTCTTTTTTGCCGTTAAATGAGCCGCGGTTCGTATTGTTTTTTTTTTTTTTCTTCTGGAGCATTGTTGTTGTTTTTTAAGCTGGTAAAAGTAGCAGCTATAGCACGTAGTGTGATGATTTCACCGGTGGTGCAGGGCCATTAGTACAATTCCATCATACAAAGTGGATGGGAGGCATAGTGCTCAACTGGTTGCGGTCCCTAGGCCCATTATAACGTTTTTGCTGTTTCCAACTTTGAAGGAGATAAAAAGCACATCTTCGTTTTTTCGCTGCTCGATAAAGCTTTCGTACATCAGTCTGTTATGTGTCATATTAGCGATGATCCAGTATTTGCTTCTACTCGAATACTATTTCACGCAAAATTTCGCTGTTCTATATTTGATTAGGCGTAGGAAATATCTGTTTTCAAGTGGCTGGTTGCAATTCTTGCGCGCTTTGTTTGAACCGTTACGAACTCAGAAAGTTTTACACAAAACCA
The DNA here is from genome assembly GCF_055883805.1 of Amblyomma maculatum. Classification (NCBI taxonomy): domain Eukaryota; kingdom Metazoa; phylum Arthropoda; class Arachnida; order Ixodida; family Ixodidae; genus Amblyomma; species Amblyomma maculatum. Next base: position 268,713,077 of record NC_139344.1, on the reverse strand, counting down.
GGCCGGGTTATCCGAGTGCGAAGGCACTTCAAGTGAAGTGCGCTCACGCAAACTTGTCTTTTGCCCAATCATTTGTTCTCTGGTTACCTTTTAGCATAGGGAAGAGCTCGTGTTTAGCGCGAACTAAGGGGAGGTTGTCTCAAAAACTGTGATGGGCGGTAGTTCATTGGGAACAAGAATTATAAATTTTGGACTTATTTCGTTATTACCCGACTGCCGCGAGGCCCCCTCAAGGCTGCAACCTTTCTTATTATGCATAAAACGTCATAATAACAAGATGGGGTGATTGAAACGCTTGTGCTGAATCGTAATTGCGCTCTTTTGTGTCTTTTCGTCTAACCAGTTAAAAGCTTTTCGGTGTAAATCCATCGATGTTTATTGCTCCGAGGGAAGCTGGACCTCTTGTAGGTAGATGTGTGCGAATAGTACTTTTTTGAAACCAAGCAGAATACAAATATCGTGGTCTTAAACCGAACGAAATAGAATATTTTTGTAACTATTTGCTACTTTTGCTATTACAATCATGCAAAACCAACATCAGTGCAAAACTGCGAAGCACAGAGGTAGTGTCGTTTCTTCTATCAGTTAACTTCCTTGACTTTCCTCCTCCTCCTCCTCCTAGAGGTAGTGCTATAAGTCGTGAAAATGTGTACCTGCCGCAAGATACAGCACCAATATCCAGAAAGGGACACAGAACGCGGAGCCAGTATATGAATTCCTCGACTGTTATGTCATATATTTAGGAAAATTACTTGTTGCTACTATACTCGTTGCTGGTTGAACCCTCTCGCGCGCTTTAGTAGTGAAGGCCATATGTATCAGCATTATGCACACCGTCAGACGAAAGGGCCTAGTGGTGGCGCTGAAGTTTCCTTCACGCACAATCCGGTCGCGTCACCTCAGCTCTGTTTTCGAAACAGTCATAGAGGAAAAAGCTATGGCGTTTCCTATTGTAACTTCGTAAGGACGTATTTGGATATTTTGAGCTCATAGTTTTCATCGAAACGGCACACGGCCAAAGAAAAGAATAAGGAAGAGAAGAAAGTCGTACATTGGGCCGACAGGGCGTTGTGCAAACGACCGGGTCAGGGAGCGCGCAAGAGACCTAAGGACCTGATGACTCCTGGCGCTGCATTGTCCATCACATACACAAGAGATTACAGCAAGACGTCCACACCGGTCATGCGCAAACTACCAACTGCCATTTATTTGTAGTATGAAGAAGAAGAAAACATAACAAAGAAAAGGAAGTGTACAATGAAAAGAGGAAAAAGTTTGGAGAAAAATATTGAAGGAAAAAAAAAAAAATAAAACGAAAACTACAAGTAAACAATGGCAAAATGTGTCTATCTTCTTGCCCTGTTGTTCAGACGAAGCATTAGCAATTCCCCCCTGCTGAGTGCTACTGACGGTACACTCACGCGCTCCTCCTCCTGACCCGAAATCATTTTAAAGGCTTCAATAATCTCTCTCTCCAAAGTATTTTTTGCCCGAGCCAACACCTTGGTTTCGGGTTACAAACACACAAGAACATGACAAAACATGGTTTCCGCTCGTCTCAAACGGTGCACGTCCACCGACTCCAGGTCCACCACTCGCCGGCCTCTGGGCCCTGCGGCTGACAGGCGTCCCAACTCATAAAATGGGGATGCCTTTAAAGCATGCGCTAGAACGACGTGTGCACCGAGTGTGCGCAGGTTATCACGGGCGTGCGGCCATATCAGTGAGGGGGGGGGGGGGGGGGGGGGGTGACCGGCAATCTCGGCCGAATAATTGGGTCGACCGCGGCGGTGGCGTCGGAGTGGAAGGCGCGCCCTGTGCGACCGTACCTGTGGTCCCCTCGGCCAGAAAGGGGAAGGGGGAGGGGGGGTCAACCGCAAGGAGAGAGACGCTAGCGGACGGCAATGCGATCGTGCCGCGAGATGAGTTCATTTCCGAAATGGAAGGCCGCCGCCGGTGGACGAGCAAAATTTAGTGCGCGCATGCTGCCACGTACTAGCACACTTGGGCGGGAGATGCACGGGGCGTGAGGCATGAAGAAAACGAGGTTGTCGAGTGAGGCAGAGAAATGAAATGCAAGAAACGACGGGCGAGCAGCACCTTCCACCTTCCGTCGCGCATTGGAGCCGAGTCCGTTTACGTGAAGGAAAGGAAATTAACTTTCACTTCTCTCATTGTTTAAGAGAACCGTGTGGACCGCACTCACGCGACCCTTTAAGGAAGTGAGATTATTCTCCGCGATAAATGAGCTGAGTACAAGTGGAAGTACAAGAAAATTGCAGATTTTCAAACAGAAGGTGGTTTCTTGATCTAGTTAGTTGCTCATGTTGACAAAACTTCAGCGCACTAACCACGACGACCTGAAAAAGACAGGAAATAACGCTGTGCGCTGTTTCTCTCACACTGCCGTTTTTTTTTTGTTTTTTTTTTTTGTACTGAAATTTCCTTTATATGGGCAACAAGACAGTGCAAATATGTACAGTAAGAGCCTCGGAAGCTGATAAATGTGCCTTACGGTTACATTTCTGAATGGTTAAGTTGGTTTTGTTTCGAAACGCACTTTTATCGCGCAAAGCAGATTGCAAGAAGGGAGGCTAAATTCTGGAAGGCAAAAAAAAACCTGCGCTTGGCAGCACCACGGCGGCTGCAGCTTTGTTTCAGTGTGTTTTGGTTTTGACGCTTCGTAACTGTATGCGATTTGCATGCTATATGGTTTTGTTTTGACGTGTCTTAGTTTAGAAGCGCGCAGCAGGAAAGGTCTATGTTATCCTGAGCGAAAGTCATGTTTCGGCAATCGTTCCCCTACTGAAAAAAAAAATAAAAAAAATACAGGTATCCTACAGCATTGGGTATGTCAGTTTGTTGTGCAGGATGAACTTGCACGAAACCGTGCTGGACTGTCGTACAGATTGGCCCTGTATTACTCGTCAACCTTTGGTTCCTGGAAGAAAAAAGGAAGGCTGGAAAAAGAGTTATAGCTTTACAATACCGCGGGTACTTATTGAAAAATAGCGACTGCCCTGCGCAAGTTAGAACCTCAGCCTTCCAGAGCCTTATCAGAGTGCACTGACTACGTGACTTCGAGCGCTGATACAGATTGCATTGCTATTACTTCTGTCGGGTAACGGCACTTTTTACAGATATATTTTTCACAAGTGTTGAAATTGCCATCGCTGTTAAACAATTGCCCCCTAAGTATACTTAATCTCTTGGCTGGCTGTTAGGCGCTGTTACCGATGCCCCGCTTCTTTTATATGCACCGAATTTCGCAGAGGTATCAGAGAATATTTTAATTTTTCAACGTTCACTGTTCTGTCGTCGCTAAGTACGCACGTAATTTTTGCTACACGTTGAGCTGCCTGGCGCATCAGTTTTGGGAATAACGCTTACTTGAGCTGTACATGCGCTCCGCAAAACAATGATGCTGACAACACTTTAGGGTAGAACGGGAGAAAGAAAATCGCTTCACAGTGTGAAAGAGTACTGAACAAGGGTAGAAGGGGGAGCCTCAGTTCGCAAGCCGAGCTAATGTTTCGACAAGTGGACTTGTCTTCTTTTGGGCAGCGCGATCATCACTGGCAGGGGTTTAAATAGGCTTTTGCTTCCGAAGAAGAAAATGCAGGGAGGGGAGAGAAAGAAGCAGGGCAAGGAGTGAAAAAATCTTTCCTTCGGTATGAATTTCTGAGCCTAGAACCGGTGATCCTGTGGCCTGAAAAAGAAAATAAAAAGCGGCAGCAGCAGGTAAAACTACAATGCGGGTGGATGATGAGTCACTGCTGCTGCCACTTTTTATTTTCTTTTTCAGACCACGGAATCACCGGTTCTAGGCTCAGAAATTCATACCGAAGGAAACATTCTCTCACTCCTTGCCCTGCTTCTTTCTCTCCCCTCCCTGGATTTTCTTCTTCCAAAGCTAAAGAGTGTCTAAACCTGGCAACCCTTTCAGAAATACAACAGCGAAAGAAACGTGGGAAACTGCACTAAAGAGATCCTGTGTTCTGCTTTTATTTCTGTCACAATGCAGGGTTCGAAAACGACTGTACGCAGCAGTCTCGACTCATCAGTCGCGACGGTGGCTTGTCGACGTCAGTGGCCGCATCTGTTTTTTCGCTTGATGCCAACACTGCAACCTCGTCAGCGCTCGGACATTATTGATGTCCTGCTACTACTCGACTCGCTTCAGCCCTAAAAAGGATCGCACGCTTTGTGAGGTCGCTGAAGTGCAGGCCGTCGTCCACTCCGAGGACTTTGTTGTCCAGAGGATTGGATCTATGGTTGGTACAAACGAAGCGACGGCTGCGGTCAGCGGTAATCTTAATTAGTTTCGCTGGTCGCTTCGGCGCGCCGCGCCGCTCGCTGGGCGGCCAGCAATCACGGAGTTCGCATTTACATCGTGGTTTGCGTTATTTTCCCTTGTGACTTCATAAGAGAAACTGAGTGTGAATGACAGAGGCAGGAAAGTTCAAATTCGAATCGAAACATATCAGCAATAAATGCGTCTTTTGCTGCAGGAAAGGCGGCAACAAAGTCCCTAAATACCGAATTTCGCCAACGCAAACATTGCAATGCAGCTGTCATGAGTCTCTCTTTGAAGAGCGCCGAGAAGTTAAAATTTCTAGACCTTTCTGCAATGGTGGGCCCCTTGCCGAAGTCGCTTTGGGACAGTAGACTTCACAAACCCTACCCTACCCTACCCTAACCATACCATACCATACCATACCATACCATACCATACCATACCATACCATACCATACCATACCATACCATACCATACCATACCATACCATACCATACCATACCATACCATACACCATACCATACCATACCATACCATACCATACCATACCATACCATACCATACCAATATTTTTCTCTTTTGCTTTAAATATCATTACTGCCTGCAGCTTCTCAAAGGCAGATTTTTTCCGTTGTTCGCGAACGCTGCACGGTTCAGTGCAGTAAATTACGCAACAAAAGCAGTCTTCATAATAGCAACGGAACTCCATGTAATTTAAACGTTCCATTGTCATCGTTATTCCCTGTCGCTAAAAAACGTCGGGGCTATTTGTCCTTGTTATTTTTATTTTGTACTCTTTGTCGAAGATAAACGGCAAGGCAATGATGGCGTGCTTATCTTTTTGTACCCTAGCGATGTACATGACAAATTTCGTATATCTATCAATGTTGCTGAGTTGTTGCCATGCGTTGAGACGCAATAGAAGCTGGATTTCGCACACGCTGACTCTGACAGATCCTAAATCGCCTCGCTGTTTCGAAAAGAAAAATTGCTGCGGGAAACAGCTGGACCTGGCGGAGCCACAAACAGCGCAGTCGACAGGAATCCGATCCGTGGATTATTTGTGAGGGGAGAACAGCAGCAGCAAGAGCAAAGAAGCCCGCAGAGAATCAGAGTAGTGAAACTTGGCTTTGGCGGTTATTGTGCCGCACAATACATTGGAGGCAGGGCGCGGGCGCCGGTAGTTGGGTAAGTTTTCGCTAGTAAACACTAGCAACTTGCCAGCGAACGCAGCTAGCGCGTTGAGAAGAACGAATTGTCCACCTCGCGAAAGCCGGTTTCAGAAACCAGTTATCGCGGGGAAAAAAAAATGCTGTTGTGTGTACAGCAGGTGCTCTTACGGCCTTTGCCAGCAAATTAATTCACCAGACGTTCACTGGGGATTGATGCAGTATCGGCCAGAGCTACAGAAATCATGAGAAAAACGCGTCACTCGTAGGGGCCAGTCAACACAAATCTGCACAGTCAACAGTTGAGAAGTACCTGCTTCGCTCGATCGCTTTATAAGAAAAGAAGTTGTCCGCGTAATTCCTATCGTGTTATTGGGTGCAACTGTCAACAAACAGCGTAAACATTGAGGCGGTTCGTCCAATTTCGTTCGATCACTTTTCAGCCCCTTTGCATTTCGTCTTACTTTTTAAAACGATGGACATTTGTGGATGTAGAAGTTCACGACAGTTTAGCAGAGGCTGAGTTAGTCTGTTAAGCTCACGGGAACGATTAGTGATAAGGCGGGGCTTCGATTATCGTTGGTGGTCGTTACTGGGAAGCGAACGGGTGTCGATGACCGTTACCTTTGTTCTGCTCTTTGGTTGTTTTATGTTCTAATTTGCACAGCCAAAACCTTCTGCTTTGGTTATTTTCTCCACTTTCCTAGTGCCCCACTCATTCAGGCGTCATATTATAGCAGCGAAAATGCAAGGGTAGCAACATTTCCAATTGCCGTCCTTGTGCCTTGCAGTAAGTATACACTTTTTTGGGCTATCGCTGCCCTTTGTTCACTGGTTAGTCGGTGTCTCGGGAACTCGGTTTGTCCACGTTGCATCTTTTTATCCTTACGCCACTAACTAACTGTTCGGCGTCATCTTTTATCACAGCTAGCCATTATGTTTTCTAAGAATGTCGGGCCTTGCACTTAATGTAGCCGCAGCCGGCAGACCCAGCGAACAGTCGTCTGCGGGCTTGGCCGCGTGCGTTCAAACACATGAGCCCTATATATTCAGTTTTTATTTTCATTTTCAGTATAGAGCTAACTACCCTGTAGAGCTGCTTAACCGATGAGCTAAATGACAGCGCTGCTGAGTTACGTGTTTACGCTTAACGGCTGAGTTGCGTGGACAACGCAGTCTTCTTGGCTGCATTCTATCCCGGAATCGTTTTAGCTATGTCGGGCGTAATGCCACTTCAGCTGTGACTTAGTGACAGAGTGCTCGCCACGCAAATGGGAAATTCCCGTATTTATTTTCGCTACCAATTTCTGTAATGAATATAAAAGTTCCCAGGCTTGGATTTATGGGGGGGTGAAGACGTATTGCAGACACGCCCACGCGGTCTCCGAGGAAAACCATTAACACTGGCCCTTTTCAAAGTTATTTCGAGCTTTGCTAGAACCTGCACATTTTGCTGAGAAAGCGAATCAAGAGCTAAGGAGGAGGAGGAGAAAACTTTTGGGCCGGTAGAGACCTCTGTCGAAAAGGGTTGGGATTAAGCGTAAGTACAGTTTGAACTGCGAAGATCCTCGTTCTCTGAGTCTCTAACTGCCCAGTTGAAACACCAAGTCAGAAGCGTAAGTTAAAGGCAGTAAAGGCAGTATGCTGACGCAGTCTTCGTTCAGCTGTTTCTCGCGGTTCTTCCCGGCGTGAGCGAATGGCAAAGGACTCGGGATAATCGCGCCAATTTGTTTCAGTTTTCTTTTCAAAGCGTTCGCAGCCACGCACCAAGATGGCGGGTGCAATTCAAGCACTGGTGACGGTTTTTTTTTTCTTTCTTTCTTTTTTTAATGGGACCTGACGCTGACACGTGTGCTCAGCAGTGGGAAGTTAATGAGCACTATTTCAAAACTTACGAGTTAGCCTGATGCGCTGTCTGCCATCCTGCCTGCGCTCTCTGCTTTCGCCCAGCCGTGCTCTACCACTCAAGAGACCACGAGCTCCTCATGCGACCTTAATTTCTAACCGTTTGAGGCTAATTGGAGCAATTGCAAATTCAGGAGGAAGACCGCCGCACGTCGGCGCGACCCGCCATCAGGGCAACGATGCGGGCGCCCAACCGCTTCCTGCGCCTGTCGCGACGCGTCGCTGAGGCTCTTTCCCAGTGAAACGACGTCCATTATGTTCTCGCCCGCGCTGAGGTCCGGTGCAACGCCGCATACGTGTTACTTAGCGGCGCCGTTACCCCTACGTCAGAATTCCCTGCCCGCCTTAGTATGTGTTTGTTTTGTTTGCGGAAGCCATTACGCGAATGCGGGACAACCCCGCTATAGCAGGCAAAGAGAATGTATGCTGGCCGCGTGCAGGTGATAAATGGCCTTTCTCCGGCGATCACCTCTCCATATCAGTGGCCGCGTCAACGAGCCACTGTCCCCGCATATTTTGCACCTGCAGCCGGCAAATTGCGGAGGCCGCGCTGAATGAGCTGCTACCAAGAAACTGGCATTTGGGAGTCATGGAAGTGCGTCCTATAATAGAAACGTCGTGAATGGCTTTACCAACTTGATAGCCTGCTGAAAGGGATGCCGTTCTCACGGATGCATTATTCCTTCGTCGTGGACAATCTACAATGCTGCCACTTACCATGGGAGAACGAATCCTTTGGTGATAACATATGCCAGGTATGCGAGCTTGAAGCGAGGGGTTGCCTAAACATATCTTACAGGAGAGCACAGCATCCCGGTGCCTTGAGTGTCGTACCAGTTACTCATGCTTCCACTCTTATGTTTATCATCTAAAAAGATGCCCCACAGTTGGAAACTGTACATGCATAGCAACTGAGCATTGGCAACGTCGATAGCCTTTTGTTGCCCTTTTCATTCCGTCGTTGACGGTAAAGCGGGTTTGGTTACACAGTACCGTTATCCGAAGCTTCCTATTATGCAATAGCAGTTCGTAGTAAAAGCTGCATAGCGTGCGTGCCGAAGACTCTACGGAACCCGAAAGTACCTGAACTGAAAAGAATTCGGCGATAGCCTCATGTATTGAAGATTCACTGGACTATTACAGCGTGCAAGGTGTGTGCGGAGCTGGTGTCGCCAAGCGACAGGCAGCAACCAGATATTTCCTTGTGAGCAGTTCGCACTCACAGCCGTGACTGCAAAAGGAGGGAAAAGAATGAGAGCCGGCCAACCTGCTAGCACCTCGACAATTGCAAAGCGCTTCACCGGAATTGTGGCCATTTGTTTTCAAACCCTGTCACGATACCCCAATTTGGCAAACATTCTTGAGTGCACCGAAAGCTTATATTATAAATGTAAATACATTGAACTCCTATCACAACAATTTTCTGAGTGCTTTAAGAGAGTGCCAAAAGAGCCCTGACGTTCCGTCGCCTGCAAACACGCTCCTGTAGCGCCGTATGCAAGTAGATAACGAGTCGAACCTGTTATGATCTCATCAACTCAGTTTGGAGTTTACCTACAGCCGATGTGCACTCTTTGTCCACAGGAGGCAGAACGTCCGACATTTGACGATCATCCGCTAAAAAAAAAAAAAAAAAAAAAAGACAGGAAATGGGACGTTTCGACGCAAAAGTAAAATAAAATGCGTCTGAGAAATTAATTGTTACCATGCTTAAGGCCGTACGTAAGCCAAACATGACTCAAACGATATTTTCTGCCGACACTACTGCTCGAAAAAATACGACACGCAAAAGCACATCAAGCTCGTGCAGGGAAAAAAAATGTATTCACTCGCTTACGTTACCATGGACAAAGACAGTCCCCAAGGTTCGATAATAGCTCCTTTGAACACCCGATAAATACAGTGCAGATTTTCGTACAATGACTATAATTACCTATGTGAGCAGTTGATACATGTCATTTCGCGAAAAGATGCGTTGCTTGTTGTAGGTTGTTAACTTCTGGGCACAACAGGCAGAGTGAAACGAAGTGCCTTTGCGCAGATATCAAGATGTGCGAACAAGTTTACAAAACGCAGCAGTCGGGAAAATGCTGCGTTTTCATGTCGCGAGGAGACGCAATCAGACATCAGAAAGTGGGTTCGGCAAATCAAACAGGAAACGCAGGACACATCGTTCAGTAAACGACTCAATGATTAGATTGATAAAGAGTTGATTGTTTACAGTAAGAGCTATTTATTCATCAACTCTCGCTGCCGTGGCTTCGGGTGTTGTCCGCTGGGAGATGGAGAGGGGACTGCAGGTAGTGAACCGAGGGGGTTCACCTCGAGCCCATCGTACGGTGTAATGACGTAAAGCGGCAGAAAGGCGTCTTTAGATTTCAAGATGAGGATCGAGTACACGAAGACTCAAAAAGTTACGGAGATAGCTTAAAACTGAAGTCAAACGCATTGTAAAATTTTTAATCCACCAAATAAAGCACTGTAATTCACCTTTGTTCCTCTTCATCCACCTTAACATACATTAATTTAATCTCCCGCAATCCACCGTTCGTCCATCGTATCCTCATCTTAATCTACCGAAACAAACCAGACTGCATTCTTAATCCCCAACAAGCCACAGTAATCCAACTTAGCCCGTCTTCATATAATTTCATCTTATGTAATTCACTCTTAATCCACCGTAATTCAAATTAATCAACTTTTTACAAACTTTCCCTTTTGAATTCGTTATCGGTTGTTGATTGAGCTCCAGGATGATGACGTCGCAGTCTTGCCTGATCATGCTTCGGTACCATCCTCTGCACTCAAAGTCTGGCTCGTTTCTCATCAGTCACATATAGACATTCGCCTTCAAAACGGTTTCGAAACAGTTCCTGGGACTTAGGTGGCTGCGAGTGCAATTGTATGAGTTTGCGCAAGGATCTCACGGCCACTTTACTCTGTAAGAGGGTTGTCCGACCTCGCTCCGGTTGCGCACTTTCTGTCATTGATTTGCGCGTCAGTTTATCGTTACCGCTCTCTTTACGCACCTTCCGTGCTCTAAAAATTTCCAATCAAGAGTGCGTCGCATTTGTTTTTTTCAAATACTTTATTCCATTTCTCACTACAGAGAAAAATGGAGCAGGTGCTAAAGGCATAGCCTGACAGAGGCTTCTGCCCCAATTAACGCAAATCGGCATTTTAGTGCACACTCATTACAAAGCAAAAAAAAAAAAAAGAAGGGGGGAGAGGGGGGGGGGGTCAACTCTCAATTACTAAACACATTTAAATTCTGCTGCGAAACACTCGCAACATCACATTAAAAAAAATAATGTACAATGCACAAGAAACATAAGCAATTAGTTTCAGTGAAGAGAATATGTGAATAAGCATGTAAATATAAAATATACCACACTTAGTAGTATATTAAAAAAAAAAAACCAAACTGCAAATCTAAACACTCTACAAATCTTATTCACCTACACATATATAGATATACATACAAAAAGCACAGCGCAGTCCGATAACACACATACATCATGACAAACAACGTCTTATTAAGGGAAAGAAATAGGTTTCTTTACCAAATATGATTTGATTTATTTCTTAAACTTGTATGCTGCAATTTAATCTCTTCTTCTATAAAATTCAGCAAATAAGGCACTTGAAAATGCAAGTTCTGCCTGGCGTAATTGGTTCTAGTAAACGCTATTCTTCTTCTGTGCTTACATAGGGCGTACTTTGATTCTTCGAGGTTTGTTTCAGGGAGGTACAATTAATTGTTTTTATGTATTGTAATAACCAGCAATATAGTATACTTGCGTAGGTGGAACCGTTGCATGTTTGTTAAATAACTGGTCCGTTGAAAGATCATGCGGTTTACCTTGATAATTTTCAAATATCCGTAACACCTTTTTTAGCGTACAACCAGTAGCTGACGTTACGGAGTCGTAGTTATCACGTGTCTCGAGCGGAGCTTGAGTAGTTACGGCGCGCGACTGCTAAACCTAAGGATGGAGGTTTCATCTCGGCTGCGGCGGCCGCTTCTCGATGGAAGCGAAAAGCAAGGCGCCCGTGTGCTGTGAGATGTCAAAAAACCCCAAGTTCTCGAGATCTGCCAAGCTCTTCAGTACGCCTTCACTCATGTCTGAGTCACATTTGGACGTTAAGCCCCATAAACTAAGCCATTTATCATAGGACGTCCCTAAAAAGTCTAGTAGCCTCATTACTTTAGCAGTAAATCAAGTTATCGCCTTTTAGTCACAACAGATCAGGTAAATTTGTAAATCAACAGTTTCCACTTCTATTTTACTACAGGTGTGAAGAGCACTGTAGATAGAAAATTTCTTCACGGTTTTTTTTTTGTTTCAAGCTATGAGCGTTAATGAGACACTAGCAGTTAATTTTTGTCTGTGAGCTGTGCAGAGATTTTCCCAAGAGGCAGATAGCGATATTTAAAAAAGATTTTTGTGGTTATTGGCTTGTTCATTTAGATACGCTTGTGAAGAAATGCTTTCTTTAAGAATGCAAGTTTATGGGCGAACATAATATTTGGTCTTTATATATAAACCCAAATTCTGCCAGTAATATGCTAGGCAGTATATGTGAACAGCTGAACTTGACTTGATCGTTCTGCTTTTCAACCTCAGCTTCGTGACTGACAGATGTTTATTCTGTGCTAGCAAGGTCTTACATATAGTGGGCAGGGAATATAATCTTTGCTGGAGCGTTTCCAGCCGGATACTCTGAAAAAGCCCCTTTCTCGTCCCCAAATTTATTTCCGTCTCGATAATGTAAACAGTATTATACAGACGCTTGAGTAAGGCGAAGGCGTTTCAGGGTACAATATAGATAATAAACGAAGTTTAAAGACGCGGCGTAAACACGGAACTTCAGACACGCTACTGTAGACGGAGCACTTGTTTGGCCCAGATTAAAGAGGCCGAGCTTGCCTTCCATAGTTCGCCTTTCTCTAGTCCCGTAACGACGAGGGCGGAAGATACTGAGAACAATAAAGAAGGCGTGGACAGGACATCAATATCCAGCGTAATCTTGCTTCGCACGATCGCCGGAGTCCGTTGACGTAGGAGTTTTGCTATCTTTGGCTAGGAAAGTACGCACTGCTAGAGAGAAAAGCAAGAGAAAAAGTGGCAGAGAGGAGCGATCGGGAAAGAAAGAATAGTGCAAGTTGGCGGTTGACCGTCAATCGATTCAAGGCCTGGCAGTAAAAAAAAAAAAAAAAAGAAAAAAAAAGTATTGAGAGAAAGAAAGAGGCCACCTATTGTGCACGAGGGGTAGGGAGAAACGGTTGCGTGACTTTGAGTTCCCGCCCAGTTTGACCTTTCTCCGCGGACTGACGAGCGGCGGGCGAGAGGTGCTCGACTTCTCTTGAGGAGGCCATGTTCCGCGCTACGAGGCGTCGACCAAGGATGCTCAGCCGTCGGCTGATTAAAGCCGGATACTTTAATTGAACCGCTGCGACGTCTCAGAACAAAAACCGCTGAAGAAGCAGAAGTGTTGCGCCCGAGTGCAAGGAAGCGCGTTGGCAGCCCCTTAATTAATGGCCCCGAGGAGGAACGTCGAACGAGGGGAAGGGGCAGCCTGAGTAAAAGAGGAGACCCGCCCTGTCATTTGGGCGGCACGTCAGGAACGTGTCGGGGAACACGGCCCGCCGATAACACACCTCGGCGAGTTGCATCTGTCGGGTCCGCGGCCGACTTCTAGACAGGTCGGGGCTGCGGGGCCGTCGCGCGCGCGCGCGCAATCTGGAAATGTCTGGAATGCCGCAGCTAGCTAACCAGAAATATTGACAGCCGATTGAAGGTACCGCTGGCAGCAGGCTGCGTGTGTGTCCCCTTTTTGTCTTCATTTCGATGCCAACGCTGGCCGGCCTGACGGGCCTCTTTCTCCTTCCCTGGAGGTTACTTCCCACTACTATTTCCGCGCCCCGACAGCCGCTCGACTTCGTAACGGCACCCAGAGCAACGGAAAATAATAATAAAAAAACACACACACACACACACGACGAAGGAGCGAGAGAGAAGTGCCAGTTGTGTGTCGCCACAGCGTAATCACGAGTAGCACGGTCTCGCGAAGCTCTGATGGCGAAAGTGTGTTTCTTCTTCGGTGCCCTGAGTTTTTCACTCGCTGCCTTCCACGCTTTTACGACGTCACCACAGCAGCAAGACCACGCGCTGTCAGCGAGCACCGGAGGGCTGCGGAAGGGCAAGGCGATCGCTGCGGCCGGACGTGGCATCGTCGCGCGGCGTTCACCGCCGGAGGCTGGGAAGCCCAACGCTTGCTGCTCTCTTCGCGGAGCTCGAGTGGCGCGCCCGAGCGCTTGCAAATAGGATTTCAGCGCCGCGCGCACGAGTGGGGCCTTCGGCGGGATTAGCCGCGATGCCGGCCCAACGACAACGAGAAGCTCTCAGGCGGAATTAGCGATCGCTTCGTCCCACGTTTCATCCAATTTGGTACCCTCGGCGAAGATCGCCGGCAGGAAAAAAGCTACGTACGCAAGAAATAAATTAATACAAACCTTCTCTTTGCGTTATGGCAGCCCCTTCAGTTTCCACTCGGGCCCGCTATTCCTATACGAGCGACCGGCATTTCGCGAGCTGTGAGAAAGAAGCAGCCGCTGTTGCCCGGAATTAACTACCTTATGTCGGAGCTTTTTTTCTCGAGCCGCGACAGCGTTGAGCCTTTTGTGCAAGCTCATTGAGGTGAAAGACAAATTCCAGCCAGATGTTCGGACCGCTAGAATAAACCGAGTCCCTCCCAGAGAGGCGCGACTCCTCACCTTGTTTTACGATGTGCACACTTTCACTTTTCGCTCAAAATCTAAGCGAGATACACCGCGTGCAGTCCTCGCAGCCTCACGTATCTTTTATGGACGGACTCCGAAGCCGTAAGCGCTCGGAAGGCCCAGCACGCAGCCGCACTCGCGCGCAGAGCATACATACGCTACGAAAGGACACGGCGCGAGCTCTGAATACGGCTCGCACCCTGAAAGAAAAAAAATTAAAAAAGAAAACTTTGTGGTCTTTGCTGCCGTGACTTAACACGCAGCCAGAGTTTCTTCTCGCTGGACGTTTACAACGTACTAAGCGCAAGCCAACGTGCGCGCCTTGAAGTCGGGAAAAAAAAAAGGTGCAAACACGAAGAAGCGAGTGCGCAAACTTCGGAACGGCTTTCCCTTATTGCATTTGCGCCGGCCAGCAGAATCATTTTTTTTTTTCTTCTTTCCTTTTCTTCTTGGTATGCTTGCGTTTTATTTGTTTGTTTGTTTTTATATTTTTAAGGTTTCCTCTCCAACTTCTCGCTCAATACGGTACTGTCGAACGGACCGGAACCTGAAAATTTGATGATTATGCAGGTGGACGCCTGGGTTATTGATATTAAATTCCTTTGCTAGGCGCGCCAGAAACGTGAGGCTGGGCGGTTCCTCAGCTTTCGAAAATTGAATATCGTTTTGCGTAGCCCCCTCCCACGCCTTCCCCTTCGTTTCTCGCTGCGCGCTCGCCATGGAACACGGTGTACGTGTGGGACGTACGTTGTCCATTTCCGTTACCTTGCTCTCAGACTCTGGGGAGGTGGATAAGAACATTGAGGAACAGCTGTTGTGCGATCGCTACAGCTGGAGACAGTGAATTTGACAGCTTAGCAGTTGACGGAGGCCATCTTGATTTCAGCCGTCCGCTTCTCTCGAGGACCTCCCAATGACATTGGGCTGCGACGACGTTGCCTAACGAGGAAGGCGAAGAAGGGAAGCGAGGGAGGCGTATTTGTCCAAACCGACTGCAGGGTGTGTAATTAATAGCAGGCGACTCATGCGCTTCGCTTGGCTCGGAAAGGTCTTTGTGACTGCCGAAAATTTGATATGAAATAATCTGTTCGTGCTCCTTTTTTTTTTTTAAGTTATTTCGACATTTGTGCAATCGCTAGACTTGTTTACAAGAACAGAAACATTTCGTTTGCTCAGATGTCTTTTTGAAAACTGGCCTTTTTTCTTTTTGTCCTAGGAGATGGCGTACCAGCCATGACTATTCCGAAAGGCCATCCTTCTTTAACTCTTGTTCACCATCCTCTATAGTTAAAGCACGGACGCAATGCAAACATTTACTCAGTTTGTCTATCTGGCCAATTCTACAGAACAGGATTTGTAGTTTACGCGTCGTGCTGGCTAAATGGGCCAAATGAATTTTATTTGAAGCACAATACTTGCGTAGCTCGACGATGTGTGTCACTACTACTCCGCTTGTAGTTTCTTCATGAGGCGAAGTAAATTAATTTCTCTATCAGCATTCCTTTTTGATTGATGCTACGTTCGTTCTTCCTTGCTGTTCACGTATACGCAATAGTTCGGGGGCTTCTCTAAAGCATCTCCGGGTTGTCTAAGATTTCAGCGGTGATTTCAAGCGTACAACTGCAACGTGCTGCTCGTGAAGTGCGCACACAAAAAAATTCGAGTATTATACTCGGGGACACTTTTCTTGGCAATGGAGCCAAAGCTACAGAGCCAAAACGCACCATCTTACTACGTAGCTGAATATAGTCCCTAGTTACATGAGTAGTTTCTGCAAAAACAAATTGAAATCATAACGCTAGTTATTTACGGTATATTTTTTATAACAGAACTGATTTTCCGAAATGAAGCTGTTATGCCTAAAACATTTGTCTTGGTTCCACCAGGTTTTCTTCTGTGATGTCTGTCGCGGGTTTTAGAGACGCCCCGACTTTGCAGACAAGATGGCGACTGCCGCCTGTTCGGGTCGTTCCGGTTCTAGTTCGTTCACTCCGCAATGACTTGAAGCGTTTTCACCAGACAAGATTCGAGTCAAGTTCAAGAGACGCTGGCTGTCGGAGCAAACGAAAGAAATGATCTGCAAAGTCTATGCAGGCCGAAAGTCGCGCGGTCGGACTACATGGCGGAGCGACACGTTTAAAGGCCCCGCCTCCCTACCTTTGAGCCCATTGCCAAGTAAAAGTGTCCCCGAGTATAGCATTTAGCGCCTTACACCTTCAGCCTTCTTAACGTGCTGAGATGAATACGTCGGTGCAATATAATGCTTTCATTGCGAAAGGCTGGTTTCTCTTAGCCCCTCACACCTTAAACATTACGGCACCCCAAGCAGCCAGTATGTTTTACATAGGCGCTGGAAATGAGCTCAGAACTCAAGTTTCTGTTAATGAAGTTAATATTTGTTTTCATGTCGATCCAGCTTTTTTTTTGGATCGAGAACTGGATGCTTCTATCCAGTGCCTGCTTTTTTCTTCCGGCGGCTGCGAAAGAGCCACTTGGTCGGAACTTTAGAGTACATACAAACAGGTTTGAGCCTTCAGCCCCTGATTTTCTGACGTCAGCCGTAATTCCGTAACAGTGCCAGCCTTTTTTCAAGCAGAGCATGGCGACTATCTCCTGCGGTTATCTTCGGAATGACAGGTGGTGCGGCCGAAAGGGGGATGTCGATCTGCGCCTACTCGCGTCTCGGCGCCAATCAATGAGGCCACGGTAAGCTAAATGGCGCAGAACGGATGACACACCGGCGGCGAAATAGGAACTGACCCGTCCTTGAACGAGAGCGCCAGAGGGCGCACCCGCGTTTTTGTGCGCTGCAGGCATCGACTGCCGTGGATCGAAATGTTTGCGTGAGACGCGGCAGATTAGTTCAAGGTGACCGTTGTCTGACCATTTCGCTCTGGCCGAATATTCACAGTGACCTGCAGCGTGCGCCAGTTATTCGGTGCCACAATGGCGATGAGCCGCAGGTTTTATCTGCCTTTGCTTCGCGGCCGAAATGGAAAGAAAATGCATGCAACGTTCTATGCCAAGCGTAATACTGGCTTCCCGATAACCCTCGCGAGAAAGGACATTGTTCGCCTCCGTTAAGCTTATATAATACCACATATCATAGTCATATCCAAGTAACCAACAACTCAACCGAGAAGAATTAATCATTGTTGCCTGTTCGATATCTCAGTTTAGTATGATAAACATAATCGCAGTGCAGCCTGCTTAACATACAAGAGAAAACGCTGGCGAATTCGGCCGCGGTGACGTGAAAACTTGTTTTGAGCTGTCGTAGCGGCTCGGGCGGCCAGAGCGACGCTGTTCCAACACGGTCAAAATGTTTCGCTCTGCTGCTGTCGCTCGCCGCTAAGTTCACTTGGTAGCTTGCGTGTGGACCATGCAGCCTCGAGAAAGAAAGTAAGAACGCAACATATGTCGACCTTATTGAGTTTCAAGTGTGGAACAAAATTGCGTATACCGTGGCAGCTTTTATCACAGAAACACTATTAAGCGTACGCCGCAGAACGTTGAGAAGAGCTAAGCTCATCAGGAACATTGTATCGATGGGCATTCGCAGCTCTAGTGACCTTCCGTTCCGTGAAGCAATGCTTCTTGAATCGACACCTTGGAGTTAAAACGGGCGTGACGCCATACAGTGAACTGAACACGTCTTGTGGACGCAGGAATTCGTGGCAGTGATATCAGAGAATGTATTGATCTGCATCGCCAGGCAGCGGAAAATACATAGTGTGACATCGGCGACGCTACAGGCTCACAATGGGAAAAAGAGTTAGAAAAAGAAAGCTTTTTATTCGCTTCGACTGATACTGAATTGTGGTAGAAGCCTTGTATGGCTTCAGCAAGATGGGCCGAAAATGAACGCCCTGCAACTTTGGCGCATTAGGAGCAGCTGCGTTTAATTTTATTCCGAGCAATTTTTTTTTTATCTTTCGGCTCTTTTTTGCGTAAACGTGAAGAGGGGAGTCCTGGAAGGAAAGGACAATTTTGTGCAGCGAAATATAATTAGTGCTAAGAGGATTCGATACGTTTAAGCCCGAGGAGTTTCATAAGTTAAATTTTTTGTGCTTCTTCTAAAAAAGAAAATAGTGGTTCAGTCGACTCGTCGTACCCTAGAGTACAGCCGAAGAACTTTTACAGGTTGTCACAGCATTTTGGAAAGGGAAAGCACCGGGAGAGGAAATGCAGTGATAAACTCAAGGCTGGCAGCATTCAAGGCATCTCCATGATTTTTGCTACTAACCAAGCTCGACTAACAGTACACAAAATTAACTGCACGGTTTAGGCAACGTCATCAACCTCTGGGGAGTTAAATTTAGCAGCGGCGTCGAGAGAGCGTTAATCTCAGCGTCCTGGCCAGCTGTCTCCAAGCGCACAGCGTCGTCAGCAACGAAAAAAATGCTGCGTGGCTAGGACCGATACTCTGTTTCAGGTGCCTTGGGACTGTTGCTAATGTTAGGCAAGCGTGCATCTCTGCCTTATCTAGCGCTTCCGCTGCCTGCGATTGACGTCTCATAAGAGAGTTGCCGACCACTGGCTTCAAAATTACGCCGTTTTTGTTTGCAGACATTGTCTTGTTGCTAATTTATTATCGCCGCAAGTGGGTGGCGCACATGCTCTAGCGGAGAGGATTTCAATACTCTTGTTCTAATACCACGTGACAGAGAGCTGCTAAAGGAACTGTGCCATACCGTGATTACGACGCACGTAGTCCGCCTGGAGAACGTGACTTTCGTACGTGGGCAAGAGGGCAAGTATGCCGCTTTGCGGCAAACGCAACGACTCAAAAACAGATGTAGAGAGAAAGAACAATTCCTTGGAAGATCCCTCGAACGTGGCGCCGCATAAGGAGCATGTAAAATTAGGTGTATGTATGCCAGGAGTGTGCTTTTGCATCCGAACATAATTTACTTAATAAATCTGGGAACTAAAAACAAAGGCGAGGTTGACAAGTAAAGAGTGAAACCCAGCTCTGCAGCACTGGAGGAGGGACGAGACATAAATGTAGGCGAGTGAAAAATATGCTTGAGAAACTGCACCTGTCAAGCCTCGTCCTCGAGCGTTTTTCTTTCCTTCCTACTTTCTTGGGCTTTAGGCTCTCCCTGCTTTGTTCATGCTTAGTCGAACGTGCAGTGACTCCTCCGTTGCTTGACGCTCAGAGAAGCTTCTTGGTCTGCCAACCCTGCGCTTTAAAGGGGTGCTCATGTTGCCTTCGAAACTCGCTTGTCTCAGCGGGCAAAAACAGAACAAATTGAATAAGAAGGCGAGGTGCAGCTCAAGAAAAGAGAGGAGAGGGAGGGACTGACACCATCAAGATCTTGACGAAACGGGTCGGAAGAATGGGAGGCCGGAGTTTTCTGCGTCGTTCAAGCGGGCGCTAGCGGCGCGTACAGCATTAAAGCACGGCCGAGCGCTCGGCGGCCGCGCTCTAGGCGAGAGGCGGCGAATATGTTTCTATTTTAAAGCTCCAACGCCGTAGTTCCGATGCCCAGTTTTGGCCGACGAGCGTGAAAACGCTTTTCCTTCTAAGAAGCCCCGCCTGGCATCGTCTTCTTGCCGAAAGCTAGCTGATGGCCCGGTTAGCCGCCCGGAAACTGATGTGGCTCCTATGCATCTGCTAGTCTTTCCTGCGAGCTCGAAGACGACGACACAGCCTCCCTTGTACCCCAATCTCCACCCTCGACTCACCCGCTTTTCTCTATTCATCACGCCCCGAAACGCGCTGAACACTTGCACACTGTCTTTGTCACCACTCTTTTGCATTTTAACCTCCATCCGAGAGATGACCGCCGCAAAGAGCTGGCTTCCACGATTGCATCTCCGTGGTAGGCTCCACATGAAAAAGAAGAATTTTGCGTGCTACGCATGCTCCTCTCTTTCGGAATTCTCGTGTGATCTATTGAGTCGATGCTCTGTACGTACTTTATATCTATTCCTAATTTTATGCTTCCTTATCCTTTCTTTGACATAAAATCACAGAAATGGTGGAAGCATTCACTGACGTTTTTCGCGTATGCTTCCGGCGAGCACAGTGGAAAAGAGGGGGGGGGGGGGGGGGGGGGTAAAGGGAGGAAAATCTTAAAATTTGTGCCGGCATTTCTTTCAGTACACTTACGGCAGCTCTTTTTCTCTGATTGCCTTTTATCCCTTCTGTTAATTCCTGGAAAATTCGGTTCCATTGCATTTAGCAGCATTCATTATTCCAGAAGGCTACAGTTAGATATAAGGGTTAAACTTAAACTGCCAACAACACAGATAGCTATGGAAAGGAAAATGATAGGTGCAAAGTTAAAAGGCAGGAAGGGTGCGGATTAGGTCAAGCAACGAAGTTAGCCTCATGCTATTCGAAATAAAAAACAAGAGATGGGCATGCGTAGGCCATGTAAGCCGATGGTCGCCACCTGTAACTGAGTGGTTTATAAGCGAAGGCAAACATAGCAAGGGACGGCGAAAAATTATGTCAGCGGATGAAATTGTGAAGTTTGTGGGGATAAGGTGGCTGCAGCTCGCACATGATAGGTCTTACTAGAGGGATATATGGCAGTAAATTTTGCCCTGCAATAGGTATTGGGGGTTTGACGGTGATACTGTTTCTGGCTTCAAAATAGCATTATTTAATCCGTGCAAAACGTTGATAAAAATAGTTACATTTTCGTATTTCTCATAGAAGAGGGGCGTACAAACTAATATATATCATATGGATTGCCTCAGTTTAAAAATTAGTACAGTTTTGCCCTCTAAATCTTTTGTGCTAATAAATATTCGGAATTTCTGCATCGCCCTCAGTCCCGCAGTCGGTCCGAGTGATTAGCATGTCGTCAACACAGTTTTCGAATTTGTGTCTTGGATTTCGAATTGAACAGGAGTCACAGGTTCTTTTCGATAATGCGTTTTCACTTAAATTGTAGCTGGAAATCTCGAATGTTAGATTGCGTCCGAAAGAAACAGGTCAGTAATGTCATATAGAGCAAAGTCGTCAAAGTTCAAATGAGCCCAGGACCTGCGCAAACTAACTGACTCAAAGGTGACGCCTCTGCTAGCTCCTCCCAGCGGCAGGCTGCCTGCTTCAAAGGGTGAGGTGCCGTAATAGGCGCTTTCTTAGAAAAGAAAAGCAAAATGAAAGAAAGCTCGATGAGCGCCAGAGTGCTGGCGCGAACTTTCTTCATCTCTGTGCACACAGGCGCCGGCCGAATCCGGCTCTTATTCGCGCGCGATTCTTGAATGGCTCGTTTCAAGCGAAGGCTCCCCGCTATCGCCGTGCAGCGGAAAGTGTTTCCTTATCTACGCGGCTAATGAGCTGCGACGGTGCAGACCCTACGAGTATGCGACCGAAGAAGAACCTTTAGCTGGGCCGGCCAATCAATTCCTTCCCCTGGTGCCTACGGCGCAGAGGCGTATTCTAATTGTGCTGATTGGAGCCGATCTGGGAGTCCCCAGGCCGCTCAGCAGCGCAGCGGCAGGTCGGTCTTTCCGTGCGGACGCATTTCCAGGCCGGATTAATCGGAGCCCAGCACGGCCCAGTTTGGCTGCGCTTCGGCACTGGACAGAACTCCATGTCGCTCCTGCGTCTGAGGATCTTTCATTTAAATGCAAATGGGGGTGGCGTCGGCGGCCCACCGGTCTGACCGCTTCTCCGTGCCGGTCTGCACAAAACTGCGCGATGGCCGATCTCCAAAGTTGAGAGCGACGCGGGGTTCACCAACGTTTTACTTCCTGCCTCAGGACATCCGGCTGTCGTCCTGCGTGATAGACACTGGGCTTTGTCTGTCGCCTCTGAGTAGTTTTGGTGTGCGTTCGTGCAAAGCATGAACCGGCTAAAGGCCATTTAGAGAAGAACTTTTTTACGTATTGTTCCTCAATAACCTAAACTGCTCTAGTTTCAAGGCCAGAATTCCAGCTCGCAAACGATTTCAGCGCACTGATGATACTTTCGTCCTCTCCACAAAATCGTTGCGGTGAAAGGATTAGTAACAATCGAGTTAATCGAGTTATTTAACTTTGGTTAAGTGTTCGTCACTAGTTAGATTTTAAGATCATCTTGCTTCCTACTTTCTTTGAAGTGAGCCTAATGAAGCGCCAGTCTTCACAGTAGTCGGAAAGGGGGTAGGCGATTTCGTGATTTGGCTCTTCGTTTTCGCGTGCTTTTGTGTTTTTTTTTTTTTTTTCATTCTTAATACGTTTAAAACAGCAACCCAGTCTCATAGAAGTTAGGACCGGCTGCATCGCGAATAATGTCTTAGTTTCAAGAGACAGCGCTCATATGTTCAGTTTTTGTTAAACAGCTAACATTCACGTGGAGGTGACTCATTCTGTCATGTGTACGTTCCCAAAAGCCATTGGAATTCTTCGGTACCGAAAAGGCCTCCTGCATTACGTGAGATTGTTTGTTGTTGATACTCTCCCTCAATGAGGCTTCACATATTTATTTGCAGAAGCGAAATAGTTTCCGCGTCAACTTTTTTTACAAATACTGTCTGCTCTGTAACACAGTATCTTGTAACTCTGGTTTCTAGCATTTGCACTACCTCCCAATAAAGAAACGCTGTAGAGAGAGGTTCCTGTAAAGCGTGCTTTGCCACTGCATGAGTTATGATGCTAAGAAAGCAACTACTAAGGACTGATCCAAAATAGCGGCGTTGGATCACGCTTTAGATACGGCGTCCCGAACTCAAGCCTCCGCGCGTCAACTCCGCACGTGATTTCTTATCAAAATTGTAACGCAACGTTCTTTATGCGTTCCGTGTCTTACCTTTCCGCTTTCCATTTAGCATCCATCTACTAGTGCTAGCTTGTGATAGGGATTCGAACAGACGACATGTGTAAATCTAATTCGGTACGCCATTCATTGCAAGTAAAGGTGTCCACCCAGGTAGTGAGACAGATACTGCACCCTCCCTTTCCCCAAAAATCAACATATCTGAAGACGTTTAACACTTTGAAAAGCTCCGTACCACTCACTAAATGCGAAAAATTCGACGAATGAAAAGGCCGCGTTAAAGACGCTTTCGCATGCACTCTTAAGGCGAAGTTAAGTGCCTTCGTTATTTTAAGGCGAAAGCCTTTAATGTCTCACGCGGCGTTTAGTGTCCGGTGTCCTGTCCTACTATAGCTGTCAATCATCCTGACAGCCACACCGGGCAGTTCTCCTTGTCTAGCGTCATGCTGGAGCTGTTGCCATAGAGATTAATTAATTAGTTAATTAGGTAGTCAGTAACTAGTTAATTAGCTAATTAACTCATTAAAATTAGGTAATACGGTGCTTAGTCAATTAGTCTAGATATTTATTTAATTAGTAATTAGTGACAGGGACGATAATGACAAAGATGACTGGCTATGATGTCATCACCGGGTGACGTCATGGCCAGATGAGACGTCACATCCAGCCATGTCAAATAACCAGAACTTGCGTCATGATGACGTCATGACTTGTCATGATTGGTCATGATTGGTCATGACGTATGCGATTCATGCGTGTACAAAGCTGACCCCGCCGGACGTCCGATCCAGTCGCCCGCGCGGCGCTTTTCATTTGCCGCTTCCTCGAACGTCGCACCACACAGCGTACAGAAGCCGACGCAGTACAGCAGGCATCAGCGGCGTTTCAAATTGGCTGACAGGAAAGAAAAGGCGCAGTATCTGTCACAATTCTTCGCTGACACCTTAACCGAGCCGTAAGAAAAAGGAAGAAGGTGGGAGTGAAAAAAGAGAGAAATAGGTGCCGGTAGTGGAAGGCTTCGAACCACCACGCAATGGAGACTTTCGCCTCATCGCAGTTTAGTGGTCCAAAGTGCCCCCAGAATTTCTTTAGAGACTTGTGCCCTTCCTTCAATGATCCCGAAAGAGATTGGCAATATTTCTAAATAACTAAGCCATCCAATCAAAATATGAAGTATGAAGCACAGGCACCTTAATTGTCAAAACCAGTCATTAACTGAGTTTCTTCCCGTTCCGTCATGTTGGCATTAAGAAATTGGGGCTTCGAAGAATTATTTGCGCGTCTCATGAGGTTCAATAAAGGTGTTTTGTGGAATGTACGTTTAGTTGAGACCTTATTTGCAAAGTCATTCTTCCTTGCGACGAATGTGCCTGTAAGCTTTATTGAGAAAAAAAATATATGCCTAATGTTTTTTGTGTATATCCTTTTCTCTCTCTTTAAGCGATAATCTTTGTCTTCTGATTCCCCTGAATGTCTTTAAAAACTCTCGAACTCCACTAGCGCACATAAGCTCAATTATTCTCCCGTCTCTCATCGAAGAGAACTTTCTCAGCCACCCAAGAGAAACCTAAATCGAAATTCACGCCAAGGATCGCCAGTCATTTCGGGAACGTCTCTATTACTGCAATTTCAATCAAGAAAGGACATTGGAATCTCGATCTGGCGAGCGCAGGGAAAGGGAGCCTGGTAAAGGGCCTCGTTACGAAAACCGAAGCAAATACGTGTCGTGTCGTCTTACGGCGAGCTTTTTTTTTTTTTTTTTTTTTTTTACCTTCCTGGCGCAACGGCGCGCCCAGGTTATTACTACGACCGGTGCCATACGAATCTTTCGTGCGCGGCCGATCTCGCCACCGCGGTAAAGAGCATCGGCCTGGCGCTAATTGTAATCCCGTTATCAGACGTTGAAACTCGGTCTTGGCCCCGCAGGGACGAGGGGAGGGGCTCCAGACTCGGCGTGTAATGGTCCCATCAACTTCTAATGACCCGCTGTCGGGAGCACGGATGCGCGTCGCTTCGACACGCTGCTCCCGATTCGATGTCGCTCTGACCGCACCCCGCGGCGCCACGAGCTAGGAACGGACGGGCGCCGCCGCCGCGTTTCGATTATTTCTCCGCTCGTGCGAGGTAGGCTGCGTGGCCCTGCCATTGCCCTGGGGCCTCTTTCGTTGCGCGAAATTTGGGGAAAAAATTATGTCCTGGCACTTTGAGCTCCGCCCATCTATTTGTCGCTGTCTCCGTAGCTGCCACCGGTTGGTTTAGCGGCGTCGCAAAGTCCGAGAGCGCATACCTCGTTTCATCCGCGAGGTCAAGTGGACGACAACGAGACGACATTTCTCACACACTCGTGGAAACATGCCGGCGCCTCGAGCCCGAACGAGACGGGCTTAATGCGCGGTTGTAAAGAACGGTCTCGTCAGGTAGAAATGATGCACGCTAATCTAGGTGCGGTCGAAAGCCGCAGAAAAGAAACCCTGGCTCTTACGACGGAAGTGAAAATGTGCATCGCAATCTGTAAAAATTGCAGATTATTAACTTCCGTGAGACACGCGTTATACTACGCCACTGTCATTTGGGATCCTTTACAAATCGAGCTACCCCAGAGACTTGAGCCAGTGCAACGAATAGCCGGCGGAGTTAACTTATCAAAATTTTCATCTGATTCGGTCGCACAGATGCCCAGATCACTAGTTACCACCTTGATTTAGCGGGTCGCCAAAGATCAGTAAGGCTGAATTTTCTTTCTTATTATCAAGGAGTCTTAAATACTTAGTCGATATATTAGAATCAATCCAGAAGAGGGCTATTCGTTTCATTTCATGAAATTATAGCTATCATTAAAGCGTAACATAAATTAAGGTGGAATTCTCGCTTCCCCCCCCCCCCCCCCCCCCCCCCCCCCCCCCCCCCCCCCCCCCGTTGAGACTGCGCAGAGATATAGCTCTTTTCTCTCTTTTTCACAAACTTTTTTATGTCGATCGCTCACCGTTATCGCACCTGCAACTACATCCGTCATCTTCAACACACTAACTTTAGTTATACACTTATTTATGGTAGTATTCATGCCTTTAACGTTTCCGCGCTCCCACTTGCTATACGCCTCTATAATCACCTTTCAATCTACATCGCCTCGCAGCACATTCATGAATTTTTCCATGATCATCTAGTCAAATATTTAATCGACAATTACTCTTACGACGTTCCCTTCTGTATCTGGTGTCATGACTTCTGTTTTTTTTTGTTTTTTTTTCGCATCTCATGCGGTTCCTTGCTTGGCTCTGTTTTTATTTCTGTAGCTATGTACGTGGTTTATCCCCCGTTTACTTCTATGTATGTTTTCTTGTTTTAAATATATTGCTCATATTACTTTGTTTCTTCTACTTGGTTGTTGTGTTAACAATAAACACAATATTTTGCTGTACTTCAACAGTATTCGTTAATACGCACTTTTTGCCGCTTTATATGGCACTAGGTAGAACGAGAGGAAGAAGATGGATAACACGGTATGAAAGAGCACTGAACAAGGATAGAGAGGGGAGGGGGGAAGCCTCAATTCGCAGATCGAGTCAATGTTTCGACAAGTGGACTTGTCTTCGTCTGGGCAGAGCGATCATCATTGGCAGGCGTTTAAATACGCTTTTGCCTCCGAAGAAGGAAAAGTGGGGAGGGGGAGGGTGGGTGAGAAGGAAGTATGCCAAGGAATGAAAATAATAACAGTAATAATTAAAAACGTTTCTTCAGTATTTATTTCTCAGCCTGGAACCAGTGATCCTGTGGCCTGAAAATAAAAATAAAATCGGCAGTACCAGAAAAAACTACAATGCGGGGTGGATGATTAGTCAGCACCTCAAGCAGGTTCGGTGCCTACACACCTTTCTTGAAAAGGGCTGTTACACATATCTGTATAACACTCCCCTTACACACTGCCTCTCTGGAGGCCTGTAAAGTACTGTAAATAAATAAACAAATAAAAACATTTGGCGTATAATTAACGTAGATGTGCTAGCGGTAGCGAGGCTGATGATGACATCTGGTAGTTAGGTTGGGTTCTACCCCTCCTGGAGGATGGCAAGGGACACCAACGGCGCGCCGTAAAGCAAAACAAGCGCGTTCTTTTTTTTTTTTAAGAAAAAAAAATGTTGGGGACGACCGAGTGTCCCCGTGCACATATCCTGCGCCTTTCGCTTCACACTATCTTCGTGGTCATCGTTTTCGCGCATGGTCGATAAGAGACGCTTCGAAACGCCTTGAAAAGCCTCTGATGAGAACAACTTGCGATGACTGCTAGGCGCGACAATTTTGAGCCTGACCAGCAGTAGCTGCTTCCACGAGAGGAGGAGGAGGAAGAGGAAGATGAGGAGGAAAGGCAGGGAGGTTAACCAGTAAAAGCAACCGGTTTGCTACCCTGTACTGGGGGAAGGGGATGAGTGGATATAAAAGTTGTGAGAGAGGGATAGTTGAAGTTAATACAGTCGCATAACAGATACGCGTGTCCCATCAGTCACGTGGATGGAGAGCCATGGTTGCGGCGGAGGCCGAGCATCGTGCTCGGCAAACACTGCACGTGTGCGCGTGGCTAGGGCCACAAACATGCAGACGGTTTTACAGAGGACGCCCGCTTTCGGAAGGCTGTCCGCATATGCGCTGCACAAAAAGATGCCCAGCTCTCAGCCAACGCATTTCTCGCACCATAGTTAAAGCACTCGTTGTAAACCCCTGAAAACAGAAACGCATTCCTCGCATCCATTCATGCATGCATGTCCGCAGCATTCAACGCAAATCCAGCGACTCCAAAGGACTGATCACCTAGGGCTAATCATCCGCATCACCACGGGTGCCAATCGCCTTCATTAATTTATTCTTAAACTACACTGGTACGCAAAACTTGTCTCCGGCAGTCTTTGCACTGCTTGATATGCTTCCCAACTTTCATGCGAGGCGTATACGGCTTGTTCGGTCGAAAGCCGCCATTGTATCCCAGTTTCAGCTCGAGTGTTGCCCAGAGTTGTTCGAAGTTTTCGGAACCTGGCAAGACAAATAGAGGCGTATTGTTGATCGATAAGTGATAGATGATAGATTGCAAGATTCATAGGTGATGTATGGTTAGTATCAAAGCCGTGATTGATTTATTTCTGATAATTGAAAACATTTCCGATGTAAATATTGAAAATAAAAATAACGAAAAATCGAAGATAAAATGTGTCGAGTTAATTCTTTTAATCACTTTTATTCATTTAACAGGCTATGACACGACGACTCATCACTTTCCCTTTTTTAACTACGACCTACTCGACGCATCCGTCGAATAAGTCATAGTGTATTTTCTTGGTTGTCTTTTCTTTCTTTCTTTTTTTTTTTCCTGAGCGCGAGCTCCACTCTTCCCACTGTCTCTCCCACGGTTCATTCGCTTGCGCGTCTCACCTTGAGCCAAGATACACCATAGTAGAGGGCTCCGGAAATTTCGACCACCTGGGGTTCTTCTACGTGCAATGACCACGTGACTATAAGTGGGGCATTTAACTACTTCGCCGGCGCTTGGTTGTTGAGTCTCGCCGTGGATGAAGTACGTGCCAGTCCGAGCGCGTCAAGTTCGGCTCAGGCATCAGGTTGATCTGTAGCGAGTTAGGCCCGAATAACAATGTTTAACCAGGATAAACTCCGTCATCTTTTTTTTTTTCTTCTTGGGGAAACGTTTATGTTTACCGATCATTTATGAAATATCCCCGCGACGGTCGCGTGTGCTGTTTCAAACACAATGTTCAGCA